>NC_073740.1:1157895-1457895 GCF_023634155.1 Falco peregrinus | reverse complement strand
AGACGCACTCTGCCTGGTATTGGGCTTCCTAGTGAGTATCTCTTTCTTCTCCTATGGCCATGTATGCTCCAAACGGCTCTGGATGCGGCTGCAGTGACGTGGAGACACCTTCCAAACACTTCTGCATCTTGCATGTGAAGAATTGCTCCAATATGTGTGCAGGGGAAGCCGGGAAAATTCATGGATAACTCTGATAGAAAGATAAAAAAACTAAATGAGTATAAGACATGGGAGATGCTGGGTATCTCCAAATACTCCCCAAAAAAGGGCCCTACAAACCGGGGTCAAAGTAAGTACATGAGTATTGCTTGCAGAGCAAACCAGGTGAAACTGGGGGGCTTCCAGTGCAGGAACACAGAGGTGAGACCTGAAAGGGTGCCTAGGGTACCTTAGAGCCTTAATTTTGGGCTTGTCCCCTTCAAAGCAAGGGGGTTGCTTGGGTTTGCATCTCATGCCTTGATATGCAATGGATGGAAGAAGGGTGCAGGGAGTGGGGGTACGACGGGGGGTATTAGGATGCTTCTGGCTGTGTCTGAGTGGGGCTGTCATGCCTGGGTCTGCATCGCAGAGCTGCTCTTGGTGCCCAGAATCTGGATGCCGTTCATTAGCCAAGCCTGGTCCAAAAGGTCAGCTGGGAGGTAGCGTGGGCTGCGCTTCAGTGCGTTGGTATATTTGCAGTTGTGCTGGTTTCCTGGATGCCTGTTGTGTTAGTGCTGCTAATTAAGCAGGCAGAGTGTGCGATGTAATTGTCTGTGAACAAGGCTCTGTGAACTCGGCTTTAATTAGTTCACACCCAAACCATGAAATATGTCCAGGTCCGGAGATGAGACACCAGCTTATATAACTTAGAAAAAAAAAAAGACCCAAAATAGCAGCAATGGAAGGGAACTGGCATTGGTGTGCCCCTTTGACCTCAAGGGAAGATAACGTGCTCCTCCTTGGCCGGTTGGTGGACTGGAGAAGCAGCGCTGCTTTGTAGGGAGATGAGACCAAGCTCTGCTCAGGTCTATGCTCTGACTTTTGGGTTTGTCTCTTGCAGCTCGCTGGTCGGTTAGTATTGATTTCTTACTACCTCCCAGTAGGAGCAAACAAGTCTTGGCCCGGCTGGGGGCAGGGTCTGTACTTGAGGGACTTAAGTTTCGCCTCCCAGCCAGCCAACCCTTCCCTCCATCCCAGTGTCCCCAGTTGCTTGCCCTGGTCTGGGTCTGGATCTCCTTCATACGCAGAGACCCCAACTTTAGATACACCCCTGTAAAATAAAAGGGGGTGCCGTAGGGTGTTTTCCTGCTGCTGGGGTGATGGCTCAGAGGGAATAAAACAAGAGCAGGTGTGCAACAAGGGATGCAAAGGAGATGGAACAACTGCAGCGGCGCTCTCCGCTCCCTGCGTGCTTTTTTTCCATCTATTCAGCCGTGTCCACTCCAGCGTTCCTGGTTTCCCTGTGGGAGAGCAATGCTCAGCTTTATCTCTGGTGCATTTATCATGGCCCGTGGGTTTTGCCGTCACGTTCATTTATTAGACCCAAGGTGACTGGCTATCGTGCAGCCATCGGCATGCTTGGAAGCTGCTTTCCCCCCTGCCCCCCCCCCAGGCTCTGGGTGAAGCGGGTAAGCAGGTTCCCACTGTGCCACAACCCATCCAGCATGTGGAAAAACACCTGGGCTGCGTGACGGCTGGAGAGAGGGAGACCATCCCTCAGCTGTTGGATTCTTTGTTTTGCTTTGCTGAAGGGTCAAGTCATGTCAGATAAATAACTCTTGTGACCTGGGGATGGCTTGTGCAACAGCATATTAGGCTTGGGTCTGCAAGCTTCACCCAGCTTAGGGGATCCTTCTGCTCCTGAGCTCTTCCTCAAGCGCTTGTGCGGTAACATGGGACCAGTTCCCTTCTCCGACACAGACCTTCCACCTGGCCTTAGGCAAGTCCCACTACCAGCCCTGTGAACCTTGCTTTAAGTGTTGCTGAAATCCCAGCAGGATGCCCTGATCCCACCAAGCCAGGGGCAAAGTCTGGCCACCTCTGCATGAGCAATTCCTGCACGATGAGGTGCCAACAGCAAAGACATTTGGGTGCTCTGTCTGTCCTGGACCCTTGCTGTGCTCTAACCCCATCCTTCAGGTTTCTTGGGGACTGGCATATGCAAAGTGGGCAGAAAACTACTTCGGTGAGAGGTAGGCACTGCGTTGCTTCCCAGCCAGCCTCAACTTCTGGCACGGTGCTGGCATTTTAAACAGCGCAGCAGAGCACTGAAACTTGTCAGCTGGAGACTCTCCTGCATCAACACACCGTGCTTGTGTTTTCTTCCCTAAACTGCTCTTTTTCTCTTCTTGCAGTGCTGTTTTCTTTGTGACCTACTTGATTCTTGCCTGTTGCTCTGGACCCAGGTAAAATATTTTCTTTTTGGATTTGTAACAGCCCTGCAAACTGTTTTCCTCTTTTTCACACATGACCAGCAACGTTCTGGAGATGGGACAGGGTCGTGCTGACACAGTGATGTAGGGACTGCGGTGGCAGCTGTATTTTCAGGCCTGATGCAGTTGCGGGTTGCTGCAATGCAGCATTAAAAGCTGGAGTCAAAGTGCAACTGGAGAGAAGCTATGTGGTAGCAAAAATTGCACGGCCCCAAGTTTTCATTATTAAATACTGCAGAGGCTGCTCGGGTTCGCTGTCAGCGGAGCAGGGCACTGCTGGCTGCTCTGCTGGAATGCCGTGGGGATATTCACCCTCCTGGTCTAGGAGCACTCTAGATGTGCTCTCATTCCCAACAGAATGACTGTCCCCTTGCACCACCCCTGCCATTTGCTGCATAGGCCATTAATTAATGGCACATCTTATGCAACCTGTTGTGCAGTGCTGCTGCCTGCCTCTGCCCTTTGCAGCAAGGGGCTGACCAGCCCTTGTTTCTTTACTTGCAGGAGGTATTTCCCATGGAATCTGATCCTGCTGAGCATCTTTGTAAGTAGCACATCTGGACAGTGTCTGCCTTACCCCTGCAGCCAGCATGGGGTTTGCAACGGCTCCAAGCAGGAGACGTGTCTGGTCTGGGTTCACACAGAAAGCAAGAATTTCATCCTCTAATTGCTCTGCACTTGGACTGAGGAGCTGTAATTGAACTAGAATGTGATAAGCAGGAAAGAAGGGAGCCTCTGTTTAAAAACAATTAGGAAAAAAAAAAAAAAGCCTGCAGAGGCTGGTCAGTGGTGGGAGCTGGGGGATTAGAAACTATGCAAAAATTGTTTCTCTTGAGCATCTGTTTGAGAGGTTTCACTGCCCTTATCACTGTAATTGAAATGTTTTATTGGCTGCGTATCTCTCCCTGGGACATGAATGCAGAAATAATGTGGGTTTCTTTCCCTCCCAGACACTCTCCATGGCTTATCTCACTGGGATGCTCTCCAGGTAGGCTGAGCATATGGTCTCTGGGTGTCTTCTGCTCCCATGTCCTTTTTCTTCCTGCAAAAATCTTCCCTGCTTCTCCTATAGGAAAGCACTAGGGAGCCAGGGACAAGGCAGTCGCCATACGCTGGTCTCGCCTTTTCCACTAAGCAGCACTTCAGCAGATGGGGCTGGAGTGACACAAGGATTTTTTTTCCAGTAGTTTCAGCTTTTTTGTAGTCCATAGATTGCTCCCTTTTGCTTGGTGTTTTTTTTTTTTACTGTTACAATCTGCTCACAAGATCAGCCCTGGTTCACGTGGGTCCCTGGTGATGAGGCAGATGAGCCAGTGGGTGTTGATGGATGCGTGCTGGAGACAAAGAAAGTAGCGGTTTCAGCAACTCGGGGAAAATACCAGTGATATCACTTTCAAATCAAACTGAAGAGTGGGGACTGGCTTTTCTTAGGGCTGAGCCTGGTGATGCAATCAAAACCAGCAGTCAGACACACAAAAAAATTATAATCTAAGCCTGCAGTCTCTCTGCCTGTTCACATCCCTCCTTCCCTGCCATTTTCCAAGACCCAGACCCCTGCTACAAGCACATCAGTAGCATAACAGTGGCTGCAGCTTTCTGATTTCTCATTGTGCTGCAATGACATTTATAAGCCTATTTTTATTACTTCCCAGTTTGAATCCTCCTCCTCCTCCATCTGTCCATGGGCAGATAGATTTTTATAGTAAGTCCCCATCTTTGCCTCTTGGGAGGAACTCATGAGCAGCTTAGAAATGCCCTCCTGCCTACCCTCTTCTATTTAAAGCAGGAGGAAAACCCATCTAGTTTGTAGCTTTTTTCCTTTTAGTGTTTTCCACCTTTCCCTTTTTACATTAAGGGAGGGGGGACGGGACACGACATGACACACACTGATAATTGGACTCTTGCTTTCCTTGTACACCTCTGCTAAGCTTCTGCCCATCTTAATCCCTCCTTCTACTTTTCCCTGTGGAAAACACTGAAAAGTGCTTTTGCTGTTAATTTTGCAGTTACTACAATACCAAGTCAGTCCTCCTGTGCCTGGGGATCACAGCCCTGGTGTGTCTGTCTGTCACCATCTTCAGCTTCCAGAGCAAGGTGAGCCTGTGCTGATCAGTCCCTCCGGGAGAAGCACCTCCTGGGAACAGGGTCAGGCTGTGCTGGGGATGGGGTGTGAAGAAGGGGCAGGTCTGTAGGGCTCTGCCCACAGGAGCAATTTGAGGAGTGTTGGGATGTGAAGCCAAGGTTATGGGAAGATTAGGACAGATGCTGGGGTGAGGGATCCGTCAGGGGTATAGATGGGGTTGGAAGTTGCTAATGTGGGGGGGTAACCTGGTTTGTTTTTTTTTTTGGAGGATTAAGCTGTGGGGTACAGAAGGGCACTGCACAAACGTGTATGATGGGCTTTTGGATTTCAGGCATGCAATGGGTGCTGAGGTTTTGCCCATGGCAACAAAGGGGATGTGGCAAGCGTTTGGCTCTGTGCTGTATAGATGTGTCTATAGGACCTGGGATGCAGACGAAGTGACTGCCATGTGACAGCAAGATGGGGGTACAGCTGGGGAGTCCCTTCCCGTGGACACCAGGAGGCTTGGCTCTCCTCGCTGCCTCTTGTTTCGGCACCTGTGCACATGTAACATGATGGTTTTTACCTCCGCAGTTTGACTTCACCTCCTACCAGGGCGTCCTCTTCGTGATGCTCATGGTGCTCTTCTTTGGTGGCATCATCCTGGCTGTGATACTGCCCTACCAATACGTGAGTACCGACCTGCTGGACCTCCTTCCTCACCCAGTGCCACCAGTCCTGGTGCAAGGCTGGGAGCTGATCAGCCTGATGTGAGCAAACTCCAGGGCTGGGCTCGAGAGGTCCCAGCCTGCTCTCTGAAAATGAGTAGAAACACCAACAGAAAGAAAAGGTGAGACCAGGTGGCTGTTGCCTGGTGGCTGAACAACCAGATATCAGGTTGTAGGACAGTGCTGGCCTGGGGCTTGAGGAAGTTTGCTTCTGTTCCCAGACCTGCGTAATGACTCCATGCCAGGTCACGTCATCCGTTTGTGCCTCAGCTTCCACTCCAGTAAAACCAGGGTGGTGAGCACGTTCAAGCGGGCTTCTGCCCCAAATTCAGGGCTTCTGCCCCAAATTCAGGGCAGGACTTTTGAACTCTGGACATGTGCAGTGGGATGCCTGTGTGGCCAGACCTGGCCGTATCGACACTAACACCAGGCACCGTCCTGGAGTGTTTACATCTTAAGGCTCAAATTTCTCATAAATAAGCACCTCTGGAGGGTGATTCAGACCACAGGGACAAGTCCTGATGACAAGTGGCCACCTTATCGCTCCTCCAGCTGCTGCCAGCCCCTCTTGCATGGTTCCGTACCCTTCCTCTGGTCTCAGCTGCTGCTGGCTCTGCCCAGCCGAACTCTTGGAGCAGCCTGTGACCACACCTGATAGAGGGTTTGGTGTGGCAGTACGGAGTGTCTGGTCTCCATCCAAGAGTGTTTCATTAGGCGACTCATCATTCAGGCAAGAGCCTGACAGACCCTGGAAGATGCTGATGAAAGAGGGAAGGTGTGTGGGGCTGTGCAGCCACCATTAATCACCCTGAACTCTTGCTTGTGCTGAAGACCGAGACACCCAGCTTTGGTCACAGCAGCCTTTAAGTGGCCTCCAGGCTCTTCCCATCTCAGCTGGCTTCTCTGGGGACCTCAGCCCTACAGACCTGCAGGAGACACTCCCGCTAGCCCTGGGGTTGGTCTGATGATGGACAAATACACAGGCTGGTGTTTCCAAAACGGGAGCTTGGATTTTGGTTGCCTTGACTTGAGATCCACCTCTCCCCTATGCAGACGTGAGGGTAAAGCAGCTTGCAGTGCCAAGCCACTGACACTAAACTGTTGAGACAACTACTCTTTATCTTGCAGCTTGTCAAGATAAGCATAGCTCGAGGCACCCTTCTAATGAGCTTGTCTATCTGGGGAGGCAGGCTGTGATTTCTGGGTTCAGTCAGCTGTCCACGTGGGCACCTTCTCCTGGAATACAGGCAACTTCTCCATTGCCGCAGTGTGCTGCTGTGCCACGGCAAGCAGGGCTTGAGGTTTGGTCCTAATTCCAGTGAATTTCCTGCTGCGACTCCAGCAGATGAACACATTAAGTGATGCTTGTTAATTAAAGCTGGCTCTGGCTCTTGGAAGCATTTGGTGTTTCTTCCAGTGGGATCAGCCTTGTCTGGGTAAATAAACACCTGCTAGGGCTGCTGCAAAATGTGTTTCCATCTGGATAGTGCCAAGACTTTTCCACAGAGACAGCAGCTGTGGTGGAGTAGGCTATTTGGAAGCCCAAGTACCTGTTCTGGATGCTTGTGAACCAACTGGACATAAACACCACAGTAAGAAGGGAAACTGAGGCACAGGGACCTGTTCCTTGCTGTGAAAAGGTCCGCAATAGAAACTGTTGGAGGTGGAAGTGGTGCAAGTCCATCCTGGGCTGTTAGAGCACTTTCCCTAACTTGTGTCCTATCTTCCACATGAGAGCTAAGCCCTCTTCTGTGTCAAATCCCAATTAACCAGTTTTCTCCCAGGCACTGACTGGTGGATTTGTTTCCTTTAGGTCCCTTGGCTCCACGCGATCTATGCTCTGCTTGGTGCCATTATCTTTACTATGGTAAGTGGGTGCTGGTCATGGGGCCTGGGAGTGTGCTGGCAGGAAAAATAAGCAAGGAGCAAATGCTTTTAGTCTTGAAGGTGCCTGGGGAAGGGAGGAGTGTGAGGTGCAGGATTGCAGAGAGCTCTACATCCTCCAGTGGCTCATGAATAGCAATTATTGCAGTGACCTCAGCCTTGTCCCAAGAAGGTGTTGGTGTACGTGACGGTGCTGGTGCAGAGCATGGTGTGATTAGCAAACCTGTGCTGTATGTGCAATACTAGGTGTGAACAGCAGAAAGCATTGTAGGCAAAGGGCAAAAAGGCATCTCTGGAGTGGGAAAAGCTTCAACACAGCAGCAGGAGCTGGGCTGCAGGGCTCAGCAGGAGCCTGGGGATGCACTGCGGCTGCAGAAGTGAGCAAAGTTGGGTTGGGGTCAGCTGAGTCGAAGTGAGCCAAGGGCTGGGTGTGAGTCTGACTAACAGCAACAGAGGTACAGGAAGACCCAGGTCGTGGTTTGGGATTAAGGGGCATTAGGAAGGTTCATTGCAGGTAGGCGAAGCCTTGAGACTGTGCAGCTCCTTCGAGGGGAGCTGAAAAGTCTTGATTCCTTCCTGCGACGGCTCCCCGGCAGTCTCTCCTGCAAGCCTCTTCCCGGAGCACGTCCCGGCAGCGATGTGCTTGCCGTTCAGCTGTGGGAGTTGTCTGGGAAGATGTTTGGCATTACCTTGAGGTGGGGGTCAGGAGGAGGGCTGCCTTGGGGTTCAAGGCGGTGCCCATTGGGCATGTTGTGAATAAGAACAGTTGAGCAATTTCATTTATTAGCTATAAAAGTCATTTCAAGTGAGCTCGGGTATTTCTTCTGTGATTCATGATTAAAGACTGTTCTGTGAAATACAAGTAGGCTAAACATCTTATAATTACCCCATAAACTTCAGTCAGAACCTCAGCTCAGGCTGGTAGCGTCTGGGGAGTTCAGCAGTTATTTATGACTGGGGAGGGCAGAGCTGCCAGCTGACCCCAGGCGATGGCGAAGATGCCCTGGCAGCCCTGAAGAGCTCCGTGCCAAGGTGTCTGTCGCAGGCTGGGTTAACAGGGAGAGTAAAGGTGAGGTGGGAGAAGATACTGGGCTTGAAGTCATGCAACAAGGTGCAGGTTTTCTTGCAGCTGGGCCGCCAGCCTGCCTTGCAGCCTGTGTTTGTTACCACTGTAAGGGTTCACTGGTAAAATCTGCCCTGCACACAGTTGTGTCTGCTTCAGAAAGGCGTAAGCTCCCCTCTGGGTCTGGCTACCTCCACTGGCAGCTCTGCAGACCTTGGTGCTGCCCAGGATCTGGGGTTTATTGCTCTTTATTGTTCTGGTAGTGCTGCTGCTGCAATGTCATGTTGGGTCCAGGTCACCTTGTTACCTGGCAGGCGTTTCTGAGCAGGGGGAAGTCTTGGAATAATAAGTCGTAGGGACTGGCTGAGGAGGAACAGGGAGAACTGCTCCAGAGCTGATCCTGGGGCACATTTGGGATAGGTGGAGCATGAAGGAAGCAGGATTTGAGTAACAGGCTCAGGGTTTGACTATCAAGAATGAAATGAAGGAAGGGGAAACAACATGCATTGTTCTGAACGATTAAATTGCAGTTACAGCCCATAAAAAGTGGCTGCATTTTTGTTCTGGGCACAGTGAAGCAGTTGGGAGAACTCCTGCCATTAAAGCACTTCTTGCCTTGCTGTGCCAAATCTCCATGTGACTGTCATTGGGTTTCCTCATCTTTCCTCACAGTTCCTGGCACTTGATACCCAGATGCTGATGGGGAATCGTCGGTACTCGTTGAACCCAGAGGAATACATCTTTGGAGCCCTCAATATTTATCTGGACATCATCTACATCTTCTCCTTCTTCCTCCAGTTCTTTGGCTCCAGCCAGGAATGAGTGGAGCAAGAGTATCTTCTCTTTGCTGGCAAGATGCAAATATGTTTTTAAAAAAAAAAGTTATAAGAAGAGGAAAAGAGGGTTACAAAAAACAAACACAAACCAACCCACCCTTTCTGGCCCACTAGCAGGCTCCATTCAATCAGCTGAGCAAAGCCCCTGGGTTCCTTATGCAGCTTGTATATATGCTGTTAGGCCTTTGTGACCCAGAAAGCAAAGCAGGGCTTAAGTGTTATGTCTCTTCTGCTCCCTCTGCTCCTACTAAGATCAAACCAGACCAGAGACTGGGAGGCATGAGACCAAGATCTTCTTTTCCCCAGAGGCTGTCAGAGTTGCCTGTCTGAGTCCTGCACATCATGGGATGTTGAAGTGCTGAGAACAGCTCTGCAAAGGGAAAATAACATTAAGGAGAGAGAGTAGGGAATTTTGCTAGGATCCTGGCAGGAAAACTAGCTAAACAAAGGAAAAAGGCTAGGGAAATCCTTGCATGCCCCCATTTCTCTCCTGCATTCATTTGGAGCCTTGTGGCCTCTGCAGAGATATATTCCTGATAGTGCCTGCTTTTAGAAATGCAGAGTGTGGGATCACATAGTCTGGATGTCCCAGCAATCAGCAATCCTCCAGGCACAAGGGAACTTGTTGTTCAGGATGTGCAGCCTCTTTGAGGACATCCCGAACGCCCCTGCAGGAAGAATTTTTCTGTATCCTTTGCATCTGGCTGTGGGGCTGAGGATGTACTTCCTTTCCTTCCCAGAGTGGGATGGCAGGACCACTGGCTGTGGGCTCCCCTACCCACCCAAGGGGGATGTGTATGACAGTTCTCTCTGACATGTGGCTCTTCACCTGGGAGAGCTGTGATGCCATGTAAGGATTGTTGGCAGAGGCGATGAAAGAGGCTGTTTCAGAGCCCATGCAAAGCCAGACGCATCCTGATGTGGGAAATGGCTGGCTGAGATCCTGTGACCCATCATGAGATCTGATGTCTTCACAAAATTGTCTTGGTTGCTTGAGATTAAGGGTCCTAAGTGGTTACTACCCAGAGACTGAGGCCAGGGTGAATGCCTCTTGCTCAGAACGGGCACTGCTTTGTAGCAAACACCAATGTTGCCTCTTGTTCCGGCCATTTTCCAGTTTTGCTCTCCCAAACAGGGATGTCAGTGAGGGCACTGGATGCCTCTGAGTGCTCAGGTAACTTTCCATCTTCCCCTTGCTCACGTTCCCCTGTTTGAGGATTAGCTGGCTAATTTCTAACTGTAAAGCTCCAGGTGGAGATAAGAGGCCTTTTGCTCTTATTTAAAAAGTGATCCTTCCTGCTGATAGAAACCTGTATCTTCAATCTCTCTGGGAATGCCAGGGCAAGTGCGTCACTGAGCTGCCTCTAGCAATCCCTTCGTGTTAGAGAGAGGCTATGCCAAAATGCTCCATACTGCACATTCCTCCTCTGCTGCTGCCCTGGCTTTTACCCTTCACATGTTGTATCCTCCTGCCACACGTGTGCAATGCCCTGAGCTGGGCAGAGGAAAGTTACTGTGCAGAGAGTCAAAAAATGCTTCAGCCCCTCTGTGGCTGCACTGACCTTGTCCGTGATCATACAGCAGCACAAGTGATGCCTTCCACCTTGCTCACCTCCCCAACACCCCCCAAAATAATAAACCCCAAAGCCAAAATCTTTTTAGGGGTAAAGGTTACTACTAAGTGATGACAGCATTACGTTCGTGACCCACTGATTTCTGCAGTGTGTTGCAGAGAAGAAACAAGAGCCTTAAATTGCTGAGCAGGCTGAATCAGGAGAGGGGACAGCAGGATAAGCACCCTAAAAGTTTATAAAACAGCAGTTTAAGGAGGGAATTTTCTGGCTCAGACCCATGCAGGCATTTCTGAAATATCTTAGCAGACTGGCTGTGTAGCTTTTTTTGCTCACAGCAAAAGGCCTTGCAGATATTTCTGCTTTTGAGGAGGGTGTATGGAGTTACATGATGAGTTCTGACTCTGAGATAGTCTTAAAACCCCTCCTCTGGAGGACAATCTAGACCAGAGCTCTGCAGCCCTCCTATCTGCACTGGGACTCCTCCAAACTGGCCCTGCATACCCTGGGACCTGGGGAGGAGAACACGGATCTGCAGCCCACTCTGGATCTCTTGCTCTTTTTTTTTTTTTTTTTTCTCTCTTCTGGTGTGGAGTAACTTTGCTGCTGCCTGAGCTTCTGCTACGTCCTGGCTTTCTGCTCCTGTGTGGAAAAAGCTTGCATGGCACCTGCTCCATCTCCAGGCCACTTGAGTGGGAATGGCTTGCTGCTCTCCCATGCCCCTCTGCCGGGCTCCCTTCTTGCATGTGTCCTGGTACCTCTTCTGTGCTGACCCCACAGCTTGCAGTCCATCCAAGCCAGACCTGCCGAAAGCACTTGCATTGAAGCAGTGAGTAATATCTACGTGCTTAGAGAGGTGTAAGTCCTCATGAGGCTGAGTAACACAGGATTAGGGATGGCATATAGCTATGGGCATGTTCCTCCCAGGTTCCCCGACCATCCATGCAGGGAAGGTGCAGGGCTGCTTCTCTTCCTCCATGTGGATGTCCTTTGTCTGAGGTCTGCATCATCCGGGCCCTGCTCTGTATCCCCATGCTCCCTTTGTCCAGCCATTCTTCTTGTTTCATTGTAAATAGGATTTTGTATTTTCTCTGAACATTGCTAATAAATTGTTGCAAAACTGTTATTGCTGTTGTGAGGTCTCCTTACTGCAGTACAGCTGAAGGAAGGTCTGGTTGCACAGCTGGTGCTTCATCCCTTTAAATGAGAAAACATAAACAAGACTGTGGCATGGCTCAAAGTTTTGATGGGGACCAGGCTGTCCCTCCTCTGGTTATGACTAAGGAACACATCCTACACAAAGGAATAAAATGCATGTGGCTCTGGCGTAGGCATCAAGTATTTGAGAACTGAGGACCAAAGGGCTCCTTGAGCGAGGATGCTGTTCTCCCTCAGACTTGGTTTAAGTGGCTACAGGATTAAAAAAGAAGCAAGCGGGGGTAAACAAGTGTTGTCAACAAGGCACCTGCTCAGAGGGCATTTTCTGTAGCTCTGGAGAGCAAACTGACGTACTAAGCTTTCTCTAGAGTAGTGAGAGAAAGAAATGCCTCCAGAGAGCAATTCACCTGACCTAAATGAGTGCCTGCACCAGGGGGTGAAAACTCCTCTCTCTCTCCATCAGCTCCAAAGGGCTGATTAGCCCAGGCTGTTGAAGCTCTCTGAGGACAGAAATCCCAGTGGCAGCATCTTCTTGCGACAGATTTGTGCTCTTTGGGAGTTGCTGTGCCCACAGCTGGGGGTGAGATTTGTTTCCTAAGGAGCCTGGCTAAACAGCAGGGTACGGCTGGTCTGCACTTTACTGCCCACCGATGCATTTTCTGCAGCAAGGAAAGTATTTTGCCCTGTGGTTTGCTGCTGTTTGTGGGACAGCAGTCGTGGAAAAATAACTGAAGCGGAGCATTTCTCTGCAAACAATAAGGTGGCCATGAGTATTTCTATGAGGCATCATTAGCTGGTCCTGTAATTACCACAAACAGGATAAAAGGCTGATGATTCAAATCTCAACAGTTGGCTCTTGAGGAATGGGGCAAAAATTGATTCGGCTTCAAGTGGGCCCATTCAGAGGTGGGATACAGGGATGTGGGACAAGGAGGGTGATGGGGAGATTCATCAGGGTGTGAAGGATGCTGGAAAGAGGTAGGGATATAACCATGGGACAGGAATTTGGGGGCTCTAAATGCAGCCGGGGAGAGGCAGAGGAGACCTCAAAACACCTGAATTCCACCATCTGGAAAGGGGGCAATTTTTATTTACTTTTGCACTTCTTTCTGACTTCCTTCCCTTGCAGGCTTGGGGTATTTCAAGGAAAGATGGAGCCTGTATCCCGGCCAATCCCTGCTGCTGCCTCCACAGCAGGAGCAACATGCAAGAAGGGCCCAGGAGCTCTTCACCTGCATTTCTGAGCTCCTGGCGCCCTCTGCTCTTCATAATGTGATTAAAAAAAAAAAAAAAAAAAGGCAGCGTGAAATAAAATGCAGGTTCCCTCTGTCAACTTGACCCTAAAACCTCCCCCGTGCCAACCCTTGTCCTCCTTTAACTTCTGCTGTAAAACCTCCTGCCAGCTGCCTGCCTATGGGGGCCTGGGCTATCCCATGTTTAAATGTAATTTAAGTAATGTTTATACAGTATTTATATATATATATATTTAAATAGCACTTGTATAAAAGTTTGTAAAGCTTTTATAAACAGGGAGAGCACTGGCTGAGTTGGGTTGCCCAGATTCTGGTGGGTTTTGACACTGCCATGGAGCAAAAGCAGAGATAAAATTTCTGGCTCTATTTGGGTAGTTTCTGGGGGCAGTGGCACCCCCAGGGCCCTTCCGCAGAGGTGCCCTGACAGGGGGGGACCCCAAGATCGACCCCCAAGGCTTGTGCCCCCATGCTAGGCTGCAGCGTCGCCATGGCAATGCTGGGTCAAAGGTGGCAGGGCCTGGGTTGTTGGAGCTCTCCTGCTTCAGCCTGCCCTCGTGTGATGGGGCCCAGACAGGCTGTTTTTACACAAAATCTCTAAGCATTCATCTTTTCACTCGAATGGGCCCGGTAAGGCAATGCTCGCCCCCCGGAACCTTTCTTCCCCGGAACGTCTCTGCTCACGTCCGGTGTTCGCCCGGGGCGCGCGGGGATGAGGATAAAATGGCGGCGCCCATGAGCGAAGGATCTCCCGCCTCGGAGCCTGGCGCTGCTCCCTACGGCAACTTCCCGAATTACTCCCGCTTCCACCCGCCCGAGGGGCGAGTCCGCCTCCTGCCTGGCGGGCTCCTGCGGAGCCTGTTCCCCGCGGCGGCCCGCCCGGTGCTGGGGCTCGATGTGGGGTGCAACTCGGGGGTAAAAGGGCGCCTCGGCGGGAGCGGGAGGGGTAGGCCGCGGGGCGGCAGGCCTGGGGGTCCCTGCGGGAGGGGGAGCGCTGGGCTGGAGGTCTGGGCTGTGGGGAAGGCTGGAAAGGCTCGGGGGGAGACTGCTCTGGAGACTGGGGGCCTGCACGAAAGATTGAGTGGACATGCTGGTCTGGAGGTTTGGGGCCTGTGGGAAGGCCTGAGGGGGAGGTGCTGATCGGGAGTTTGGGGGGGCTTTGGGAGAGACGGGAGGGAGGCACTGGTCTGTGGAATTGGGGGGTGGTGGGGCAAACTGGGGAGGCACTTGTCTTGGGTTTTGGGGGACAGTCCAGCATATGGAAAAGATTAGGGATGAGGCACTGGTGGTGGGGGCAGACTGAGAAAATGGGGAGGGTGGGGTTGAGGGCCTGGGAGAGGGGCAGTGGGGCAAACTGGGAAGACTGGAAAAGGCACTGACCCAAGGTGATGAGACAGGTGGAGGAGACTGGGACAGGCAGGAGCTTAGGGTGTTGGGAGACAGATTGGAAAGATGGGGAGGCACTGGGGTGGGTTGTTGGGGGCACTGGGGCAGAGTGGGGAGGTTGGGGCATTGGAGGGAAGTCTGGGAGGGCTGAGGGAGGCACTCCCTTGGGATTTGGGAAAGAATGGGGCAGGACTGAGAAGACTGGGTGGGGGCAGTGGGGAAGGCTCTGGGGAGCAATGACCTGTGGGGTTGGGGAGGAATGGAACAGCCTAGAACAGCGGGGCAGGGGTAGCAGCCTGGGATGGGGTTGAGCCTGTGTAAAAGGCACAGTGGGAAAGCAGGACTTGTGTGCAGCATGAGACTGGTGGGGCTCAGGAGATTGTCAGTGGGTGCTATGTGTCCTGAGCACCAGAGAGTTGGTATAGGGCCCCTAAGAGCAAGGGAACTGGACAAACCTGAGGCAAGAAACTGTAATCGGTTGTGTATTGTGTAGTATCACATCATTTATCCATGAGACAGAACCTGAAACTAAAATCCTGGTCACGTGCTCCTGAGGATCTTGTGACAGAGCTGGTGAATCGTGTAGAATTGCTCATTTTGAAAGTTCATTCTCTTTACGTAGTTCAGCTTTTTTCTCATGACTTTTTCTTAGCGTGTAGCTTTGCTGTCTTGTAACTCAGAAGTATTTGTGCATCTTTGATGCAGTGTTTAATAATGTTTTAAGATATTTTTTTTTCAGATGGAGACTTTTATCAGTGTATTAGGAACAATTACTCATTCAGAATGAGATTGCATTCTGGCAGGGGAAGAAAATAGTACTGCTGTTTCCATGGCTTCTCTTCCCCCAGCCCCCTGCCAGAAGGTTTGAAAGTCTGCCTAAGGCATTATCTAAAGGACGATTCTAGATCCTATTTCAGGTGAACTTGTGGAACAGGTCAGGTGAAAATGGTCTCGGTACGGTTCTTCTGCGCTGCAGAGGCTTTCGCCACTAGAGGACACCCTCTGCCCGCCTGTGTGGGCGGCGAGCTCGGCCGGTGTCATTCAGGAGCTCATTCCGTAAAATATTAATAAGTTTTCCGCTTAGTGGCACACTCTGTGGAAGGAAATTCAAAGGAAAGCTCTCGTGTTAACTATTAAGCAGCAGTCTGGTGGTCAGGGAATGTCTTTTACTTTAGCAGTGGCAGAAGAAATTTTTACTCCCAATTCAGGCAAGATATATAGCTCTTGGTGCCACGGGGGAACTCTGAGGCTTGCTTAGGGAAGTCAGTGAAGCCTTCGCCCCCACGTTGGATGGGGATATCCAGCAAGATTCCTGTACCAAAACTCATCTTTCTTGTAGTTTTTGGAGCAAAACCCCAAGTGTGGGCTGATACGGTTTTAGTTCCAGTATCTGGTTGACTTCAGTAGTCAGGAATACCGTGATGCTTTTTGCTACAGAAAGGAAGATCGTTGGTGCGCTTATTGTTCTGAACTTCGAGAGAAAGCTCTTGAGGTGGCACTTGTGCCTTGCTGCTGAGAGTTGGTTCCTGTGTGCTTGGTATGTGTTACTGAAGCAGCGTAGGCCCCATGAACCCCTGTTTTGCTTTCTGCAGGAGCTAAGTGTGGCTCTGTACAGGCATTTCCTCGGCCTTCAGGAGAGCAAAGGCAGCCTGGAGCAGCCTGCAGCTGGAACGGATCTGAACCTTCTGTGCTGTGACATTGATCCGGTGTTGATTGAGAGGGCTCGGCAGTGCAGCCCCTTTCCTGCCTCCATATCCTTTGCCAACCTGGACATCATGGACTCCAGTGCCAGGGAGCCATTCCTGAGCTCCTACCTGAGCCGTTTTGGCCGCTCCACCTTTGACATCGTATTTTGCATGTCTGTGACCATGTGGATCCACCTGAATCATGGGGATAGCGGCCTGATGGAGTTCCTGTCGTTCCTCTCCTCTCTGTGCACGTACCTGCTGATTGAACCTCAGCCCTGGAAGTGCTACAGGGCAGCTGCACGCCGCCTGCGGAAGCTGGGCAGAAATGACTTTGATCACTTCCGATCTCTTGCTATCAACGGGGATATGGCGGAGAGGATAACCCAGATCTTAACGAAGGACTGCGCCATGGAGCTGGTGTGTTGCTTTGGGAGCACCAGCTGGGACAGAAGCCTCTTGCTTTTTAAATCAAATGGCTCAAATTGTGAGGGCAGGGGGCCTTCAGAACAGGAGCAGTAACTGATAAATGGTCTTTCACATTCATGAATTCGTAGGCAATGCGGTGCTTGCTGCTTACAGAGTCAGATCAAGGAATTCCTAAATCCCTGTTGGGGCCAGACATTGACCTCCAGGGGAGCTGGAGGCAAATATCTGTGTGATTTTTTTTAATGACTTTTTTTCTTTGCATCCGCAAAATGCGGTGGCATTTTTAACCTACCTTGTGAGTTCTGAGATTGCTGTTCCTAGAAAGTGCTTTTGAAATCAAAGTTGCTACATGTGTGCATTGTATACGTACCAAGAACATTCCCTGGAAGAAGAAAGAACATGCCTTTTTTGTCCATGGAGCTTTTCAAGGAAAGGAGCTTTTCAAATTTCTGTGGACCCTTGCAGTGCACTGTTTGTTCTGCTGCTTGTCACGTCTTCTGTATAAAATACTCTTGGAAAACATATAACCTGGTTTACCAGCAATGAACAAGTGCGTTGGATCGTTGGCAGAGGGTGTCTGGTCGACAGCTTGCCCAGAGCGGTGGTGGATGCCCCATCCCTGGAAACGTCCGAGTTCAGGTGGGACGGGGCTCTGAGCAACCTCATCCTAGGTGAGGCTGTCCTTGCGCAGGGCAGGGGGTTGGACTGGATGAGCTGTAAAGGTCCCTTTCCACCCAAACCAGTCTGTGGTCCGATGATACTGGTCGGGCTGTGATCAGTGCACCTTTGCCGATGAGGCTTGCCTGGAGTGTGCCTGGGAGGCTGAGAATGGTGTGATTTCTGTGGAGTGAGGGGTTTATATGGTAGGGCATGTACTTGTTTAAGTGTGTAACGGAGCGAGTGATTTTTGTAATAATATCCTTGAAATAAAAGTAACTTAATTTTATTGTAAATAGTGTTTGGTTTTTTTAATTTTTCTTTTTGTTTACATTGTTTTTAACACCTAAGCCATCCCAGCTAACTGAGTTTATAGTTTTGTCAGGCTTACAGACTCAAATGAGACTTTGGTAAGCTTGAAGTTGTGTTTGGCTAAGGTTAAAGTATTACAGCTTTCACAGGGTTGTGGTTTTGGTTAGGTTTTGCTTGTTTGGTTTTGGTGGGGTTTTTTTGTCAGTAAAATCTAAGAGGAAAGAAGATGAGCAAAATGCCATATTTTAACTTCATTTTTCTTGGTTTAATATCCCTGCTAGCTTTAGTTCATACATAGTGGTTTTGTTAGCTCTGATAGGAAGTAGGAGTTGCACTTCTACAGTGTTGTCTAAACAGATTAAAAACCTCACTTGAGCAGACTATGACACATAGAAGTAGGTAACTGATGACTCTTACAAATTTCTAGGTTCCTTACTGCGAGGTGAGAGGGAAGCCCAGGTATGCACCCTAAGTGTTGTGTCATGAGAGCTTGCTACCAGAGAGAGTGGAGAGGAGGAATTCTCCTCCAGGAGGTACCCTTGCCTAGCAGCTCTCATGTCGAGGTGAGCCTCTGTGCAGGGGTGGAGAGGCGCTTTGGTTGTGTTTTAGTTTGTCCTTACTGGGACTTTCTTGTTATTTACTCATGCAGTGATAGTGGAGGGGAAAGGAAAGCTTTGATTTCCTCCACAGTGAGCTCTGAGAGTGAAGCGTGTGCCATGTTCTGGCTGGCTGGCCACAGCCTTGTGGATGAAAAGCTGCTGGGATCCATGGATAGGCTTGAGGAAAAAGTCTATGTGTGTTTAAAAGAGACGAGGTCACAGAAGGGCTTTGAGGGTCTTCACATAAATGCGCCTTCAGCAGTGTTGTGCTATGCAGAAAATGTTTAGGACTCCTAGCAGGAGTCCCGAGAGCTCCTCTGCGTTCTCAGCTGCTGACAAATGGGCCTTTCCTGGTGGTGGTGGCAGCTGTTAATTTTCTTGAAGACAATTTTAAGTTGGGGCTGATTTCACTATCCCTCTGGGAGTGAAGGGAGAGCCAATTTGTCATGTATTTTCCTGAGGGTTTGCCCAAGTGCCTGATCTTTCTTGCAGCTTATAAAATGTATCACTTTGGTAATTAAGCACCTCATCTGACATTCATTACAATCTATGGGTAAGCGCCACTGAGGGGCGGGGTGTTGGCTCACCCAGTGCTGCTGGGCAGCTCAGCCTCCCCTTCCTTGTGCTGTCCTTCCTTGTGCAGCTGGTGGCACTGGAGTATCATGCAACCTACAGCCTTGCCCCTTGGGATGTTTCTGTTGGGTTGTGTCAATATTAGTTGCTGTTTTCTTTGAACTTTGAGATATTTATAAAATAGACCTGGACTTATCTGTTCAGTGCTCAACTTTAAAGGGGTGAGTAGGGTTTCTCGCTTTCATTTTCCCCTGGGGATTTACACACCTGCCTATGAAAAAATTTATGAAGCGTTGCTAGGAAGGGAGACAACCCTAAGTTACAGACAGGAGACTTGTCCTGTACCCATCTAGAATGACCTTCCCCTACAAACAGACCCTATTTTATGTTCCTTATACACTGGGTGATAGATCAGTATCTGCTGCCTGGGGGATTCTTCTGGGCTGCTGCTTGTTGATAGGTTGTGGGTTGGGTTGGTTTGTTTTGCTTTTTTTCCCAGCCTTTATATGCTGGCCATGTACAGACCTGCAAGCCAGCCCAGTGTGTATGTAACAGTATGATGACGTTTTATCTGTCTCTCAAGTCTGTACTACTAAATCGCTCATATCAATGTCCCACTGTCTCAGAAATGGCTCCAAAACTAGCTTTGTTTGGATTTGGTGCAGCAGCGCGCTTTGTTTCTTGTCCTTTGGATATTGCCACAAATGCAGCTTAAAATAACAGCAATATAAATCTCTCTGCAGTTCTTGGTATACTGTAGGGCTCAAAATGGAGTCAGTCCTTTAGCAGACAGGAGGAAAAAACCCCAAACACCTCTTTCCTTTTCTTTTCAGCTTGCTCCTTCTGCTCTCCAGGAAGCTGTCGGGTGATGAGACAGGTGGGAACCCAGCTTCGTGACAGTGATAGAAGAGAGCCTATGGATCTCAACTGCAGTGCTTATGTAAGGCTCAGGAGAATTTCTTTTTTTATATACTCTCTGCATTTTGCAATGTGGTTAAAACATGTTCCTAGGTCTCCTGAAGGCAGGACAGAATGAAATAAAAGATGACGGTGGAAACCAATGCTTTGTCTCTGTGTTGCTGAGAGCACTTGGCAAAGTTGGTTGGTTGGTTGTCATTCAGCTGGTGAAACAGATGCCCCTTGTGTGAGTTCTGGGGGTGGTGACCCTTGCAGAGTTTGGGGTACCCGCGTTAGGGGATGGCGCAGAGGCCTCTGCTGGAGGTACTGCTTGCTCATCTCCGTGATCCAAGGATGGGGCCAACCTGATGGTGGTTGCTGCTGCTAAATCAAGGGAGATGCAGCTTCCCCGAGTACGGAGAGGGAGGGCTGTGCTCGCACCGCTCAGCTGGGAGCGTATGGCATCAGGCTGTGCTGATGTGTAGGTCCTGTAGCTGTCCTGGCTCGCTCACCATGTGCCATGTTACTTGTGTGTGTATGTGCATCTGCGTTGTGGGGTTAGTTAAGAGATCCTGCTTGCTCTTTCCTATTCTTACAGGAGCCTGCTAAATTCAACACCTGCAGAGAGCACAACAGCTGAGCATTTCCAAAGAGACCCAGAACACTGCGGGGCACTACGATGGCACTGTCGGGCTGCTGCCCTGTTCCATCCCGGCAGCAAGCAAGGCGTTCCCGTGAGTACCTTGTGAAGTTCCCATGCTCTGTGGTTTGTGATTGTTGCTGGGCCCCATCAGACCTTGCCTCAGTTTTTCCATCCACAAAATGAGCTTGATAACCACACACCGCTGTGGAGATTTCTGATGTAGAATATTGATTGTCTGTTTGCACAGCAGTTTTGAGAATGAAAAGTACTGATGAGCTGAGCTGTATCATAAGCTGTGAGCTATGCCATTGTCCATAATAATCACTGCAGCCACTTCAGATACTAATTAGGTACCATACCTTCAAAGTGTTCTGACTAATTAAGTCTCACACCACTGCTGTGTAGCAAGTCACAGGTAACTATCCCCCTTCCTTGGATGGAAAAATCTAGGCAAAAGAGGTGAAGCATCTAGTCACACATAAGCTAATGTCAAAGTTGAGGCTGAGAACTTGGAGGTTCCGGTTTCTGGATGATTCTGCAGTTGCCTTCAGCCTTTGCAGGAAGTAAGATTTAGACGGAGTCAATGAGAGTTTCTTTTTTTATTATTTTTTATTTTTTTTAACTTGTGCTTATGCCAAGAAGACAGTTTGTTGTTTCCTGGATTCTTGTGCTGGATGAATACAAGGTTTGCACTCGGTGGGGATTAGTTTAGTCTGTAAATATGGTGCAACAGCAGCAATTTTATCAGTTTAACATTGACAGCTGCCAGAACAAATGACTGTTCTAGGCACCTATCTCACTGCTGTCTGCTTCCCTTACGCATATATGTATTGACAGACATGCAGGTGCTGTTCATCAGCATTTCTAAATGGTGTCATGGTTTAAAAACTGTTTAATTCAACTTTCCCCAGAATGTGTGACCAGCCCAAGAGTGGAGGAATCAAGTTTAGGAACTCAAAGTTGGCAGCAACTTGTCTGCTCCTATAAGCAGCTTCCTCTAGCTGGAAACCCAGCAACTTGTCACCACAGGCTTGGACGGCAGAAGCTGCAGATTTTCGGATTTCCTTTGCTCAGCTGAGGGCAAGTTCGTTCATGTTCTTCCTGGCACTTTGCTGCCCGTGAGTTAAAGGACAAAAGTGAGAGGTGTCAGCCCATGGAAATAGAGGCATCTGTTTCTGGCAGTGTGGAAGCCTGAGAAAAGAACAGCCACAAACCAAACACATATCTTTTCTCTTCCAGGTGTAAGCCTGTTCTCTTGCAAAGTTTTGATTTGTTAGGTGAGGTGGAGGTATGAGGAAATGGAGCCCTTTTGGCAGAGTTGGGGGGCTTGGTGGGAAAAGCAACCACAAATCCAAGGTGTGAGTCTGAGGTTCACTCTGGATGTGCTGAAGGCTGGTCCTGTTTGGCCTTGTTGCAAATGAGGAGCGCTGGGGAGGTCAGAGGGGGTCAAAAAGATTAATTGTTGGCTTCTTTGTGCCCTCTTGGTTATGGAAATGGATGCAGCTCGGCTGTGTACACTTCAGTTTGGTGCCTGGATGAGAATGCTCTGAGTCTCCAAAGCTTCGATGCAGTCTCTCTGGGCCTAGTGGAGAGGTGATCGATAAGTGGTGTGTGGGAAGTTTTTCCTGCCATTGGGATCCTTCTTTAGTCTTCAGGGTTTCGTTGCAGGCACCACGGTTCTCTAGTTAGATTTGCTTGTGTTAACATGGGCAGGAGGTTTGCTTTCCCACAGGCCTTTGCACAAAAGTCCCTTGGACGGGCAGGAGCCTTGCCACCAATTCTCTTATCAGCTCAAGCTTCAGTTTCTTGGACTTTATTATGTGGGAGTGTCCTTGTTGCCTTAGAGCTGGTTACCCACTAGGTTTAGACTCCAGAGGGGTCTTGAGTTTGAAGAAGAAAGCTTGGGGTCATCATCTGGGGTCAGGATATGCTTATAATGCTCTGGCAAGAACTGGAGGGGCTCAGTTCTAAAGGACCTTCATTTTAGCTTGGGAAGTACGGGTTCCTTTCTTAGGTTTGTCAGTAGCTGGCTGCAGAGCTTGGCTGAGCTGCTCCTTTCTTTGGACCTCTGATCCTGTGCTCTGTTTCACTGGGAAGCATAACCTGACATCTGGTGCGATAAGCTCTTGAGTGAGTATGAAATGCTATACAGGCCTGATCTGTTATCACCAGACAGTCAGAGTTCAATCAGCTGTAGATCAGGCTTACAAAATGCTTATTATCAGCTGTCTGGATTTTTATCCTGACTTTTAACAAAACCGCTCCGTCCTTGGATCCTTCACAGGGCGGCTTGGCTCTGAGCAGAAGGTTTTATTCAGTGGGATAATGTTCTCGGAGTAGTGGAGCTTTCTAAACTCCTTTGCTGTGGTGTGGGGACCTTGCTGTGAAGCAAGGAAGGTAAGGAGGGATCTTACTCATGTTTCCATAGCAGAATGCACTTCCAGTAAGCGCCTTTGTAAATGATTAAAAGCCCCTTAATCTAAGCAGTATCTGGTGGGCCAAGGATTAGACATGGCACTGAGATCCTCTGCTTTGTTTCAGCGTGTGGAGTGCTTCACGATTCCATAGTAAATAATGCTGTTTTATTGTCACATTAGCCATTTATGCATCTTCCATGCGAGTGACAGTGGTTTAGCTAGAGCTGAGTCTGAGGGTGGTGTCCCTCTGGCCTTCCCAGTTCCCCTTCACCCCTGGGGTCAGCCCAGAGACTCTGAAGGCTGTGAAACACACAGAAGCTGCTGAAATGCAACTGTTACCCCAGCAGCTGAAATCCAGGAGCAGTCATGCTGCAACAGGCCTGCCCTCCTGCCAGAGAACAAGCTGCAGGGTGACACATCAAAAGAGAAGGGCAGCTCCGTGGTGTTCTCTGTGGAGATCAAAAGGGAGTAAGCAGGGCGGCTCCTCTCCTGGCTGGTCCTTGAGACTGCTCATCTCTTTCTCCACGTCCCTTTAATCTCAGTTACCTCCTAGAAGATCACAGTTTCAAGCATGTGAGATGGTGGTGGGAAAAGCTCCTCTGTGAAGTGGCTAGTGTGAGGAAGTGATCCTTGGTTGCATGTTGGGGAAGAATTCTCTTGCCCTTTGTGAAGAAAGCATGCACGACAGCAAAGGTTTTAACATACCCTTCTAATACAACCAGCATCTCCATGTCCCATCAGAGCAGGTGACACAGCACGAGCGTAAAAGGGTGCAGGGGAGCTGGATGAGCTGCCCCGTGTGGGCTCCGGTGTCAGTCCCTCCTGAGAGGACATCAATCCCCTTCCGCAGCTGCAGTGCCTCCATGGTACCAGGGCAGGAGGGCTCCTCTGCGGGGCTGCTGTCGCACTACGTCAGGGATTAGACCTCGCTGCTGCCAGTGCATGGAGGCAAGTGAATTGGCAGGGCTGTATTTGAAAGTTGTGAGGGCTTTTCAGGATGTGTGTGGTGGCTATTATCCAGGGCTCTTGGATCTCCTGGGACTGATTTACTCGTGTAACCGCTGCATTCCCTGTCTGGACATTCCTAGCCTGACCAGCACTGACTCTGGTTGTCCAGGGTGGCTAAGTAGGGCAGATGCTGAATTATTTACTGTCCTCCAGCCCCTAGAGCAGGACCTGCAGTGCATTCCTTACTGACTCAGGTTGAGTTTTAACTCCACATCTTAACCATTACTTAAACAGGTGTTGCTTAGTCTTTTCCTCAAAATACCCACAGCTACTCAGGACTAGAATACTAGAAAACAGAACTGCTTTTGGTTTGCCCTGGCTTGTTTCTGAGCCCACTGCAGATCACCTCAGTGGACAACTTTGTCCTTGGATCAGGGCAGCCGCAGTGACCTGTGAAAGCACCTTGTCTACCTTGCCTCAACCAGCCTGTGGGACTTTTCAAAATGGTGTGGCTTCTTCCGTGACATTTGGTAGAGTGCTCAGGGCAAGCATTGCCTTCATGGAAGAGCCCTGAGAGAGCAGAGGTGTTGGCCCTGAGAGCATGGGAATGCGTAATGGAGTATTCATCCTTGAGTGGAAAAGATACTGTCTGAGAGGCTACGGCTCAGTGAAAGGGAACAGGGACCTCACGGGAGTGGTGAGCCTCGTAGCTGCTTTGGAGAGGAGGAGGGAAGAGGAGAGTAACTGTGGATGAGACTTGGGAATCAAATTAGGTATTCCTGGGGTACCTCCTGGCCTTTGTATTTGTGAGCAGTTTTCTCCTGAGGATTGTTCTATTGATGCTGAAAGTAGGAATCTCATCTGGCCTTGAATAACATCAGTGCAAAATGGATTTGGGGGACATTCCCAAGGCCAAAGGGTGCATTTACCTAGGCTGTAGGTTGAAGAATAGAGTAATGCAAAGATAAAAACAGGCCTGTGCTAGGCCTTTCTCTCCCCCAGTGCAAGTTTCCCAGGTGACTAGTTAGTGTCCCAAACACTGATCTTTGCCTTCGGGGGAGGTGGAGAGCAGAGAGCTGCTCTGCTTCTCCAAGTTCTCTCTTGATCTGCGTTTCTAGCTGGTGCTGTCACCAGCAAATTTGCTCCGCTCTTTGCCAAGGCTGCAGGTCCCGGCTGGTAGCTGTTCCCTGCTCTGTGTGTGTGTGTCTGCATTTTTTCCGAGACCAGCTTCAGCTGGTTTGTGTGAAGTGCTGACTTCAGGCATTGCGCAGAGCATGACTCAGAAGGGTAGAGATTTAGGGGAGAGGGAGGAAAGTCTTTTTAAGGAGTTGCAAGCTATAAACCACAGTGAATGGTATTGGTAGAGGTGGCCTGGTTCCCTTCCAGGCTCAAAAGGAAGAGTATTAAGGATTTACAAACAGCTAGCACATCTGCAAGGCAGAAGAATGTTTATTGAGTGTGTAAATGCTCATAAAGCCACTAGTAAACCTGATAATGTCGTGTATGTGCAGGTGTGTACGCAGAGACAGGGAGGAGAGAAGGCACATACCAAGATACCTGGAGGTTTCCAGAGGGCCTGATGTTCCACTGATGACAACTGTGGCAGTCATCCGTGTACTTCTACAGGGAACAACTGGCTGATGCAGAACCTGCTTCCTTTAAACTCCCTGCTCCAATTTCGGAGCCTGGGGCAGGTGGGCTCACAGAGTCCCTCAGTTGCTATTGCAGCACCTTGTGTAGTATTGTCTTAAGGGGTAGTCTTTAACGACTTTGACTCTTTTTAAAAAGCAGAGAAGCACAAAGGGGCCTTCAGATCCCTTAGAGGGAGGTCATGGAGGGTGGCTCACCCTGATTCCTCTTTGTGATTTGTTTATGGATATCGTGTAGCAGAAATACAAACTTGGTTGTGTGATAAGACGGGAGACTGGCCCATTCTCCCCCCATCACAGGAACTGCTTTGCATGGGCACCTGCTGTGAGGCAGGGGCACCTGCACTGTGGTTGCACGATGGCAAAACAGGATCTGGGGGGCAGTGAAGATGGCAAAGAGCAGGTTGGGCTAGGCCTGAGGGGCTGAGGGAAAGGAAAGGGGTGGTAGATGAGCTATTCCTGAGTGTAATACAGAAGCTGGGCACCTCCACGTATGAGAGAACATCCCCGCCGCGCTTCCCTTACATTGGCATTTCTTTGACAATACGTCAGGTAAGGCACTTGTCAGACAATTTGCTGATGTAGAAACTTTGAAACCTGCAAGATTTGCCTTCTGTGCAAAACCCAGCGAAAGTAGGTTGGAGCCGTCTGCCCTGGTTGCAAGCAGTTCCCTCCCCACGGCAATGGACGCAGTAAGATCAGAGCTCAGCAAATGCACAAAGGGAAGCGCCAGGCGGGGCTGACAGCCTGCTCCCTGCTGCAAACAATGCTGACAAAGCCCTCTGGGGCTGGGCGGCCAGGGCTCTGAATTCTCCTTTCCCAGCGAGGTGGAAAAAGAAGCCTGAGCTGGCTGCGTCTCCTGAGGTTCCCCAGCCCAAGGGCCATCCGCCTGCCCCCATCACTCTCCTACCTTCAGAGCAGTATTTGCATGGACTGGGGTACCCAGGTGTGTGCCAGGAGGCTACTTCTACCCCAGCATACAAAGTGAAATCTGTTGTTGCCCTTTTAGGAGTACCAAAGTCATTCCTGGCCTTTCTGCCCTCCCCTGGCATGGTTCGTGGAGTGCAGTTGGGCACTGTTACTAACTCTTAATACACTTCTGTGAATTCTGAAAAGCTCTTACTGGTCAAGACTGAAAGCAGCTCTGCTTCGTAGGGCTGCTTTGGGTGTCTTCATCAGGGGCTGTATCAGTGCAAGGTTCGTGGCTCAACAGGTGAGCACCAGATCTGAAGACCCACTGAATTTGGCAGGTTTTTGGATTCAGGTGGAAAGGTTGGAATAGTGTGATAGAGGAACAAAAGCCAGTTGTGAAATGCAGATCCATGTCTGAAACTGGATTTGGATCTCACTGCAGACTAAACAAATGTGATTCTGCAAGGCTTCTTAGGTGATAAACACTCAGAACAGGGGCAGTCGTGTATGCATTCATTAGTTGTGTCTGTTCTGCTTTGTGAGAAGCAGCTGTTTGTTGTGAAAATGTAGGAAGAATTTGAATTTTTTTTTCTTACAGGGTAGAATTTAACTGAAGGATAAGGGAGTGTTGTCAGCCTTGGTTCCAACCTCACCTGCAGCAAATGTGAAGCAAATTAAATAAGGGGGGTAATGTGAATTAGGGCTGTGCTACTGCACTGAGATGAGGATCTGCTTTAATAACGTTAGTGATGTTCACAGGATTAGCTTAACCTGTCAGGAATCTAATGCTAAATTCATCTGGTTAGGCAGCACAATTCTGTATCTGTTAGGGGTTTTTTTGTGAGGTTTTTTGCACCACCTTAGCAGCTGGTGGTACAAAGGGTATTTGGTGCTGCTGAAGGAAATTCACTCCAGGCTAATTAGGGGCCTTGCAGCCCCTCCATCTCTGACCAGCAGCCAGGACCTGCCCCAAGCATTCCCCTTTTCTTGTTGCCAGGCCAAGCCTCTCAGAATCCTGGTTAAGTGGTGGCATTACTTAGAGTCTGTATGGGCTGTGAAGCTCAACAAGCAGAGATGCTCCCACACACGTAGATGTGTTTGTGCACACAGGGAACAGGTGGAGGTTTAGCCTCGGATGCTGCATCCACATGCAGGTTGTGCCTGGGCCTAACAGCCGTGTGTATTCACTCTAGTCTGTGCAGTGTCTCCTCCTTGCAGTCTACTTTCTCTTAAACTCCAGAGGCCTGAAAGAGAGAAGACCCCTATGGGCTTTAAGTCCTCTCTCCCTTCCAACCAGCAATTGGTAGGTTCTATGTTTTTTTTAAACCCTCCAGCCTGTAGTGGAAATCAATGTTTCTTTAGCAGCTGCCCATGTCTGTCCTGAGCAGCATTCCGTGCATATTCATGCTGGTCTGTGCAGTGTTTGCTCCCTGCAGTCTGTTTTCTCTTAAATTACGCTATCTGAATTGCTCCTTGCTTGATGTTATTGAGAAACAAGAGCACGTAGAGAGCATTAAAAGGTGAGCACAGAGGGAGCTGGGTGGGATCTGTAAGTGATCCAAGACTCCATGTCAAAACATCCCCACCCCATTCCTTGCATGGCTGGGATGGTTTGAAAAAGCTCAAACTTCTCAATAAATTGTGGAGAAATTGGCACAAAAGTAACTCTAAGGGGCCTAGTCCAGGTCCCATAAAATCCACAGGGACTCTAGTCCCACTGTACTGCTGAAGTTTTGCTTATTCCACTTAGGTTTAAGGTGGCAGAGGAGGGGCAGATGCCAATATTTGTGATTAGCGGCATAAATCAGGAACAAGGTGATGGCACGGCCTTGAAGTCAGGCTGAAGTTGATCTTAAATTTGCCAGCTCTGCTGCCTGTGGACAGCAGCATCCTCAATGCTGTTGAAACTGGTCCCAACAGCCCTGTCATCTTAGCGCTGTCAAGTATCTGCTTTGGGTACAAACCTAGGGTTTATCTTGGGATCAGAGCTATGATGATAGCAGGATTTTAGGAGGCTCAGAAGGAACGTAAGTCCTCAGAAGGAACGTAAGTCTGTCTATGCTGATGCTGCCTCTTCCTTGTGCAGCTGGAAGACCTGGATGGACAAGCACAGCCAGGCTGCTGTGGATTGTTTTCTTTGCTTGAGTGAGGAACTGGGGCTCTTTCCTGGTTGGGGTGGCAATACGATTGGAAGGGATGAGCCGGCTTTGGGAAGGAGGAGAGACTGAAATGCTGACCCTTCCCAGAACCAAGTGGTGAATAGGAAGTGAGGCCAAGAGGCAATTTCCAGTTGTGAGCCAGGTCTTTTAACCAATGCAGAGGGCTGGATCGTTGCTGCAGTCAAGGGCTGTTCATAAAATCAAAGATGTGACCCTGAGTTGCTTCTTACTCTACTTAAGGTCTCACCAAGGGCTGACAAGCTTCCAGCAAGGCAGAAGTTCATGTTTCTGGGCTACAGTCAGGCATTTTGTATTGAAATTCAGTCCTGCCAACCACTGAATCCTTAACCTTGGTCCAACTGGGATCTCCCAGGCCCTTGCAAAGTCAGGGGCTTTTCTCTGGATCCCCTTGCCGTTGTTGCCCTAGATAACATGTGTTGTATAATCTGCAGAGCACCCTCCAGATATGTACGTGGGCGAATCCTCCAGGGAGAACTGAATTCAGCATTCAGGTCAGAACATGTCCCATAGGTGTTTGTTGCCATGAGTATGAGCTGGCTGTCCGGGAAGCTGCCAGCAGGGCATGTATGGATGGAGCCTTTCTGTTCCATGCAGAGACTCCGCACCACCTTGGTGTGCTCCAAACTGGGCTGGAGAAAGCACTGATGTGGAGGCTGAACAGTAATCTGTTTGCGGGACCAAATGGCTTGTCTGATGCTAGCTCGGGTCTGGCTCTTAAGAGGGGTAAACGTTGCATGCTGCTAAGTTTCTGGTTCCCCCTGGGCAAATCCAAGGTGAAATAAACTTCAGGATATATTAATTTTTTTGTGCCTTGTGGTCCGCTGCTTTAAAAGATAAAGGCATTTGGAGTTGTTCACTCTTGTCTAGTTTGTAAGTCTTTTGGGGCCTCGGGTTTTGAGTGTTTCCTCTTGTTGGTAGGCTAGAGCTTTGCTCTGAACTAGGAGAGCAACTCTTCTTCCATGTTGCCCTGATTTCAGGAGCTGGGACTTGAGGCAGTGTCACCCTCTGGGGGAGCTGGTACTGGGGGGGATAAACTGATGCAGCATCACTGACTTCAGTGAAGTTACACAGGCTTCTATCCAGTGAAATGCTGAGGGAATGCTGGATTTACACCTTGCTGAGGGCAGTGGGATAGGCATGTGTAAATCTAGAGTGGATCTGCAGCTATGGATCTGAATTGGTGTTATCTCATGCCTTGTCTTGTATTTCTAACCCTGCAAACTGAACAAAAGGCTCCAAATCGGCATTCTTCTGTTGATAGTGGTATCTTCCAGTCCTGCTGTACTTACCCTGTGGAAAGGAGCTGACACAATTACTTTGGCTACATGATAAGTCTGTGGAAGAGTTGGAAACCAAGCTCCAGATGTTTTATATTCCGTTTTTAAAGCGTGAACTTTTTCCTCTGTGCATGTGTTGGTGGGGCAGCTCAAAAGGGCCAGTGTTTGTTGGGTGGCAGAGACTGTCAGCCAGGCAAGATCTTGGTGTTGCACCAGGATGTCACCAGCCTGAGAAATGTCGGAGACAAAGGAGATGTTGGGACTCTTGGAGCTGATCTCAGTGCCACAGACGTGGGTAAAGCTGGGCACATGGATGTTAGGGAGCTGGGAGGTGTGCAGGCCAGGTTTGCTAATGCTAAAAAATAGCCAGGCCCATTTCCATGAGCAGAAGTTGGTCTGTGATGGCACCAGCCCCGCTTTGCATGAGGAGGCTGGATGCTGGGTGACTCTAGCGGAGGGGCCCCTTGCAGGGCTACAGACAGCCTGCCCTGACCCTCTCCCCAGCGTTCCCAGCCCCGCGTGCTTCCTGCGTCAGAGGCCCCCATGCCTGCCCCGCACTGAGTCACAGCTGGGATTCCTCAGCTCTGAAGTGGTTCCTTCTCTTCTTTCTCCCCCTCCTCCCCAGGTGCTGAGCTTTTTTTTCCAAAGCCTTGAATCGAAGGGTGTGTCTACAAAATCTTGCAAACACGCGCAGGCCCCAGCAGGAATGGGTGAGCACTGTTCCCATTATGTTATGAATACCTGGCCGATTGCCACGGGGATCCTGCCAGGCTGAGCAGCCAATCTCGAGCACCGATACCTGCTGAGCTCTGGAGTTTTGCTCCTCTCGCTAAGTCATTTCTTTGCAGAGATGGACAGTTTTAATCTCCTCTCAGCAACAGCCATGTTTTTGTACTCACTTGGCCTGCTGCGATATCCCAGTTCCCACGGTTAGCAGCTTCCCAGAGTACTGTGCTGGTAGGGGTGGAGAGTTGAGCCGGCAGCTCCAGCAGCTGGACTGCCCATCCTCCTGTGTGACTCACCTCATCCAACCTGCAATCTCAAATATTTTCTGTTGCCCTGCCCTACACACTGGGCACTGCCTCAGCTCACCCAGGCCCCTCCATGGGTCTTGATTTGATGTGCTGCATCAGGTTTGGAGGCTGCCTGGCGTATTTGTGCACTGGAGAGATCTGTCGGGCTGGGAGGGGGCACAGCTGGGTGGTCTGGGCCTGAACCATCTCCCTTTCCTGAGGGTGGACATTTGCCATGTGTTGGGCTTCTTCTGCTTCCTCAAACGCGCCACGAGCACTTGGTTGTTGCTGGTGAGGATGTTGAGGGCTGTGTGGTTTAAGTAGCCATGCTTAAAGCGAAGCAGAGAGGATGCAGTAGCTGAGACTTCAGACCTCTCGAGTAGACAACAAACTCTAAAGCCCACTTGCAAGCTCTGGTTGCGAAAGTCTACGGAGGCTTAAGGGAGCAGGTCTTCTGTGCTCGCAGTGCCTGCTAGCAAGGTCAAGCCACCAGTGAAGGTCTGCAGTCCCTGCCATGATGTGCTGTCAAGCTCCACAGCTGAAAGTTGTCTCGGGCTCAGCTGGCATCTGTGCAGAGCAAAGATGATGGGTGTGAGGTTGGACATGGTCTCTGCACCATGCTGAGCTTGGAGCATGTGAAACCTGGCACAGGCAGGCCCTGCTCTCAGCTGCGAAGTCTCAGTCCTGGTCACTGGTAGTGATTTGACCTGACCTTCTTTCTGATTTCCTTTGTTTGCTCAGCAAAATGGACACCAGCTCATGCACATCTATCCTTGGCATGGCAACTGTGCTCTGGACAGGCTGGCTTTTCCAAGCTCTGATGAACTTTTCACGCTGCAAAGGAATGTCCCCATCTCTGCCGAGACCCGATATGGAGGTTAGCGTGGGCCACAACCTCGCACCCCTCCTGCCGGGCAGTGTTCGTGTCCCCACCTGTGGGCAGAGCTGCTGCTCTTCCCCGTGCCCCTTTGCTTCTTGCCCTGGGGTCCCAGAGACTCCCCGTGCCACCGGGTGATGTGGCTCTGTAGCGTAAATGGCGTGTGTGTAGAGGGGAGGCCGGGTCAGGAGGTGCTGGGAAATATTGGTTTGACTCATGCCTTCCAGGGAAAGGAACATTGCCCTCCCACGCACGCTGCTCCCCACCCTTTTTGCCCCCACACCAGGGCTCTGTCCTCCTGGAGGGCTGTGCAAGATTAAATATGGGCAAACATCAAATGGCCAACCTTATTGCCATTTTGTTTCAGGTGAGGCTTCCTCCAGGCCTGTGACGGCCTTGTGGATATGCAGGAATTTGGGCTGGGTGGGGAGTGTGTTGAAGCAGCAGCTGCTGCTGCCTCACTGCGCTGCGTGTGCGAGTCCCTGGCGTGCCTGGAGGCGGAGGTGTGGGACCTGTTGGCACTCCCACCCTGTAAGCCCAAGGGCAGCGAGCTGACACAACTCTCCTGGAATCTGTCCCACTCTAACCAGGATTGTTGGCAGGCGGGTACCGAATCTTGGCAGCAGAACAAGGGAATGCTGGTTTCTCTGAAATTCTTGGGCCCGTTTGGTCAGGGCGCTGGCATGCGGAGTCATGGCAGAGTTGGCACAGGTATTGCAGAGGCAGGCGGTGAGGCCTGGGGACAGGCCTGTGGGGCTGGGGGCTGGCAGCTCGGGGTCTCTCCTATGTCCTTCCTAGCTGGTAGCAGCTTCGGTCTCTCTTTTTTTTTTGTTTGTTTTTGGTTTGTGTGGCTTTTTGTTTTTCTTTTTTTACTAGTCTGGGGCCACCAAGTGATGAGCCAGCCTTGTCCTTCATTCCTCTTCTCACCTTGGGCTGAGGGCAGTGAGATGTGGTACCAGGAGCCATTGGGCTAGAAGGCTGCCAGCCCTGTTGCGCACTGGTTTTGGTACTGCTGGGAGTCCCAGCTGCGACGGGGTGATGCATGGAGTCCCTCCGTGATCCAGTTCCCCTGAACCAAAGCCAGGCTGAGGACATTTCAAAGGTGAAGCTTCCTTAGCAGGTTTCTGTCTCCCAGGCACTGTCTGGGAGGTAGAGACCCCAGGGCTGCCCTGAGCCAGCCAGGCGCAGGTGGAGATGAAAACTAAGCAACAGGGATGGCTGCAGGACAGAAGAAGAGGTGTTTCACATGTCTGGGGTGGTGGAAAACTGGAAATAGTTGAAAGAAAGGGGCAACCCAGCCTTGCAGCAGAAAACCTGCACTCAGCTTGCCCACCCTGGGGAGTCTGAAGCGCTGCGGGAGAGGAGAGCCTGGGCTGGGGTGCTGTCCGCTGTGGTGAATTCAGGCAGGATTTCTCCCCTGCTCTGTGCCAGGTGTGGGGTGGGTGGGTGGAGGTGGCCTCCCCTCCCCTGCTGGGCACACCTGGCCAAGGAGGGAGGCTGTGGGCAGGGCAGGGCCTGGCAGAGCGGGCAAGGCTCAGGTGTTCCCATTCCTCCCCAGATGGGCCACGGGGAGAAAAATCGGGCCTTATACGGTCAAAAAAGCCAGCGCCGAGGAGGGACATGTGGGGAGGTGTGGATGAGCTGATGGGGTTGGGCATGTTTTCCTCCGCCCTTCCCTGTCCTCCCCTCCCTTCTCCAGGTGCCCTGGAGATGATTTCTGCCTTGGCTTTGTAGCCCACGTGGCTGATTTCTGGGGCTTGCAAAAAGGCTGTTTCCCCACAGCGAGTGCGGCTGGTTTTGTGTCCCCCAAGAGCCAGGGAAGTGACGGGTGGGCCCGCAAGGGTGCCCTTTGGTGGGGCTGGAGATCTCTTCAAGCTCGGGGAGGCAGTAGGGACGGCACAGATCACTGCCTGCCTGGTTGAGCCTCCTTCCTGCTTGCTGAACTGCCTGCTCTCTGGCCTGGGCTGGAGTATTTGGTTAGGAAAACTAAATTATACCCCCCTCTCAATGTGATCCCATCTTAGGCTGCAGGCAAAAATGAATAGGAGAAACTGAGGCACAGTTTTCTCCAAGACCGCACAGGGAAAGGAAATAAAGCTCTTGTCTTTGCCCAAGACTTGGGAGTTCCTTTTCCCAGCGCCCGATTTCTTGGGGTGAACTGCTTCAGTCCCTGGAAATGCCTGTCCCAGGTATCAGGCCTGGGGGATGAGCCGGGAGGATCCATCTTTCTCCTCCTGTCTTGTGCCCTGTCTCTTGGCTTCACTTCAGACCTGAGCTAGAACCAGGGGGAGCAGCTGTGGGTGAGGTGGGACTGGCAGGTTAAACGGGGCTGGAAAGTGGAGTGAGCTTGAGGGTGTTTCTGGAAGAATGCAGTTGCACTCAGTGGGACTAGGTGTAGTGGAAAGTCTCTTAACGCTCTAGGCCAGCCTTTCTCCATCCCAGGAACACATTTCCATCTCTCTTCCTACACATTTTACAACATGGAACATGTGGAGGTATTCCCCCCCAGCTTGGGTACAGAGCATGAGCCATATTTCCCTTGTCTAAATTTCCTTGTCTCTGTGAGCCTGGCTGCTCAGCGCCCCAGGGGGGGACTAGAAGATGGGTGTCTGCTTCAAGACCAGCTCTGTGACTTGTTTTGGTATGAGCCTGGTGGGTGCTCTCTGGGTCTGCGCAAAAGAGCATCCCTACATCCGGAGGGAAAGGAGAGGTGGGAGAAGAACCAGAAATCCTTCCACATGCAGCTGGATGGCTATTTCAGGGGGAGCAGATGGGCTGAAAGCTGAGCTTCCAAAGGGAAACATGGTTTGTCTCTCTATATAGTTATTTTTAGTGTGTTCTTACAGGATTTAGCCCAAAGGGGACAAAAAAGGGGTGTGTGTCTGCAGGCCAGAAAGGGTCCTTGGCCTTTTTCAGCGTGGGGCTGGCAGTACGCTCCCCAGCCAGAGCTCTCGGTGTTGCTCACAAAAGCCAGACACTAAGGAGGGGAACGTAACAGGTCTGTTCCCTGGGCTGATGGGATCTGATTGAGGGAGGTGTTTCTCGTTCTTGGTAGCTCTGTTGGGAACTAATTCACCTTCCTCAAGCAGATCCCCAGACTGATTCAAAGTGTGTGTGGGCTATGAAGGAACGAGATCTCCATCTGTGCGCGGTGAAATGAATCTGGGCCAGCCAGGCTGGGTTACAGGCATGGTTTCCACCAGGACGTGGGTTCTTGGTGGGTGAGGAACTGCTTTAGATTGGGCGAAGCTTTGTGCCTTACTCCCTTCGTAGTCTCATAAAGCATCCAAGGAGTGATCCTGACCATGGTGTCCTCTTGTTGTGTGGGAGCTGTTTCCCTGCTCCCTGGGAGGCTGGGCGTGCTGGAAGGGGGGAGGGGGTTGTTTGGGATGTGGCAGCTTATGGAATCCAGGGCTTGTGGAGGCCTCTGCGCTTCCTCTGGAGGCGTTTGCAGTGGAGTCACCTGCCCAGGAGAGGGAGCCTGGAGCTCACACTTGGGCGCTCCCCACCCCGGGAGCGCTGCCCGGGTACGCGCTACCCTTAGATGTGGTCTGGGGCTCAGGCTCTCCCTGCTTGGAAGACAGCAGAGGAGCTCTGCTGCTTCCCTCTTGTCTGCTCTGGCTTGTCTTCTGGACTCCAGCCCAGTTGCTGTTGTGCAGATGTGAATATTTCCCTGGTGATCTTCCCTGCCAGTCTGCCCCACCAAAATCGGCTCTGCCCCCTGCTTTCAGTGCGCGGATTTATCAGTCCCTGCGTTTTGCCCCTGGGCTTTGTCTCGCAACTGGGCCATGTCCTGGACATCTGATGTCTCCTTTCCCCATGCTTGGGCAGATGCTCCAATCTTTGGCTCCAGACAGGGTTTGAGATCATCTTTGGGAAGCCTCTTGCAGTTGAAATTGATACAGCTTTACCTGGAGGTGGCTGTGCTTTGGATTGCAGAGATGTAGCTTGCCAGATAACGCAGATGGGCTTGCCTTTATTCTGCCAGTCTCCTTAGCAGCAACTAAATCTGGCCACTGTGTTGATTACTGTGCTGGCTCAGCATCCTTGCCCTTGTAGGACTGTCCCCCAGCAACCTAAGGGGGATCAGAGATCCTCAGTTGATGGTACTGCCTGGTGTTTCTGAAGGGGGCAAGGGGTGTGATTCCCTTCACTGGACAAAGAAAAAACATACAGAACTCCCCAGTGGGTTAAACAGCTGGGTTTAGAGCTGTCTGTGTGTCTGGTGTGAGAACAGCTGCAGAAATTATTGCTGAGGAAGGACTGGTCCTTCAGATGAAGTCAGTGCTTAAGGGGTAGTATGGTGGAGGGGGAAGGATAGGTGCATGGGCAGGTACGAGTGTCCCAAAGCAGTGTGACTATCTCTGGCATAGCTCGGCTCCCATCAGTGCAGTGCAGGAATTATTCTGCTGCGTAAAATCCTTGCCCTGGTATGATGTGGCTTGACGTACACTCTCCAGTTGTCAGTGGGGAAACAGAGGCACGGAGCAGTGAAGTGACTGAGACAGTGAAACAGCGAGTTGGGTCCTTCTCTCCTGGGTCCTGGAGCAGCAGATGAACCCAGGAGTCCAGCTTCCCTTGCTCTGGCCTCGGGGATCTTTCCCAGTTCTTTGAGTGGTGAAGGCTCAGAAGCAGCAAAAAAAAACCCCAAAACCCCCATATGGCAGGGAGGGAACAGCTGGAAACTCTCTTCTTGCAGGACTGGGCTGCTGTTGAACCCCTGCCCTTTCTGGCCTGGCCTGTGAGCACATGTCTCTGACCACCTTCTCCTTCCGCTCCCCCAGGTTGAATGTTCAGGTCTCCCAAAGCCTCCCTTTCCATTCAGCTTTCATTCTGGGCAACACTAGCTCTGTGTTCCTCCTTCCTTCCCCCCCGCCGCCTCAGCCCCACCCTGCCTTACAAGGATGCCAGGCTGTTCAGAGCAATCATTCATCTCCTGGGCCTCACACACCTCTGGTGTCCCTTCAGCCTTGCACAAACCCAGCATTGTTCCTCCAGCTGGAAGGGTTCTGCTGGCTCCTGCCTCCAGGGGAAGCTCTGCACTACAGTGCTGCCTACTTCTGAAGCTGGGAGTAGCTTGTACAACTGGGAGCTCACTCTTAGCTTCCCCCTTTCCCATCCCTGCCACTTTGGGCAACCAGGTTTAACAGGTGGGGACTCTTTCTGCTGGTCTGGACTGTCCTCCCATCCCCCATCCTCTGTCTCTGTACCCTTTGAGCTAACCCTGAAAGCGCGGTGTTTCTTTCAGATGGGCAAAACAGCAGAGCAGAGATGCTCCCCATCTCAGGTCTCGTAGCACCTCTAGGGGCCTTGTCCATGTTGGATCTCCCAGATAAGTCCCTTGGAGGTGGGTGGTTTTGAGCACGGAGCCCCAGGAACACCCCTGTGCTCGGGAAGGGCACCTCTGAGATGAGGGGCTGCATGGAAGTGCATTTCCCCAGGGTGGGTTTGGGCCCCACGTGTGCAGAAGTTCCCCTTTGCAGAGGTGCAAGGGGAGGCTTTGTGGAGGTGCGTACAGTGGTGGGCCTGTGCTGGCCTGTGCGGTGACCCTTCACCTCCTGAAACATGCTTGAGCTGCTCTGTGGTTCAAAGCCACGTGGGAGCCTGGTGGCAGAGGAGCAGCGAGCTCCCCAGAGCCTTGGCTGCTGGCTCTGTCTGCCCTTCCAGCCCCATGTACTTCTCCCTGCGCACATGGACCACACAAATCACCTGGGAAGCGATTTCAGCTGCATTTGGCTGCCAGAGTTTAGCCGGAGCCCTCAGCTGAGACGTGCTGGTGACTGGGGAAGGAATTACTGTTTCAGGTGGGCTGTGGCAAGAAATTCAGAGAAACCCAACACTCCAATGCGTGCTGTATGACACTCTGTACTTTATTAGAACAGCCATAACCCCAGAGAGCCAGTGTTCTGGTTACATAGACACTATGTTAGTAGTCTATCCTACAGAAGTGCGCAAATACTGTGATGCACTCAATGGAAATATGCCAAGAGACTATTAACAACTCCTCCTGTGAACTCAAAATCTGGGAACTCAAGTGGGGCTGCATGGCAGCGGCTGAGGCCAGAGCCTGGCCTCGTAAAAGGAAATACTGCAGGGCACTGTCGACGCTGGTTTATGCAAGAGGGCTGTGGAAATGTCTGTTGAGGCCAGAACATTCCCCCCACCTAGCTCGCAGGGCGACATGGCATCTACAGAGTTGGCTCTAGTAGCTTTGGTGTGACGGGACTGGTGTGCGTTGGAAGTGTCAGCCAGGTAAGGTAAAAGCTGCTGTGTAAGTTCAATAAATACAAAGACAAGTCCTACTTGTTGTAAATGGGAACCAACGTGCCATTTGTAGGACCTAGCACCATGTGTGTGGAGTCTGGAGGGCCTTTAGGGGAGACCAACAGATGCTCTCTGTTAGAGAGATAGCTTAAATAGAAGTTTTGAGGAGTTTTAGCTTTGGCGGCATGGGGAGGAACAAGGGGCCACCCAAAAGGCAGTGAAATCAGTTAAATACTCTGAGGTGGCCAAGGATCCCCCATTACAGCCAGCATGTTTGTCATCAGATATGCAAATCCACCTGGCTCAGGTTGTTCACCTGCATCTCCCCACCAGCTGGGTTTGGAAAGCTTGGTGCTGCCTTCCTGTGAAAGCCACATCGGTGGATACCTCACAGACCTGCACAGAGCAGGGACAGAGCAGAGAGAATGATTTTGTAATACTGATACAATGGCTGGGCCGGGGGTGCCTGGCTGCTGGTGTAACGATGCTTCCCCTCCTGCCAGGCTTCCTGTAGGTAGGTGTCAGAGGCTGTGAATGCAGATCTTCTGGGGAAACAGACCTAGGGAGGAAGATGCTGGTGTGGTTAATGTAAAAATGGGAGAATCTCTAAAATACTGGGTTGGTTTATGCTTGTAACTGATAATGTTGCTGTTAGCTGGGATGTTGTAAAGGCAAACTAAAAGAGACAGCCTGAGGAACAAAGGACCAGAGTCCACTCCAGACGTTGGCTTGAGTTCAGGAGAAAGTGCTTTGGCCTCATTTGGCTACAGATGCCAACAGGCCTGGCGTTCATGCTGTGAGGCTCCGTTTCTCCTAGGAGCATTCTTCAGTGGGCAAGGAACTGAGCTTTGGCCGGGCGCTGCTGATGAAGGCATCTGCTTCAGGTGGCACTGTGGTGGCACTGTGGCTTCTAGAGGGCAGTATCTTTGTGCTGGCTCCGTCTGGCTTCGTCTCACCGTTGGTGCTGTGTGTTCCTCTGGCAAACAGCTTGGAGTTTCTCAAGGTGCTGGCAGAAACTGCAGGAGTGGGGCAGGGGAGTGAGGGTGGGGGGTTAGAAACGTTTCATTCACACTCTGCTCTAGCAAGCTGTATGAATAAAACCACTTACGGTGCTTTGGTCTGGAGCGGATGGTGCTGATGACTGTGGGTATTGGTTGCTCCATGCTGTGAACACAAGGACAGTCATGAGGACATGTATTAACCTCTGCGATGCCGGGGAGGTACAGAGGACTCGAGTTTGGCCCATGTGAGCCTGGCCTATGTGGGCAGAGCCAAGTGCAGAGCTGGATCGTGAAAGGCTAACTCGGCAGCACCTGGGCAAAGCATCATCTAGAGAAGTGCTGGAGCCCTCCAGTCTGGGGAGTCTAAGAAAAACTTCAGAGTGAGAAACAGGGCTGAACTGTATGGGGACTGCTGGGATTTATTCTTTCCTTGATCGAACCTTCAATACCAGACTCAAAGCTCGGGATGTCTGCTTTCTCCTAGGTGTTTGGGTGCATCCCTTCCCCTCTTCAGCCACAAGGAAGCCCAGCTTACCTGCTCTCCTCCCCTTCCATCAGCTTCCTGTAAGTGAGAATCTCCACATCAAGTGCCAGCTTGATGTTCATCAGCTCCTGATACTCTTTCACCAGGTGAGCCATATCCTCCTTGCTCTTCTGTAGGGCTTCTTCTAGCTTGACCAGTTTGGCTTTGGCATCCTTGAGGGCCATCTCACCGTGCTCTCCTGCTTCTTTGATATGCTCCTCTAAGTACAGGCACTGGTGTTGCAAAGGGAAAAGGGTGGTGGAGGTGTTAGGCATGCTGTAGTTTCAGATTGTGTGTCAGAGTTTTGTCGCCCACCCCAGGACGCACCTGGCTCTTTTGGGACACAATGCAGGACCTCAGTTTCTGGATCTGTATGTTCAGGTCTGCGATCTCCCGTCGGCTGTCAAGGAGGTGACTGCTGTAGGTGCCTGACTGGGTGCTTCCTTCATTCAGCTGCAGGAGAGATGGAAGACTGGGTTATCTGTGCGCCTCCTCTGCTGCAGCAAAGGATTCTGCAAGGATTCCCACTGCCCTTGAGGAGAAATGCCTAGCGGGAAAAATAATGGGTGTGTGGAAGGACTTAGGGCTCATTCTCATATCCTTGTCTGGCTGTAGCTGTGCCAGGTATAGAGCACTCTGTCTCTTGAGCTTAATCGCATTCTTGCCCTGTTTGGAGGAGGCACCAGTGGAAGGTCATTTGCCTCTTAGGAGGGACAGGGAGATGGCCTTGCCTTTCTCCACTGACAGTATGGAGAGCCTAGAGCGATGAAACTACTAATTTACACACCTGTGTTAGGAGGAGTTGATCTGGGTTAGCACCCTGTTCCTCCCTCAGTTCCCAGCTGTAGTCTGTCCCTCCACATCTTGCTGATTCCTGTAGTTTCTGGGCTGATCTCTCTCCCTCTTCTTTCCCTGCCTCTCCCCTGTATCAATCAGATAAGGAGACAAATACCTTTCTCCTGGTAAGTGCTTCAGCCTCCTCCCAGCTCCGAAGAGCCAGGGCTTCATACTGGGCCCTCACTTCTTCCACAATTCTGCTCAGATCAAGTTTGCATGCATTGTCAATTCCCAGTACAACAGAAATGTCCTTAATTTCTGTCAGCAGCTCCTCGAGTTCCTGAAGAGCAAAGAGAGAATAGGATTGAGATACAAGTAGTCAAGAAAGCTATGAACTGGGAGAGAGCTGGACCTGGGCAGGTAGCTAGGCAAAACATCTTCCATACGCAGTATGGAGATGGTGAAACTTCCTAGGTTTTCAGTCTCTGAAGTTTGGGAGCTGGTACTTTCTCTGGAAAATCCAGACTCGGGCTAAGGTGTTGGTTCGGGACCTTTGGATACAATCTGTTAAAGAGTCTGGTAAAATAGTGCATTTGTACTGCATCAACAGCAAGTTAATTGAACTGGTGACCATGCTTCAGTCTCTACCAGTATTCAGATGGTGGGCATGTGCGTCTTGGGCAAGAGACAGGGCAGCATGAACCGTTCTGCAGGCTGGTGGTGCTGGGAAGATGGCTTTGCCCAGCTCTGCTTCGCTACCTGGAGAGGCTGTGGCTGCCGCTTGTGGTGTTGTAGTCTGCTTTGTGTCTAGTTAGAGAGGAGAGAGACAGGACCCTTCTCTGAACACATCCACCGCTGGCAGACCTATCCCACTCCCCAGAGCTGCTCTCCTACGCTGGGCAAACTTCAGCCAGCACGGGGGAAGGTGGAACGTGCACACACAAGCTGCAGTATCACTGACTGGGATATTTGCTCTTGATAGCTGACTCGGTCACAGCTTTAGAAAAAGGAGCCAAACGATGAGGAGTTGTTCCTCTCAGTGAACCTAAAAAGGACCCTTAATCCATGCCTGTAAACTGCACTCCTGGGTGGTTTGTATCCAGGCAAGACATGACTTGACATTGAGCAGATGGTGTAAACATTCACTTGGCAGCTCCTGCCCAGCCTCAGACTGTTCCTGCAGGGGTGTCACCCTTATCAGTATCTCTGCAGTTGCTTCTGATTTACACCGGTGTTAGAGAGCAGCATCCATCTCTCCCCATCTCTTACCTTTCATCTTGATGTTTTTGTTCTTCTCTTTTGTGCTGAGGGCTCTGATCTCTATTTAGAGAAGCATTTGTATACCTTGTTTGCCTTGCCTTCCCCTGACTGGGGAAACAAAGGGTACCCTGACATAGTGATTCATGAATAACAGAAAAATACCTCTCTGCTCTTCCAAAGACCAGGATTATCAATGTATTTTTCCCCCCCTCTGTATATAATCCTTTAGCCTCTTTGTTAATCTTTGAGCAGGTTAATAGCTGTATGAGAAGATGCAAGTGTATTGCAAATACTTGAGCATCCTCTGCCAGGGGAGGGGGGAAAAAAAAACCCAACCAAAAAACCTGGTGTCTCATTAATGAGGATTGAGGCTGGGATTTTCTTCTGATTCACACCAACGTGCTGTGAGCAAAGCTGTCAAGCAGTTTTCCTCATTTGCCCTTACACTGGGTATGTGTGCCTATATGTTGATGTCAGTCAAATCAACAGGTACAGGCGAGAAAATGACTAACCTGAAAACAAGCTGTTGAGAGGACACAGAGAGAGAGGAAGAGATGGAGTGTAATTTCTTTGTATGAAGCATGGGTGAAAAAAATTGTGCAGCCTTCTGCCAGGACAGCAGTGTGGAACCTGGAGGAAATTAGCTCAAGAAGAAGATCCTGACAGCAGGATCTGATTTCCATCTACCCCTGTATTCCTGGTGCAAGGCAACTTAAATCTTAGAACTTTAGAGAAAGTAAGGTTTCATGGTTAGTTGCAGGCAGGGCATGTGTTCTTTGCAGTTCTGATATTATGCAGGTCCTTCTGTCTCTCTGTGTCTCAGTTTCCCCACAAGGAATGTTGACATTCCTCTGTCAAGCACTTTAATTGTTTTGGTAGAATTTAGACAAATCATTAGTATTCCCAAAACACGGCTGAGCCTGCTTGGTAACATTTTACAGGCTCTGAGTAAGTGGCTGTAATGGCTTTACTGGGTTTGAGTAGCTACAGGCACGCTGCAGCCTCTGGGTTTGTGTGAAGGGCTGCAGCCTCTGCGTCCTTGCCCCCCTCAGTGACATAACACCTGAGTGCGTGCTTCCCATGAGGTGGGATGCGTTATGTTGGATTGTGCTAAAGAGCATCCAGCACCTCACCCAGGCTCACGGTGGCTTGGCCCCGTTCGTTGTGAGCCCTTCCTCTGAGCCTGAATCGGACAATATTCCGCTCGCTTGTGACCTGGGGAGCCTGGGCGGTGGGGGTTAGGTGCTGAGCCAGCTCCGGTGTTGGATGGGGATTCCTGGCTGTTAGAGGGGGGACCTGCTGGAGCAGCCTCCCTGCAGGAGCTGCGGGGCAAAAGGACCCTCCTGGTCAACTTTAAAATGCACTCCTTTAGTGAAGGGAAGGGGATTATCTCATGAGACCCTCAAGCCATTTAATAGTTGTCTGCAACACCATGCAACTTCCCTGGACAAGCTCTCATTTTGGTGTAAATCTGGAAGAATGCCCTCTCTGTAGTGGAACAGGCCACAGAAATGTTGGGGGTTTTTTTTCCCCCCCTTTTTTTTTTTTTCTCTTTTTGCATAGTAGCTTGTGTGTTCCCAGGCCACTTTCCCAATTGAATTTTTACCTGCTCATAGACGGTTTTTTTCAATTCCATCAGCTCTTGGAGCCCATTGAGTTTTGCCTCCAGCTCAGTTCTGTGCAAGGAGCTCACATCTAAATCCTACAGGAGATGGAAAGCATATTAATCAATGGTTTGGCTTTGAGTTAGTAGCCAGAAGTCTTTCCCACTGCCGCCTCCTCCCCCAGCAAGTGCCCTGCTTGCTGTTTATTGGCAGGTACTTATGAAACTGCTCTCCTGCTCTGCAAGTAGGGTGGCTGCTTTGCAGACCTTTTTCCTCTGCTTTTTAAAATTTTTGAGTGAGATCTTTGGTGGAAGTCTCAAATGAGGTAGGGTGGAGAAGGAAACAGGTAGGGCAGGTCCATACCCACTCATCTTTTGTTCACCACAAAAAGCACAGGTTATTGAAAACTCTGATGCCATCCACAAAAGTCACCAGAACTGCCCTTACTGGTCGATGAGTGTGTCAGGGAAAACATGCAATTAGCCATAATAATAATTTGCGGAGAACGTTTCCTCTGTCTAATAATACCCTGCATTCATGCACCTTGGATTATTTATTTTTTTTAATGTAAAGGCTGTGCACAAAGCCTCCCGTTCCAGTTGATACTCAAATGCACCTACTCCTGGGGTGGGATGTTTAAACAGGACGTGGCCATGTGACAGGGAACAAAAGCAAACACATTTATCAATTTCCAGCCTTTCCCAACCTACGATATCATTCTGAGAGAAAACATGCCAGCGAGGAGGGGTGTTGCCTCAGAGGGGCCTGGGTGCAGACCCCTCCAGGCCAGGTCTGGCCAGTGCAGTTGCAGCGTGGTTGGGTGCAGGCATGGTCTGACCCCCTGGTGCTTCCACCAAGAGCCACGGGGCTTTTCTGGAACCGCGGGCAGCCCATGTGGACTTTTTCTGTTGAAATGGTGACTGTGTTCACCGCTCTGCTGTCCTCCTCAAGACCTTATTACCCCACAAAACCTCTGTGGTACAAGGACTCTGTTCAGAGCTAGCTGAGCCTGGACCATCTTGCCTCTCCAAGTTCTTCTGTGACTACACAGAGCTGGTGGCTGTAGAGGTGTGCGGATGAAAAGCTGCTCTTGCCACTGACCTTTTTGAGCTCCGTGAAGGTGTATTCCATGCCGCTACAGAGGCGAATTTCATCCTCGTATCTAAGGAGAGTGAAAAAACCAGTTAGAAGCTACACATGGCGAGAGCCTCTGGGATGCTTAAGGTTGTCTTGCTGGCCCCAAAAAGCATTGGCATCAAAGCTGTCTGCTTTTACTGTGATGTCCCACCTCCTTGATGTGCGCCAGACAGCAGGGAGAGATATGTCTTAAGTGTGGGCATCCTGGACAAGTGAGAGGACAACAAGCTGCCACATGGCAGCTGCTCTGTACTAACACCACGAGTACTTTAAGGCTGAAGAGCCCCAGAGTAGAGAGCAGGTATCTTTAATTCTCATTTAATTTGAGGGCTGAGCAGCCTCAGGTTAGCTCACGTTTGCTACAGAAAGAGAGAGCAGGCTTGGAGAAGTGGGGTGTGGTGAGTTATTCTGTGAAACCCAGTCGCATGCCCAAAGACTCCCAAATTTTCACCCTAAGCCTTCCTCTTCTCTTTCTTTCAGGTATCCTCAGCATTTAATTTCCAGAGCCCGAGAGTCGTCTCAGCGAGAAGACTTTGGCTTGTGAAAATTCCGAGAATACCGGTGTGGTGTCATAACTTAGCCTAAACGCGATTTGCGAAGTAATGCAGGACCTGGCAAAGCAATTCGTGGAAAACAGTGCCCACAGAGCAGAAGGTAACAAAACCCGGATAGGACAGGGTGGAGTCCTAATGGCCAAATATCCAGCAGAGGAACCAACCCTGCAGGTGTTTAAAAAGAGGTTTGATAAGGCAGGACCAGGATAGCAAAGACACAGTCCAGGGGCAAATGCATTTCTGGATGACCAGCAGCAGATACGGGAGGGTAGCTTAGGGAAGGCGCCAACCCTTGCTGGCTCTCGGGACAAGCGTGTGGCTAGCCCTAAGGCTGCTAAAAGCAGGTGTCTGACCAGGAAGCCACGAGGTCTTTTTTTGGGCCTGGTGTATGGCCAGCAGCAGTTTGTTCGTTTGCTGTGCAGGAGCGTTATGTGATGAGTGTTTGGTATCTCCTGTGGTGCTGCTGGACACGCTTTGGAAATGTTGGCTTTTCTGCTGAGACCAGGGCAGGTTGTGCTCTCAGGGAGGTCGTGGCTTCCCTGCTTTCCATGATACCTCATGCTCCTCCGACCCTAATGTGTGCATAGCATTTCCAGGCTTTGAATTAAACCTTTCAGTGCTACTTACAGATGCCACCCAGTTGATATGGGGAAGGCTGAGACCTTTGAGAATGAGATAAAATGGCATCTCCTAACAGAGTGATGATGATGGTAAAATTGGGAATGACAGCCATATTCTGTTGTTTGGTGGTTTGGTCCATCGTCACTCCAGTTACTCTCAAGAGCCTTCCCTGCTGTTGTACAAACCTTTAGGAGAAAGAGGAGCTGTGCCTCGCTGCAGAGAGAGAGAGAAGGTGTTGGCAGTGCAGCACAGGGGATCACGCTGTGGGGCAGGGGGTTAAGTCCTGCTCAGGAGCTGGCCTGAAATATCAAAACCAGCTCCCTGGACCCTGGAGCTGTTGCTCCCTCGACAGAGGGGATAGGGAGGGCAGGGAGGGGACCTGACAGTCACAGCTCTACAGTTAGGCAATTTTAAGGTTCTTCTTGAATACCCCCGTGATGTTAAAACTCACCCTCTCCTTGCCTGCTTTTATAACGTCAGGTAGCATGGCTAACGAGATTTACCTGTCTGGTTTCTCTCCTCTTTAGCTGGAATGTTAGCTATGCTGCCAGCAACTATGTACTGCGCTTAATTACAGCCTGCCACTCTTCCTCCATCCTCATTGCACCTCAGCCCAATCCCAGTCTGTCCCAGCCTGCCGAGGCACCTTCACGCATTGCCAAGCGTTGACATAATCCTGCATATTGAACAAACAGCACTCCTGACTGAAAGAGAGCAGGCCCAGCCAGCCAAACATGCTCACTGCTCAGCTCTGGAGGGACCTGGCGGCCGGGAGATGACTCATATGGGGATGGAGCATTCCACAAACACACTGCAGGATTTATCTCCTTAGAGATAATCCTTAAGCAGTCTTGCATTACGGTGTAAATCCATCCCATCTCGATTCATGCGCCTAAGACACACCTGAGACAGGTGTCTAGTCGCCTTGGGCTCCTTCCATAGGCAGTGAAGCAAAATCAGAGGTGAACCAAATCTCAGGCAGGCTGTGTTCCTCTCTGGATGTGCCTTCAAGACTATTTTAGGGTGAAGATAGAGCGGTGGGATGAATCTGAGCCTGGTAGCATGACTTTAAGTCAGTCTTCCTCTTGTGGAGCAAGGAAATGGGGCAGAAAGCAGCTGAAAACCAGCTGCAGAGGTTGAAGGTAGAGGGTTGTCAACTGTCTGGTCTTCAGATTTGACTAACGTAGTCGTTGGATCTCAGAAGTGGATCCTCTGAGGGCTGCATGCCCCATATTTCCCTGCTGTATATCCCCAGTGCCACCGCAGGGTAGGTCAGCACAGGCAAAAATTCCCTGCCTTATTCAAATGGCTCTTTGCATGTGGAAATCACACGTGTGGGGAGCTGAAGCAAACGCTTTGTGCAGATGGTGCACCTCTGGGCAGTCGTCCCTACTCAGGTGTGGCTTGGTATTTGATTTTTAGCTTGACTTCCTAAAGAAGCAGGGTTTGAGATGCTGTGCCAGTCTCCAGGCTGCTTCCCTGTCCCCTCTCCACTCCCCTCTGCGTTTGGAATTGCTGGTCAGTGGCAACTAATTTGGGGAGGGGGTGCGAGTGTCCCAACTAAAATCTCCCGTGTGGTTTTTGGAAAGCAGTTGCTGGATGGAGAAGATAAACAGATTAAGGCCTTACAGAGGAGCACGGGCAGGCACGTTTCACATCGTAAGTGATGTATTGCTGGGCAGTAGCCTGCTTGAGTGGTCACCACAGGTATGGCGCGTTCCATGTGGAGCACCCCAGCTTTGATGAGAACATAACCAGTTAATTTATTAGCTTTTCCTCCCCAGAAAAACTTTCCCTTGGGAAAATAAGCCTCCAGAGGAGTTGGAAGCCTCCAAAATTTGCATGGTCTAGACAGACCGTTTGCTCTAGAAAAACAACTGGGCAGAGGCGGCTTTCTCGAAGGCGGCGTGCAGGACTCGACAGAGCCAGCGTGGGTTAGGACGGGGTTGGACTGCTGCCTGGAGAAGGCTCAGCAGAAGCAGCAGTTCTCTCCCCATGAATCACTAACCGCTGGGAGCAGCGCAGTGGATTGTCACAGTCACAGAAATCCACCTGCGCTGGCGTTGGGTGTTAACAGCGCCCAGTGGCAGGGTGGGTTTTGCCTGTTTGTGGCTCAGGTCACCCCTGGCAGGGCTTGTGCCTTACAGCTCACAAACGGGAGAAAGCGGAAGGGGAAGGCTCTGCAAGTGAAGGAAAAGTGTTCTGAGGAGCCGTGTCATTTCTGAACGGTATTTTCGCCGTGGCCCTGTAGTTCCACAAAGTGGGAACCCTTCTCAGGAATGATAGTTGAGGTGGCCATAAGCTGGTAGCTATTGTGGATTCTCTGCTGTCTAATACAGCACACATGCACATCCTTGTCTTCTCTGTGCTGGGTGTGGCACAGGTCCTGTTCCTCTAGTCATTCTCTTTATTTAATTTTGAGGGATGTAGCATCCCTATCATGTCTTATCCAGCTAGGTAGTAACTGTCCAAGAAAATCAAAAGGTAGGGGGAAACGCACAGCCAGCCTGTGTGTGTCAGCACCTTAAGAAATCAGGCTGAAAAATAAGTAAGTGCCAGGCATAGGCAATTAACGAGGCAATTACTGAGTACAAGTATGAGTACAAACCGTGAGAGCAGACAGGGGTGACTGATCTGACGTTTCTCCACCAGCCCAGCCATTTCCTAGCTGGGTTTTCCTGACTGTCAGGGAATAACCCGAGAAGTATCATTTATAACTGCAGGGCTGCGGAACAGTTACTTCCTCAGGGAAGTGCAAGGAAGACCAAGTGCTCCAGAGAGGGAAGGCAGGTCTTAACCTTTTTAAGGCCGGGAGTAAATGGCACAGTCCATATTGTGGCTTTGATCCAAGCTCAGGGTTCTACCTGTCAGCAAAGCAAGCGTCAGAGAGCCCCGGGCTTACAGTGAAACCAACATCCCAATGAAGAGAAGACAGACACCCACTGTGGAGAATTCAGGTATTTCTAGGCACCTGGGTATCAGCGTGTCACTTCTGGAAGGATGCTGAGTATGATGGTTTCACAGAGAAGGTCGAGAACCAAACTCCTAGTTCCTATTCCTGCTCCGCCACCAGCTTGCTCTGTGAGCTTAAGACAGGCATTTAATTGCTGTGTCTCCGTTAGCGTATCTGTAAAGTGGAGGTATCAGTCCTTCCCCTAACTGGCAGGCACATCGGGTAGCTAGTTTAATCAAAGTCTGCAAAGAGCTGTAAGACCCTGGGGCTAAACTCTCTAGAGGGGGCACTGTTATTATTTGTGCATCACTTTGTACGTCAGGAACAGGTTTGGGCTATTACTGCCGTGATGTCTGTCAGTGCCAGCGAAAGGGCAGTAGTCCCTTAGCATCATGGTTTTTATTTGAGAGTGCCCATACGTGGCGGCTCTTTGCTACAAAATCAGCATGGAAGACTCCAGCGATCTTGTGCAGGCAGATGGGTGTAAGTGTAAGGGAAAGCATCTAATTGTGGATTCACCTGTGGTATGCAAATGACAGTGATAATAAGAAAAGCATTGTCTTCTTGAATGAGCCATGGCACATCTCAGATGCTTTTATCTAAAGATCTCAAAGCTCTTGGCAAAAGCATCGATAAGCACATGGCAGCTGGTCTTCCCTTAAACTTTCAGCTCCCTCAGTATTTTCTGTCAAGAGCTTTTCTGGGTAAAAGTCTGACTTTTTGGTCAAAGCAGAGTTTTGTATTAAATGTTGTGGGGTGAAGGGGGAAAGAAGGGGGATGTTTGTTAATAGTAAGCAGCCTCGATCCATAAAACAGTTTGGCAAGAAAGTTCTAGTTTGTGATAATAGTGTGGAGAATAAACATTTCTGTGTTTGTGGCTGTCATTCCCGATAACACTGTTCCTCAGAGCCTGAGGCATTTGTCAGATGCCGAGAGCTCTTTGGTATTTTGCTTTTTATGGGTTTGCTTTCATCTCTAGTTAGAAGAGGCTAAGGTGCTGACTTCTCCAATACACAGTTCTTTGCACACCAAACTAGGAATTTTTTCCTGGGAATACCAGTCTATCCTTGTTAAATCAAGCCCACATTCCTCTTTGTGCCCACAGCTGAACAGGTACCTTTGAAACACATCCCCCCTTGTAACCGCCAGCTAGGCTGGGCACCTACTTGCTTCGGAAGTTATCCATGGTGTTCAGGACCCTTGTTAGCTCTGCCTCAAGATTTTCCTGCTCGTAGTTGAGTGCCTTCATCTCTTGATTCATTTTGCTCATGTACTGGTCGTAGATGGCCTTGATGTCAGACTCTGAGTGGGAGTTGTCTTGATCCTTCAGGAAGTTCCACCTTGTTGTCAGGATCTTGTTCTGCTGCTCCAGGCACTGGACCTGCAGGAGAAGTTTTGGAGACATTCATGACATTGGCCAAAATCAAAGCTGATGGCTCCTGGCAGGGCAGGAGATACTGAACTGGAGACCTTGAGAGTAGTGAGAAGCTGCTGGAATCAGCAGAGATTTCCAGGGAAAAGTGAGAAATCCCCTGAAAATTAGGCCTGAGGATGGAGGGTTATAGGGGCTTTTAGAGGTTTTGCACATTACCTACTGATTTATTTCTTGATTGAACATGTTCACATCAAACTGGCATCTTTTATTAAGTCACTGAAAGATAAGGACTGTTTGATGCTAGTCCCCTTCGCCTGTGGACCTACCGAAGCAAAGGCTGAAAATCCACCACAGGTCACACATGGATGTCCAGAGCGAGAGAAAGGCAGATTTACTGCCTCGGAGTGGCACAAAGATAACTGCTGTCAAATCTGTTAGATTATATGGTGAAGTTGGAGTAATGAATCAGAGCCCTAGTTTGTATTGCAAAGCAACAGAGACGAGGCCTATGGGAACTCGAGAGAATAAGCAAAATAATTACAGACTCCACGTGAGGTCTGTGTGTGCATGCGCCTGTCTGCTTGGAGAGGATACACCACATTTCATCCACCCACTGCTTGATGAATCTGGGTCTCTTCTTTCCTAATATTCACAATCTTAACAGTAACGCTCAGTATTTGACAGTTTTCATCTTCAAAGCTCTTGGTTAACTTCAATTAATTATCTAATTGCTACCTCTCTCTCCTACTGCTCTGTGAACAAAACCAAACTCCTTCAGCCACGTTTTGGCTGGTGATGTGCGAGTTGCCTCCACCAGTGTCCTCCCCTCTGTTGCGGGGATGATTCAGTGCTGACACCGTCACCGTGCGGGGTGCAGATGGTATCTGGCCTTGACCATCAGCTTTGACATTAACTTTCTGTGGCCTGAAGCAGCATCAGTGCAATGAAGAGGCAGAGTTCCAGCTGCTGACCGCTGCACAGATGCACGTGGTGAGAGACGGAATCTTTCCCAAAACACTTCTTTGTCTGGACAGAGAGAGAAGCAGGAGCAGAGAGGAGCCGAGCAAATCAAAAGCACTCGGCTGCTCACAGTCAGTTCCCAGCAGAAGGGATGAGAATGTTTGGATATTACAGGTCAGAGGCCTCATCCTTTCTTCCTGATACCTTAACCTGTGGCTGTAGACATCCCATCAGTCGTCCAGTCTGCTGACTGGCTGCTTTGTCCTGGTACAAAACCAGCACAGCATGCTGTGTGTGTGCAGACGTCAGGCTGGGAACCAAGAGGATGCTGCTGCCACAGAGCCAGGAAGGGGCATTGCAAGTGGCACAAGTAGGTGGCCTCCAGGGCCGTCAGGAACTAGCTGGGCCACTTGTACTCTCGGTCTGAGACATCTCGGGGGCTGTGACAGAGCATCCCTCTGCGGGGCTGGGGTCAGCCTGCAGGTTGGGCTGTAGCAAACAGCCTCTCGTTTAAGGCAGCTTCCCCGTTTGCTGCTGGGGCGCTAAACGATCGAATGCATTAGCTGTTGTTCTACGTTCATCTTTGACACTCAATCAAATCTCAGGTCCTGACCTTGCTCCTAATCTTCAGCTGCTCTTTTTCTCCATCCTTGACACTCTTCTTTCCTGTTCCCAAACCGTACCTGTCCGCTGGGCTGAACTGCTTACATCCTGGCTTTTTATGCTGTGTCCATCTTAGCAGAAATTCTTCCTTGCAGAGCCTTTTAATGTGAGCTTTGCAGCAGAAGAATCACCCAGATCTGGCCTCATTTCTTGGAAAATCATGCCTGAACACAGAAACAACGAAAGCTTAGTTCTCAGAGGCCTCTACCTCTGTGCTGTGCAGGCTAAAGGTAGGGCTTCCAACAGGGGCTCCATGACTTGGCTTTTCCCCTTCTCCCACCTGGATGGAAAATAGATACTAGCAGATCTGGAACAGCCTGCTGGAAAGCCATCAACAGCAAACTCCTGAAGTTAATGTGGTCATTCATCTGAGGAATTAGCTGCTCAGGCCTGAGACCATCCGAATTCCTGATTAAAAAAACCCCAAGTTCTCTTTGACAAGGAGGTGTCATTATTTCCTCTGGAATGTGGGCCTGAGGCAGATGGCTGAAGTTTGCCACTTGAAGCTGCAGCCTTCAAAGCTAAACGCAGGAGCTGCTAGCACTGCAAGCCACCCAGCTAAGGTGGGGTGTTTGTATCTTCTGTCCATCGCGCCCTGTAGTGCACGCTTATCAGCAGGCTGCCCGCTTGGTTCTGTCAGGAAACCTGGAGGCTCTCCCACTCCTTCCATCCCTCTTTGCACGGAACAGGCTAGTGCTTGTGGCCTGGCTCACGTACGTACTGTCGCAGCGTGGTCTTTTTCCATCTCCGCCATCCTTTCTGCTGAGCTCTGGTTTCCGAGCAGGGCTAACATCCACACAAACCTTGACCTCTGGGTCCAGATAGTCAAAGGACCAGTCCTGTAGCATGTGCGACACGACCCACCTGGGTGATTTCCAAACCAGGGGTTCTCCAAATCCACATTGCCGAGGATGCATGTTTGGAAAAGCACGGAGGTGAAGGCTGCCAAGCCCCTCCATCCAGGGTCAGCCCCCTGCTACCACCACAGGCCTGTTTGCACAGGTAGGTGTGGTTGGTTCACAGCTATTCAGTTTGGATAGATGCTACGGTAGGTTCCCCCGCCCTTCTCCTTCCTCTCCAGTGCAAATTCAGGTCCTCTTAGAGGTAGAGTTTAAAAAAAAAAAAATAATAATCCCAAGCCATAGTAGCTTGGCATTGAGTGCCTGTATTGTAGACTGCAGTGAAGCAATCCTCCTAGGAGATTACCATCTGTTTACAGAGCACCAGGGCTTTGCAGAAACCTGCCCCAGCTAGATGAGTTGTTTTCCTTTGAGAAAACCTTCTGCCTTCTCATGGATCTTAAGAGATGAAAGCGACACTTTCTTGGCTAAGCATGCAACCCCTCGCAATAAAAACCACAGCGGAGGGAGGTGGGTGGGGGTTGTCCCCTGCCCACCACGTTGCTCTGAAGGTGAATCTCCAGCTCTCTTTGGCAGTTGGAGAAGAATTTGAGCTGCCGCCTTAATCGGCGTCACCGCCCATGGCTGTTTGTCCACTACGGGATCCAAGGCCTGCTGTCACCGGCACCGTGCCTGTGGCCCTGCCGTGCCTGCTCGGGCAGGGCTGTGTCCCCGAGGACAGAGCTGCCTGCCCTCCCAGGGACCCGTGGGGTGACAGGCAAGCGAAGGAGATGCACGGGCTGCCCGATGCTGCTGACCACGGAGGCAGCCCGGCTTCCCCAAGAGGTGATGCTAGGCCCTTGTTAAAGCAGATAGCGCTGAAGGAATAACCGATTAGGCAATTAGCTTAATTTTCAGAGCCTGGCAATGGTTAGCTGAAGGCCTTGATAAGTCTCCCGAGCGACTGGTTAGTGCCTGCTTCCCCACCACCATCCTTTTCCCCGTGCTGCACCATGGTAGCTCACCTTACCTTCTCAATTAGGGTCACGAACTGGTTGTTGAGCAACTTGATGTCCTCTTTCTCCTGCTGCCGCATGGCTTGGAAGTCCGAGTCGATATCGAGGTGCACGGGGGCCAGGAGTCTCTCGTTGATGGAGAAGGAGGGGTAGGGGGAGCATCCATAACCAGCATCTCCATGGAGGCTGAGAGAGCTGTAGCCGTTGCTGGCAAACCCGCTGGGACTGCAGCGGCCCAGGCGATCCGGGGACGGGCCGGCTGCTTTTCCTCTGCTCATCTTCCCTGACACCTCCCAGGAGGAGAGGGAGCCACTGGTGAAGGCTTTGCAGGGGTTAGTCATGCTCAGCTTGTGGCTCTGCAGCTCGAGGGGAGGGAAAGGGGGAGAAAAAAAAAAAAAGAGATGAAGTTTTCTCGCTGCTGCTGCTGCTGCCTCAAAGGGAAGGAGAGTAGTGGCACGCTGAGGAGTTTGGTCGGCTTAATTCCTGTCTCCTCTGCTTGTGGGTTGGCTAATGAATTACAAGCACCTGTTCTCCTATGTTCATTAAACGGAGGAGGGTGTAACCGTTGATGTAATCCAGATCAACCTGTTGGCTTTTTTTTTTTTTTTCCTTCCCTCCTCTGTCTGTACCCTCCTTTCTTCAGGAGCTTGTTTGTGTGGTGAGGGCACAGGCACTCACAGCAAAAACAAATCACTCGCAGGTAATTTGCCAGGCCCCAAGCAGCTGCTTTCCTCATCCTTAAATGGTGAAGAAAGCAAAGGTGCTGGGCTGCAGCAGGCTCAGGGAGCACTCGGTGCACGGAGCCTGGGTTCAGCCCCTGGCTGGTTTCCAGACAAAATCTGCAGGAAGAAATTGTGATTTTATTTTATTTTATTTTGGTGGGGGTGTGTTGAAAATTGTAAAGCAAGAGTCTGAATGGGCTAAGAATGGCAGGGGTTTGGAAACACAGCTCAAGCTCATCACGATTAGAGGCACTTGTGGTCTTCCTCTGCCTGCGTGGGCACATTGCAGAAGCTTCTGGAACTCTGAGTGTTTTAGGGATGACAGGTCTGCTTTTGAGGCCCCTGGGTGTGGGGACCAAGGGTCCAGAGGTTATTCAGGCATCTGGTCTGGCAACAACAGAGACTTTCAAAACCTGTAGACACAGAGTTGGATCTCAAAAGTGCCCGGGTCCATCTTTGGCCGCCACATTCCCGCTCCTTGAAAGCCCTTTAAAAGGTTTTTGGTGGAGACACCAAAACCCACTGGCTTTTAATGAATTTGAGGCTGCCAAGCTGGCACGCCCTTAAAGGCTTGTTCGGACCTAGGTATAAATCAGTGTTGGACGTGGCTTTCTTGGAAGCATTTTCCTCCTTTAACTCAGTTTCTCATGTGAAAAAAATCAGGACAGAACACCCATTTCTGCCTCTGGTTTTGGCATCGGTGTTCCCAGGATAGGGATGGTCTTTTCCAGCCGAAACTTTGAATTGCCGTGTTGTGGGAAAGCTGCTGGTTTATGGGCTGGTTCTGCCCCACATTGGAAGACAGTTTCCCTGCCAAGTGAAGGGAAAGAAAGCTTGGATCTGTCACAGACCTGCTTCAACAAGAAACGTGTCTGATGATGTAGTAGTTTTTGTCTTAAGAAGGACTCTGCATGGCAGGTGACCCATTCCAGTAAGGTTAACCTTTTCTTCAAGCATAGTCTGAGTATTTTGCCAAGAACAGCGTGCTTTCACGTGGCATCTCCATCTTGCCAAAACACTGTTTCCAGGGAAAGTGTTTCTTTCCCCTGATGATCCATTTGATCCAAGTCCTGCACTTGATGGATCCTTGTCAGGACTTTGCAGTTTAAACCTGATGGTTTATTTTAAGGATGAAAACAAAATTTATATCTGGGAGATGTCAAAGCTCGTGGCTCTTGCAAGGTGAGGTGAGATTATCTATCTCATTGTGGGCTGCTCGTTTGTGGCTTTGCGGTTGCCGGCACATCAGTGTTCCTGATTAGCATCAGGTCATGGGGTCATCTGGCAAGTTTTTTGCTTCATCTGGTACCGAGGGCAGTTGTGATGGCTCCGTAGGCATGATCCCTCTGAGGGAAGGAGATGGAGGTGGAATTGGGCTAGTTCAATTTACTAGCAGCTGGGAGCAGTGTTCTGCACGCAGCGAGGCGGGATGTGGCACGATTATGTTTTGCAAGATCCCAGGAGGCACTGCCGCGGAGAAAGCACCGCTGGTCATCGCAGCCTGAGCATCAACCCCTACTCCTTTCTCCTCTAAGTATCAATTCTTTCTCTCACACTCCTCTTTTTTTTTTTTTTTTTTAATTTTTTTTTTATTTTTTCCTGAAATGAAATTTCTAATCTGGAGTCCAGCCTGTGAGGATATCCAGTTTGGCTGAAATAGCATCTCCCAGTGCAGAATGGCACAAAAAACTCATCTCCAGGTGACCAGATATAATTGTAACATGTTGCTTGATGACTTTTGAGTCCCAATTCCTGCACAGCATCCTGTGCTACAATGCACATCCTCTCTATTAGGTGCTGGAGGCAGGGTCGAACGAATTCTTCTGCCCCAGAAGGATGATGGCTTAGGATTAAAGATGCCTTTAATGCTTGGTAAAGACAGGGTGGAAAGTATCTTTCAGTGGGAATATTGGGCTCGCTCGGCTCTGAGATGAGCCAGGCTTTTCAAAGTCCTGCCTCCTCCTAAAGAGATGGGTGTAATTTGCAGTAACCCTCTAAGGAAAGTGTTTGCAAGTGGTCATCTCTGCTGGCAGGTGATGTGAGGATGTGTGGGAAGAGCTTGCAGAAGAAGGATTAACCTGCTTTCTCTTCTCTCCTTGCTAGGCACCGAGGCTGAAGCTCCTGCTGGTCCTGCCTCCTAGGCAGAGGGGCAAGGTGGGGATCCAAGGATGGCCAGTTAAGGGGGGACACTGCTGCTCGTGGTGCTGGGCCCTAGGGGGACCCTAATTTCAGTCTAGCCAGAGCATTGCCCCATGGCAGCACCCAAAAGCCCGATGCTGAACTGACGCTGCCCTTTGGTGTCGTAGGCGCATTTAGCAGTGCAGAAACCTGTCACCCCGTGTTGTCTTTGCGAGGATGGAGAAGGGAGGGCTGCTTCACACAGTGGCAGCCAAGGCCTTGCTGCATGTTTCTCTCCCTTGCTGTCTTCCCTGCCCTATGGGAGAGGCAGTGCTGAGTCAGGGTGTTTCTTCCCTTCCTGCTGATGTTCTCGATGCTCCTCCTCGGCCAGGTATTTGGTTCAATTTGGAATGGGCTGGTCTCCAAAACTGGGCTTTAAGGTTTGGTGCCAGTCTTCTTGGCTACACGGGAAAACAAGCCAAAAAAGGATGGGGACAAGAGGAAGGTGGTAACAGGGTGAAGAAGGCTCTGGAGGTTGCAGTGAAGGGTCCGGTCACCTCCAGCTAAACTGCTGTGTCCTCCTACTCCCGTAGTGTTGCTGTCTGTGTCCTTGCAGTGTGGTCTAGCTTGTCTCCTGATCCATTTGGATGGAGTCATCGCCATCCAAAGATGCCAAGTGGTCCCAGGATCTCCCATTCTGGATACACCTGGAGTAAGGCAACATGTTGCTTTGAGTTTGTGGTGTGGTTCTGTGGTAGGCTGAGGTTTGGGGGTGGGCACAGGGTGGCTTGGGGGTGCTTAAACCTTTGCAGGCAAACCTAGAGAGTCTTGTCACCCTTCCCTTGACATACGGTGATTTATCCTGGCCAGCTGGAAAAGCACCTTTTAGGGTTATTGGCTCAATACGCGTATGCATAGTAGAATAATTTATTTATCAAGGTTCCATAAGTAATTGCTGTTTATTAAGTATGGGTAACGCATGAAGCGTAAACAACAAATCAGCATTTGCCCCAAGGAATCTGAATGATTAAGGTTAAGCAAGACAGAGACGGGCTGGGGGATGCAGAGCTGCGGCGGTAACGAGTGGGTCAGCAGGACTGACTTAAGCCTCGTCAGGCACGCGAGGAGCGTCTGGAGCGGGAGCGGTGTGCTCAGCCGAATGACGCATCGCAGGAGAATGGCTGATACTGTGGCCACAGGTAGGACCAGGCAGACCAGCTGCAGGTTCCAGAGAGCCAGGTTCAGTCCACCGAGTTCACTTCAGGTCTAAAAAAAAAAAAAAGAGGGCCTATTTTGTTGAATGTGTGATTTGCTGGTGTTAAATTTAGCTGCTGGCCCTCATGCTGTGACAGGAGAGGCATTTCCCTGCTCTGTGGTGTATGCTGGAGACGGGGTCGGTGTACAGGGTCACCAGCCAGCAGCGCTGCCCGGAGCTGGGTTTGTGGTGAGAGTCTTTGATTGCAGAGACGCCCGAGTTCAGCTCTGCTCCCAGCCCATCTGCAGTGCCCGGTGGAGAAGGGAAGGTGCTGGGCTGGGCTGGAGGCATGCCCGGACCAGTGCTGTGGTAGGACAGCCAGGGACACGCCAGTGACCACAGGGCTGCACGCTAATTTGGGCACGCTTGTGGTTTACCATTGCTCTCCTTGTCTGACCCCCTCCAACTCCGGGAGACGGTGGGTGGGCACCGAGGGAAGCGCTGCGGCCACCCTGCCCACGATGGCATCGGGGCACAGTGGCCGGGGAAGGGAGAATTTCACCCCAGACTGTGGGTCTTTGTGGACCCTGGTTTGGGGGGTGCTTGTGAACAGCTCTGCAGCCTTCTCTAGCTCCCCTCCATCCCTGCTCTTTCCTTCTGTCCCACTTACTCCTTCTTTCCGTGCTCATCCACCCTTTTAGGGTCACATTTCCATTCGCACCTCCTCCTTCCATTCCTTCGTATGCCTGCCCAGAGCCATCCACATCCCCTTCCTCCTGCCAGCCCCTTTCCCTCCTTCCTCCTTTTTGATTTCTGGGTGAAAGTAGCTAGAGCACAGCCATCTAAATTGCTTCCCCCAAATAGACATCACTTGCAAAGAATTTATGGAAGGGTTTGGAAGGCAGGATGGGACGTGCCCACATCTGCTTCACACTTAGGAAGGTTTCCAACCCATCTGCTGCGCTTTTGCTCACGTAGTTTCCAGGAAATTTCAGGTATTGAAAAAAATGAGACTAATTAAGTGGTGGTGACATCACTTGTTTCTGCTGGGATGCTACAGGCTCTTCCCTTCCCACTGTACGAGGAGGCTGGGTGATACCGGCTGGGGCTGGGGAAGCAACTGCTGGGCACTAGACCTCCCCCAGGCAGCTGCCTCATATCACCTCCCAAATAAAGGGACTCTGCTTCATCTTAGAAGCCGCTGCTTTATTCTCTCGAAGGTTGTCCCGAAGTCTGTGAATCTCTGTGTGCTCTCAGCTGTCCCTCATCCCCACTTGTCCTTGTGTTGAGCCCACTCTTCCGAGCTATGCTGGGAGCCCGAAGGCTGCCAGTTCCCTTTCTAATAACCTGTCCTGTTACCTTGGCAAACGGCTTCTCCTTTCTCAACATCCCTGCTTATAAAAAGAGCATAAATGAGACGCACAATGTGAGGATTTACTGCTTAGTGTTTCTCAATCCACACTTGAACAAATGACTTCATTCCGTTTAGACAGCACCCAGTATCCACCACTGATTACCATCTGGCTCTGTGCTCTTGTGTCACTTTTAATTAGGCATTTTGTTTCTGCATTGTGTCATTCTCACATGGTTTGCAGCATAAATAATGATGTATTGTGTTTCAGTGGGTGCTGTGAACCTTCAGCTCTTAATGAGGTTGCCTGGATATTTATGAGGCTATCTACCTATTTTGCAACATGCAGGTTCTGAGGCCAGAATACACTGGGATCTTTTTTGGGTTTTTTGGGGGGGAAGACCTAAGACATCAAGGTGATAGTTTGTGATAGAAGGTTTGCATTGGGAATTGCAGAAACAGATCATTTTGCACCGAGGTGGGGATTGGAGGCTGATCGGAGTAATCCCAGCCTGCAGTGGCTTCTCTCCTAAAATTAGCGTAGTGGGAGTGAGCCCAGAAATCTGAGGGATGGCACATCGGGTAGGATGTCTTTGGGTGTATTTTTTCTTGGTGAGGACAGACAGGGATTTGGGCTTTTGCTGTGTTTGTCATCAGGTGGGAGCCACAAGCTGGGAGCGAGGACATGGTAGGAGTGGGAATGGGAGAAGGGGACGGTGTCACTGCTGGATGCAGCAGCTCTGTTAGGACAAACTGAGGGACGTTTTGCCACAGGATGCCACGAAGATGAGGGTGGGAGCTACTTGTGCTGGAGAACCAGTGCCTCCATGCCCCCTCACTTGCAGCTGCCTTGTGCCCACGCTCTTTGGAGGCCACGTGCCCAAATCATCAGGCAGAAGGTCTCATTTTATTTTTCTCCTGGACGCTTACGTGGATCGGATCTCGGTCTCCCACTTTTTGCCTTGTGCCACCAACACCTTTCTGAAATAAATGCAAAGCAGGCGTTTGGCCGTGCCTATGCCTCACCATGGCTTTCCTGGGGCAGTTTATCCTGCTGCATATTTCCTAAATGATGCAATCCAACCCTGCCGCAGCCTGGGCAGAGAGGGGCAGGGCACAGCCTGGCCACCGCTGGAATTGCTGCAGAGGGGCCGTTGCTGCCTGCATGGTTTTGGTGCTGGGTTAACCCCAGGGGCCGGTTAACTCCTGGAGCCGCCTCTGAGCAGTGCAGCAAGCGGTCGGGAGCCCGTTTGCCGTCCTGACATGTCTGCAAGGGAGATTTTGGCAGCAAACAGTGTGCCCTGTAGCGTAGCTCAACGGGTTCGTAGGGTGCACGAGGTGCAGGCACGGGCCCAAGTCAGCACCTTGAGGCAGAGGGAGGCATCGCCCGCTTGCTTTGCTTTTTCTCTGCTGCGCGAGGACAGTCGTGAGGTGGCATGTTGGGGCTGCGCGTGCCCATGCGACGGCCCTACACAACGCCACGCGTGCGACACAGGGCCACCCCGGCACTAAGCCCAGCAGCGAGCCTGTAATCCCTGTTAAATCGGGTACCAGATCTGATTCATCCTGATTTTTAATTCCTGGGGTCAAATTCTGCACGACTGATTCATGCCTGGTGCATGCCTGGCGAATGCAGTAAGCTGGAAGCTCGGTCCTGCCCTGAAAGGTCCTTACACCTTTTTCCGTACCGGGTAAAGCTCTTCCCTTCGCTGAGGCGTTGTGCAGCCCACGGTACGCATGGAGGAAGCATCCTCAGTGTTATGGAGAGCTGTTCTTGCTCTTGGCACTATTTTTTCCTCTTCTCTATTTCCTGCCAAGCCTCTCTCCTCCCACACCGTCCTTGTGTAACGTGGAAACCTGCCACGAGTGGAGCTGATGACTGGAGGTGGCTTCGGGGTGCTGGCGGGTGAAAGGAGGAGGTAGCTGGGTGCTGGGGCTGGAGGAGTTTTCTCCGAGCAGCAGGCAGGGCCGTGGGTAGCCCCAGCTCCACACCATGCTGGACCTGATCTTCCCTCCCCTCCCACAGACCTGGAAAGATTCATTCAGTGTGGGCAGGTGCAAGGCAATTATAATTAATTATTATTGTCATGGTTGAATGTATTGATTATGATGGTGCCTGACGCAGACCCACCACACCCTCTGCTGCTATCAGCACCCAGGGCTTGGCTCCCCATCAGTCCGGGGCTGTGCTTGTGTCCTTTGCTCACGCTGCAGCACCTGATACCAGGTCCCAGGAAGACCAAAGGGAGGGGGGAGCTTGCGCCTTCTTTTTGGCTTTTGGAAGCTTCCAGCTCGGTCGTATTTGGCTTAAAAGCTGGGTGCTGAAGCAGGGTGCCTTGCTGGCTGATAAATAAATGCTGAGTTTATACCTGGCTGGTGCAGCTGCAGATGGGTGGGAAGTACTGAAGCCCACTTCTCGGGAGCACGATTCTCCTTGTTTCTGCATTTCCCTTGTTTGTAATTGTAGGAAACAAAACCCTTGTCTCCCTGAGAGCTGAACTGGCCCCTCTATAAGCAGAGATAACAGTCTCAGCTTGGTGATTATAGCCAAAATAAAATACCTGTAACAAACTAATAATCTAAATTTTTTTTTGCCCTTCTCTTCTGACAGTGACTCATCTGTGAGGAGGTCACACACCTCTTTGGTTTAGCCCCTCTGCTTTTCACACAATCGTTTGTGTGCTCCCAGGTTGAGCTGTTTTGGTAGATCCCACTTTTACAAGTTTGAATGTGTTAAACTCCCGCAGCTGCACGTGGAGAACGTCCCTGCTGCTGACATCCTCGGTGCTTGTCTGGGAGAAACCGTCGCTGGAAGCCCTGGCTGGTACAAACCACCCTCTGCAGCAGGAGGACAGTTTACACTGAATCTGATGGAGTTTTTGCAGTCCCAGGGCTTGAAGATGCAAAGGAATGTTTGCAGCCACAGGTTTGGTAACGTGTCGCCCCGTGCGTAGGGGGTGGAGGGAGGCACTGCGGGTTTTACTCCTGCCTCTCCCACGTGCTTCCTGCCTGCAGGATAGTTTATCTCTAAAACACCGCATACAGTTCTGTGTTTTTCTTTGTTGTTTTCCTTCCTTAGGAGCATTTATTGGGCAACAGGTCTGTTTGGACAGCTTTGATTTTGCAAAAGATCTTGGAATTTGTAATGGGGGTCAGAGGTTGCAGAGCATCTTTGTTCCTATGTAGTCACCAGGGTGAAGATGGTTATTTGTGTTGTGGTAGCTATTAAGAAACCCAGTCATTGTCCACAATTAACACTGCGCCAAGGGCTGTACAAACACAGCTGAGTTAGGATGGCTGCAGTGTTGAATGCTTAGTATTTTGGGGGAAGTAAGAACTTAATCCTTCCTGGAGTCAGAGGTGGCGGATTAGTTCGTGTAAAGTGGCATTGTGCCATTGACTCTGCCCAAGCTGCATTAGATGAAACAGAATTCTGATAAGAGCATTGCTCATTGATGACTGTGCTAGATTGTTGCTCTCCTTCCTCGCTCCACTCGTTATCCCTTAACCTAGGCATGAATCAGGCCTGCAAGCTCCTGTAATAACACTGAGTACTGTTGCACTGGTTTTATTTCAGCTGCTATAAACTGGTGGTGGTCGCTTGACTGCAGTGAAATGACTTCACAGTTTCCATCTGCTCTGAATGGGACACATTAGTTTGCCATTGAGTTAATTAAAACAGGAACACAGGAAGATCATCTCAGGCCACATGCAATCTCACTGCCGCAGGCTGTAGTGAGCAGGGATGAGTTTAACTAGAGTGGACCAGTAACGGGGAGAGAGGACCAGCAGCAGCAGTTAAATGGTGCTGGTTAGGATGCAACTTCCAACTTGGGAAGGGTTAAACAGCTGATGGCTGAAGAAACGTGGCCAGAGGAAGGATCACTTTATAATTGCCCTGTATTTTGGGGTTGGCCAGCATGTATTGAGATAGATGGACTCTGATCTGACCCAGCTTGCCTGCGCCGTCGCGTGTGAGTATCCGCAGAGGTTAGATCAGATCAGCTGTTAGGAAACCGAACAGATTCAATGGGCAGGACTCAAAAGTCGCGTGTGATTTTGTGGGGACAGAACATGGATTTTCCATTCTCTCCCGAGACGTGCTGTTTCCAGAAAAACTGAGCCCAGCGTTAGCAGGGCTGGCAATTTCACCTCGGCTCTGAGAACTGTAATGTTTTAATTTGTTTGTTTGTTTGTTTATTTGTTTTCCTTAAGGCTTTAGCTGTGGGAGTGACTCTCAACTTTCATGTAAAAATTATCCATGTAATTATGGTTATACATAATTATAACTATATTTATAGTTATTCCTTCATGATTTCTTGTAATCATAAGATCTTGTAATTTGGGGGAGAGGGGAAAAAAAACAGCTTTAGGTGCATGTAAAATAGGCTGGAGGGGGGGGGGAAGTCCATAGCTTGAATGCCTCCGCCATGCGTCAGGCACAGAGAGTTTTTCTGATGAGCTGGTGCCCCACCACACGCCGTGTCCCCGGGAAGGTTCCTGCAGCCCATCGGCGTGGGCTGGCTTTGCTTGTTTGTCCGGGAGCTCATGGCAACGAGCAGAGGTTCCCATTGCTGCAGCCACAGCGTGGGGTGTAAACGCTCCCTCTGTGAGCAGGGCAGGAGGCGCGTGGGGCTCCATCCGTGGGGAGCTGCTGAAAAAGGCTGGAGGTGGGGAGACACCAGCAGCAGCAATTCCTTTGGGGTCCCAAGTTGTTCTGGAGGTGCTGGCGAAGGGTTTTGTGCTATTATCTAAACGCCGTGGGGTTTAGACCGATGTTCTTTTTGGGTTCCAGCTCACAGAACAAGTACGGCCGATTCTGAGCTCCAGAAGCCGAGCTTTTTGGCAGTGGATTACACAGCCAGCAACAGGCAGCTTCCCAGGAGTGGCCAGGCAGCACGGAGCTGAGCCGAGAGCTTCCCATCCTCGGCAGAGGCAGGAGGAAAGGTGAGATGAGCTGCTGGGGGGACAGGAGCTTGCTGGAAGCCTTGTTAAATGCGGAGCTGCCTCTGCTCGGCAGCAGCTGGCAAGCTGACCCCGGCAAGCTGTGTCCAGCTATTCCTACTGCTCCCTGCGATGCCCCTTGAATGCTAAGGCTGTGCTGCTTTGCTGCAAAAAGGAGCGCAGTTCAGGTGAGACCTGAGGCCGCTGCAGCTGCAGGGCTCTAAGAGCTGGGAGCAAAATGAGGTTCCCGTGTGTAAAACTGCATGAAGTCGCAGTGCAGACAATGCCGATGTGTGTGTCAAGGGCGCTGGAGCAGAGAGGCCACGGAAGGGATTTCCAGTCCTCAGAAAAGCCACTTGTGCATGAAATACATGATGATTTCAGCCCACTCTGTTCATCCAAAGTAAGACTGGGAGGGCAGTGACTTAACGTTAATAGGGGAATCACACCAGGTTCAAGAGAGCCATTTAAGCGCTTCAGAAGTGCATTTAACTAGAAAACTAGTTAAGAAAGAAAGAAACTAAAGACACCAATTAAACAACTTCAAATGAGATGTCAGGCTCTGATTATTGTAGGAGGGTTGCTGTTGCAAGGCAATGAACCGTACCAAGGTACCAACCTTTAGAACAAATGATCCTTCAGATCAGCCAGCCGTGGCCTTTCTGGAAAAGCCGTTTTCCTGTCATCGAGATACTAGGCTGAAGAGCTGCGTCATCATGTTGAGCTTTATAGCCCAAGTGACACAGGAAGGAGGACTAAAGTCAATAAACCCTCATGATAGCTAGCCACCACATCCTAACGTGGCTCATTTGTGCATCACTTTGTTGACATAAGGCGCCTGCATTCGGGACAGTGAGAGAACAAGTTCCCTCTGGAGCAAGCTCTATATGTTTGCAGGAATTATTGATGAGCTAGAAAGTTTGAATGAGGCTACTTAGATCCTGAAAGGGGGGAGCTGTGGTTGCAGCATGGGGGGAACCTTCAGCACGGCAGTTTTGTGGTGGCAGGTGCTGGTGGAGGTGCCGCCGTGTTGGCGTTGCTTTGGGGTGGTGTTAGCAAGAGTTAACAGCTTGAGGATGTCATTGCAAGGGCCCCATCCGTGCCCCATCCTGCTCTTGCGAGACCCCAGTCATGAGACCACCAAAACACTGCTTGTCGGTAGGGCACTAATTAATGTGTGACTCACTGCCGAAGCCCTTCGGAGCAGTCACCGCAACCAAGGAGCGCACTGTGCAAACACAGAACCCAAGGACACTCCCTGCTCCAGACAGCTTTCCGTCCAAACATTGCAATCTGAACAGACAGCAGGAGATATCCCATGGGATATCGACAGAAGATGTGGGAACAATGGGCTGACACTAATCAGCGTAGTAACATGTTCTTTACACTTTTCTGGGTAAATTTACACAATTTTGTTCGCCTGCAGAGGGTTTTCCCCTCTTCCGTTAGGACGTGACCATATTTGATTACACACACACACACACACACGCTTTCTGGGCTAGAATTAAGAGCTTGCTTCATTTTCCCGAGGGTTTGTGAAGGGATTTATCGTTTGTGGCTCTTGCGTTGGCTTTGTGAGTGTTGGTGCACAGCGAGGGGCAGTTCCTGGGGGTGCAGGGACCGGGCTGGCTTCTGTGGCACCAAGCACAGCAAACAACAAGCAGTGTCACAAAGCATTCTGTTCCCTGACAGGGTGTCTAACCAGCTGATACAGTGTTGTCTTCTGTGTTACCAAACCCGAGTCCCTGGGGGTCATTAACCGGGGCTTGGAAGTATTTACCAGCCTGCGCGGTTGTGCAAGTGTGCAGCGTTGCCGTGGCATCCCAACAACACAAGCAAACTCTGCTCTTGTCATCTCTGGATTCCTGGATCCTGCTCAGACTTAACCTGACTTGAAACTGGATTTCAATGGGGAATGTTCACTTTGCAGGATGGGTGCAAGGGGTCTAAACTGGCTCTGGGACACCGAGAGCACGTAGCAGCAAGGTGAACGAGGCTTTCTTGAGTCTGCTGCACTGGCTGGGTTGCTAATGGTACAGAAAAGAAAGCTTGAATTTTGAATGGAAGACAGAGCCATGCTTACCTAAAATCAGTGGTGCTTCATGGCAGTAATTAAGATTAGAAAATGGCTTTTCATTGATCTGGGCCTTGATAGTGCAAACCAGGGTGAAGTTCGGTTCTTACCGTTGAATTAGTGTTTCTGCCGAGGCTGCTGAGAACAGCTTTGCCTTTATGACAGTTTATCTGACAGCAAGTTTGTATTTTACCCGGCTGGATTGCCTTCTGGTTCGCGTGTGATGGTGTGTAAAAAATCCCTGTCCGCTGGTACAAAGGGGTTGAGGCTGGAATGCAACCTGATGAGCTCCAGCAGCCGCGGCTTACCTCGGTGGGAGTTGTTCTTGACTCTTACATCACACATTCGGATTCAATCCCTGCCTTCGCAAGACGGCCCAGGGGAGTTGCGGGAGAGCAGCCTGCCTCTCTCTGTGAACTCACCTGCAGCTATATGTAAAGCAGCTGGAGGCTTCTGCCTTGTTGCTAGTGATGGATGGAAGGAACCCTAGCCTCTCTACATCAGGCATCAGGTCAAGCGTAGCTGGGCGTGCATAGCACGCGAGTTTGCTTTACACTGAACAGGCTATTTTTTTTTTGCTGGTAGAAGCTGAGCCGGCTTGCAGGCCAGGGAGGAATCTTGCCTCATATGCCTCCGTCTGCCTCAGTCCTCCCCTTTTCCCTTCTTCAAAAAGAGAATTTTCTTTTAGCAGCTGCAATTTCCAGCCAACTGGTGTTCCTCCCACAAAGAAGGAAGCTCATACTTTGAACAGGCTGTGGCAGGAATACGTCGCCAGCCCTGTCTTGCTGTCCTGGTGAGGGGAAAAGCCAAAGGGTGACACATTCAGGCCAGACTTTGAAATCTCATGGGGGATTTACACCTGACAGTAAACCTGTGGTAGAGAGACCTGTCCCTTTAAGGCTATTTGAAAATGCAGAAAGCCCATAAAAATAATTTTGTTACTGCCTCTTCTGCATAGGAACCTATACATTTAAGCAGAAACCTGTCGTGTTTCCTCTTGAGTGTGGACGGGCATGTTGGGTATTTCCCCATGCAGGGTGCAGCCCACCTAAACAGTCTTTGTTTTAGTGCTAACAGGAGGGAGAAAGCAAAACCACGGTGCCTGGGGATAGCTTGGCATTGCTTGTGTGCTGCCCTCCTTGCCCTGCATGGCACAGGCTCGCTGGGTGCTGCTGGCAGAGCACGGCGTGTGTGTCCAAGGCTGCAGCTGGCTTTGGTTTATATTAAACTAGGCTGGACGTGATGCTCAGGGCCCTTATCTCTTTTCTGCTGTTTTCCAGGGAGCTACCTGCTCTGCAAGAGTGAAAAATCAACGCATATTCCCCCTCTTCTCATTTCACCGTCCATTTAGGCAAGCGCAGGGGACCGGAGGAGCCTTGAGGGAGCGGGGACGGGACCTGTCCTGTCACAGCGCTCTGCCCAGGGCGCCCGGAGGAGCCCGTGGTTCACGTCCCTGGGCTGTGCCTGCGGCAGAGGCCGAGGGAAGTGCGGAACAATGCCAGGTCCGACCGCAGGAACACGGCGCCAGGTGTGTCCTGTCCCTTCGCTGGCCCTTCCCTCCTCCTCTGCTCGATCCCGCAGGTTGACAGAGGGTGGGAAGGCAGCCAGGCACACCCAGCCCTCCAGGGCAGTAAAATGATCCCTCTTTTGCCCTTGGGCCAAGCCCAGCTTTTCTAACGGATAAAAGGAGAAGCAGTCGGGAGAGCTCACTCCCCTGGTCTCCAGCCCAGCTTCCCTGAGCTTTTGAGTGGTGGGGGGTGTTGCCGACACTCGCCAGGCAGCCATGTCCCGCTCTGTGAGCTTCAGCTCTCGCTCTGCCGCCATCCCAGGGATCAGCCAAGTGCGACTCAGCACCGTCTCCTCGACCCGCGGACTAGGAGGGGGTGCCAGCTTAGGCAGGGCAGGTGGCTTTGGCAGCTCCAGCCTTTACAACCTCGGCTCCAACAAGCAGATCTCCCATGTGGGTACTACCTATTACAGCGTTCCCACTGGAACCAGCTACAGAAGCATGGGATTTGGTGGGACACTCAGCCCCACGGGCATTCAGGAGGTCACCATCAACCAGAGCCTCCTGACGCCCCTGAATCTGGAGATTGACCCCAATATCCAGCGGGTACGCAAGGAGGAGAAGGAGCAAATCAAGACGCTCAACAACAGATTCGCCTCCTTCATTGATAAGGTGAGATGTTGGAAAGACTGATAGCTCCGTGGACACTGCCTAAAAGCAGGTCTGCCCCAAAGCTCACTTAACCCCGGGGGAAATTCATAAGCGGGGTCAGGATCAGGTCCTCAAGAGCATGGTGTGATTTGCCTGCTGCAACCCAGTAACTCTTTAATTAAAGCCCTGCATGCTTTGCTGTCAGTGAAGGGGTTTGCCCTGCTTAGGCTGGCTTTGTACCCCCTTTATTTAGCTGGCATTGCCCCCAGTGCAGGTGCAGGGTTTAAAGATCAAACCTGCACCCAAGCACAGCACCACCAAACTCGGGGAGGAGGGTAATCCTCCCGGTAGAACAGGCCTTTACCTAAGTCAGGGCTCGCTGTGTTTGTTTGCACTACCCTGTACCTCTGTGGCTTTACTCTCTTGCACTAATTAATCCTGTGTAAACTTCAGCTCTGGCATCCCCGAAATGCAAGGAATCCAGACCTGGAGTTTGAGTAATTGGCTGACTTTTGAGGTCTGTGGATAGCTTCTGTCAAGCGTCAGGCAAGCAGAATCTGCTTATCTTTAATCCATATAAAGCCTTGAAGTCATAAAGCAAGCCCCAGAGCAGCAGTTCCCCCTCATGTTTTTATCACCCTCCAGAGTTTAGGTCCTTCCTATGAGCAATCTAAATTCCTCAGATACCGGCCAGAGCCGTCCTTCCCCTGGCTGCAGACTCTGTAGTGGCAGCTCCCCCTTCCTCCTGCTTTCACAAATGACCTCCTGGTTGCTTTCCAGGTCCGCTTCCTGGAGCAGCAAAACAAAATGCTGGAGACCAAATGGACCCTCCTGCAGGACCAGAAGACCACCCGGAGTAACATTGCCCCCATGTTTGAGACCTATATCAACAACCTGCGGCGCCAGCTGGATGGGTTGTTGAACGACAAAGGGCGTTTGGAGGGCGAGCTGAAGAACATGCAGGATCTCGTGGAGGATTTCAAGACCAAGTAACGTACAATGTTCCCACCTAACAGGGTAGTTGAGCTGGCAGGTTGGTCAGGAGCTTGGCAGAGATGTCCCCAGCTTTTCTGCTAGGCAGGGAGATTTATTTTTTTTTTCCAGCCATGAGTTAGGTTGGCCAGGCCAGGGAAGCTGCCTGGATTTGTCCAGGCTGGATCGCTCGCTGTTCCTGGCACGTTCTTCCCACATGGTCTTTGGTGGCTGCATTGCTTTGGCGCCTCCTCAGGGATGGCTTTGGGTTGGATGTGCCGTTTTGGGTCTGTAGGAACCCCACGGGAGCTCAGCAGGCTGGCAGGCGGGGAGCCAGCCGCTGCTTGTTCTGTGGGTGGGTAATGGAGCAGGTGAGCTGTTATTTTTAAGCAACTTTTTCAGTCTAAATCGTGTCGCTTGGGAGGAGTCCCATGAAGAAAGTAGCCTTTGTCCCAGCCTGTGCCCAACCCAGCTGTAAAGGGGAATGCCTTTAATTAAAAAAAAAAAAAAAAAAAAAGGAAAAGAAAGAAAGAGGGAGCTGGCAAACTGGATCGAGCAGGAACTGAAAACAAACAGATCTGATAATCCCCAGGGTGTGTTTAGGGAAAGTCAATAGCCAGTGATTCCCAAGGAGGTGCATAGGAATGATGTTTCCCCCCCGCCCCGCTCAGTCACTTCTACCCTGTGCCCACCCGCAGCTGCACTTTGCATCTCTGCAAGGCAGCAGCACGGGGCTGGTTTGCACCCAGAGGAACTGTAGCCCTAATTTTAGTTGCATGTCACACGACTGCAAGGTGCACAGGTGCATATTTATTCCTTCAGCTTACAGGTCCACGTAAAACCCAACCCTGTCTGTGCTAAGAGAAGGGGAGCAAGAACTGGGAGCCTGAGATGCTAGTGCAGCGGAGGGAGTGAGGCTGTAGTAACGAGCTCAGAACCTGCTTCTCCCCATTTGTACGAAGAAAATACCATCTTCTGTGTAGGATACGTAAAACATGACTAGCGCTCTGTGTGTCGGTTGTAATGTGTAATTTACACAGTAATTCTCAGTTTACATCGGGGGGTCAGGAAGGAGATTTCTACGCACGAGGCTCCAGGGGATGGGCTCAGTCCCTTACTCGGAAGCTGCGTTGATGAGGGGTGCGGTTTGCAGCAAGCAGGGGTAGGAGCAGCCTGTGTCCGCGCTGGCCGTGCGTGCCGAGGTGTGCTGAGGTGTGCCGGACTTCCCAAGGCACGTCGGGAGCCAGTGGAGAACGCTGCGTGACTTGGTAGTTCATTGATCCCTGGTGGAGCTTCCCCCAGGAAATGAGGACTTTCACAGACAATTTAAGAATAATTCAGTCTTTTTACCTGTTATTTATATATCAGATATATTTATTTACCTATATATATTTACCAGACCGTCCATTCTGCGCTGCAGGCTGTGCAGTATTACGCAGCACAATCACGTAATTCCCAGGTCATGTATTACTCTGCAGTAGCAACAGATGCAGGTCATTGGTTCCAAAGGGACAGTGTCCATCTATGCCAGTGTGGGTGGGCAAGCTTCCAGCATGGAGCAGCAGGGGAGGCACATGAAGGCCGTTGGAAGTGAAGTGGCTCACACTTTGGAAGGCAAATTACAGCACCAGCCACGCAGGGACTGTGTAAATAGAGAGCAGTGTTCGAGCTTCGGCAGCAGCAGTTCTGACGCAGCCGGAGCAAGTGGTTCCTGCTCTGTTCCTGGGATGACTTTCAGGATTCGTTCAGCAGATTCCCGCTGTTGGTTTCAGCGGGTTGGCTGTGCACAGGTTGGCGGAAGGCAGGCTCTGAGGGCCAGGTTTGCAAGTGGTGCAAATCCGCGATCCTTCCGTAAAGTCAATGGAACATGATTTTTAGCTGCTGAGGGTCTGGCTCGTTCCATCTAAAGGTGAACACCTAGAGGAGGGTTGTAGCCGCTATTAGAAGTTGGTGCAGCTTTGAAGCGTAGCCACTCGGTTCAGAGTGAGGATAATTCCGTTTAACTCTTACCAGGACAATGGCATGTGATCGACACCTGCACAATATTCTCAAAAGTCTGGAATAAGGGAGCGTGCAGTGAAAGTGGCATTAGCAGGTGCTTTGATCAGCCTAGAGAAATGCGTTGAGTCTGCTTGCGTCTCTTCTGCGTTTGTATTTGTTCTCTTAAGGGGCAAGTGAAAAAGCAGAGAGCCTCAGCTGTCCGTGAGTGAGGACGAGGCACAGAAATCTTCCTAAGTGCAGTGAATTTTAAGGAATATGGCAAAGCAGGGGTGAGAAATGCTTTCCAGGTTAGTGGTCTGGCGGTGTGGACCAGAGTAGCTTTCAGGCATCAGCTCGTCCAACCAGTACCCTGGAACTGTGGCGCACAGCTGGTACCTCTGGTGCAAAGCACACATCGTAGTTGTCCAGCAAGGCTCTGCCTGGGGCTGGCTTGCTTGGAGAGGTCACAGGCTTTGCTGGGGTGGCTCACAAAGAGAAACGGAGGGAGAGGGAAGAGAATCGGGGCAACTCTTCACTGTGATGTTTTTTTCCTTTTACCCAGGCTCTGACTTCACACCAACCCCTTTGTTGGTTTTTTTTTTTTTCTTTCTGGCAGATACGAAGACGAAATCAACAAGCGCACGGCAGCAGAGAACGACTTTGTGGTGCTGAAGAAGGTGCGTGCCATGGGGGTTGGCTGGGACTGATCACAGATGTTTGCAGCCCGTCTCCCCCTTCTGCCCCTACACTCCCTTTGCTCCAGCTGTGCCTAGAGACCTGCAGGTGAAGAACTGCAGCTCTCATTTCTGGCCTCTCTGGAGGCACCAAAGTCTCTCTAGGGAGCTGGGCAGGAGCGCTGGATCCCAGGGGTACCAGAAGTTATGGCTCTGTTTTCCTTTGGGGTGTTTCCGAAGGGCTCCCTGGACGGTTCAAACTGACAGTGGACTTGCAAACACAGGCCCAGGGGACCCTGCAGAACATGTGGGATCCCGCACACCAGCAATATTTAGTATCAGTAGATAGTTTTAGGACGTGGTGGGTCGTTGGGCAGAGAGCAGATGGCTCAGGGAGCTTGGTGGGCTCATGGCTGCTTTTGAAGCCGTCAAAGGCTGGGTGAGCTAAGTCACCAAAGCTGTAGCATTCTCAGTGGATTATCACTCTTTTTTTAGGATGTGGATGCTGCCTACATGAACAAAGTGGAGCTGGAGGCCAAGGTGGATGCGCTGACGGATGAAATTAACTTCCTGAGGTCTCTCTATGAAGCGGTAAGGTCCCTTCTGCTTCTTGCAGCTGCTGCAGTGTAGCACCACTAGCGGGTGAAGAACTGTGAATGGTGACTGAGACCATTAATGTGCTGTTACCAGAGATGAGAGGGGTGATGGAGACATGGAGTCTTCCCTTACATAAGGAAAAAGAAGCCTGCAAGTAAAGTGTGTAACCTGTGAATAGTCACAGTGATTTCTCTGTCTGGAACATGAGATGAATTTGCTGCCAATTTAGCCAGGACATGCATTATTTTTTTGATGCTGTTAGTATGAAAACAAGGAAAACCAGTGTATTGCAGCCAGTGCTGTAGTGCTGGTGTGTGCTGTGTGAGAGAAAGAAAGGAAAGCTCCTTATCCCATACTCCTTCACCTTACCCACTGTTTGCAAGGTAAGAGATTGATTGAACAGGTCACATTGCATCCTTGGGTGAGGTGATGGAGTTTGGCCGTCTTGTTGTTGTGAAGCTGATGCTTAAGCTCCTTGGACTGGCATTTCGTGCTGTGTTCTTACCTCAGGAGTGAGGTAAACTAACCTTGCTGTCCAAACGTGGGTGGTGAGTAGCTCCATTTCTGCTGCTGTGTGTTACTTTGTGCTTTGCAAGGTTGATGGGATTCAGATGGTTTCCTACTAATTAATGATTGTTTTGACTGAATTCTTATTATCTGCCTCCCTTCCCCTTTTCTTCTTGGATTCTCTCTTTAATTGGCTTCCAGAAAAGGGTCCCTTAAAAGTCAGTGATTAATGGTATTGTTTTTAATTCGACTGGCAGGAGCTTCGTGAGCTGCAGGCCCAGATCTCTGACACCTCCGTGGTGCTGTCTATGGACAACAGCCGAAACCTGGACCTGGACGGCATCATCGCCGAGGTCAAAGCGCAGTACGAGGAGATCGCCAACCGGAGCCGGGCAGAGGCAGAGTCCTGGTACCAGAGCAAGGTGAGTTATGGGAGAGATAAAGGCAGTGACAGCTTCTGCTTTTAGCCAGAAAAAAACATGTTTATGGGAGAGATTTCAGCCAGCTGATTGACTGCCGGCCTGACTCCATCCTTTTCTCTTGCCCTGTTTTATGTCACAGTACGAGGCGCTGCAGGTCACTGCTGGGAAACACGGAGATGACCTGCGCAACGCAAAGAACGAGATCTCAGAGATAAACCGCATGATCCAGAGGCTGGAGGGTGAAATTGAAAACGTGAAGGCCCAGGTGAGGAGCTGCCCTTCTCCTGCTGCAGAGCAGTGGATTTAGCAGCAGCAGCTGTGCCAGGGATCTGGGCGTAACACAACATGGGTAGAAACGTTTTGGGGGTGGCTGCCGTGCTCACCCCCACGGCTGAGAGTTGTGAGCCACAGGATGCTGACAGGCAGCTGCACAGCTGGTGAGAAGGAGCCCGCAGGCCACCCCGCAGCGCAGAAGGGGAGTGATGCAGAGCCGCTTCCAAAGGGCAAGGCTGCATGTGGTCCCCCTCCCAGCCACACACATTCCTTGTGCCCTCCTGCTTCTGGGAGCTTTGTCCACTCCCTTTTTGCAGAAAGGAACGCTGTGTTTGGGCGTATAAAAGAATTTTCCAGCTGTACGGGAGTTCTGTTTGCTTTCTCCCGGGGCTCTTATCGGTTTATCAAAAGGCTGGTGAAAGCCAGACCAGTGAGTGGTTGAGACCATGTTCAGGGCTGAAAACTGGCTGTGAATAACCAGGGTGCACGAAGCTGGAGATAAGCCAGTGTGATTCATGCGTTCATATTTATTTGGTTTCAGGGCAGGGAGGCTTCAACACACACTTACAAGCAAGGAGCTGACCCAGCACAGCTTTCTTGAGTAATGAGAGTATAAAGCACAGGTTCATTGTGAGCCCTTCCTGCCAAACATGGGGCTTTTTTGGAGGTGTAGGGGCACAGCTGAGGGTGCATCGGACTGCCAGCTCGATGCGGCCCCACAGGGATGCTTTTGGGGTCAGTCTGCATTGTTTGGTAACTGCAGGGCTGCTCCAGTCCAGGCTTGCCTCGCATCAAAGCTTGCTGGAGACCAGCTGGCTCTGAACAAGCTGTGGGGCAAAACAGGAGAGGAAACCTGAGCGTGCAGTAACCCTCAGTGTTGTGCTGTTGTGTGCGGCGTGGGTGGGCTGAGAAGCTGAGGAACACCTGAAGAAAGTCTTCTGAAAATGTACCCAGTGGAGAGAAATAGGGTCTGCCTTATGGAAGAACGTATCTTGGGGTGAGATGAGCTTCCTTTGTAGGCTGATCTCCATCCAGTGCCCCCAAAAATGTGTAGGCGTGAATTCCTAGGGATGTGAGTTGAGCAGATGGCTCCAGGGCTCTGCAGATACACAGGGATGGTCTGGCCAGTAGATGTCAGGAGTCCATGGGCAGTGGTGTGCTCCATCAAGGAGGTGAGATGCCCACTGACATACCCTGCTCCGTCCTTGCAGCGTGCCAAGCTGGAGGCGGCTATTGCTGAAGCCGAGGAACGTGGCGAGTTGGCTGTCAAAGATGCCAAGGCAAAACTGGAGGAGCTGGAGGCAGCCCTGCAGAAGGCAAAGCAGGACATGGCCCGGCAGCTGCGCGAGTACCAGGAGCTGATGAACGTCAAGCTGGCCCTGGACATCGAGATCGCGACCTACAGGAAGCTGCTGGAGGGCGAGGAGAGCAGGTGGGGGCAACTGGTGGGCTTTACGTGGGGAAGGGTCCAGCCCTTTGTTCCCTTTGCTTGGGGACACTGTGGGGGCCCAATTCCAGTTTCTGCAAGGAAATGCAGAAGAAGAAACCTTGCATTTGAAATTGAGTTTTGGTCTTGAAAATGCTTTGGCTGAAGAGGCAAATCCTGGGGAAAATTTGATACTTACGGTGAAAACAGGCAAAGAGGAGAAAAGTTGTTTTCCATCATATTCAATACTGTGGCAGAGAATTTCCGAGTGGCTCAAATCCCCACGGAATTAGGACAGAGCTTCCATGCTCTTCCAGCTCCCCCCGGGTGATAACAGAGCTTGTAAATGTAGGGCCAGAACAAAGCGCTGGATGGCACACTTATCTTGTCTGAATTATTTACAACAGCAATAATAACTCACTGCCATTGTCTCCATCCCCAGCGCCGAGGCCCTGGGGGAGCACTGAGTAATGCTGAGTCTCACCCATCCTTTTCCTTTCTGCCTTTGTGTTTTTCTTCCCTGACAGGTTGGCTGGTGATGGAGTTGGCAGCGTCAATATCTGTGAGTTGATTTTAGAATTTGTAACAGTTACACATAGGTAACGTGTGTGTTAAATACACCTATGGAAAATGCAGGTGAGGACCAGCTGGGTCGGTGTGGTGGGGCCTCGCCGCGCCCTGCCTTAGCTCCTCAGCCCAGTTAAGCCCCTTCTCAAGCAGGAGCCCCCCGAGACAGAAGCTAATCGTGTGCTCTTGGCTCCGTGGTGGACTTCAGCTCGAACTCATCTGTTAGAAATTTAACTTGGGAGAATGCTGATCTTTCTTTCCTCCTGTTTTTGGACAGAGAAAAATGTACTAATGACAAAATGCCTTGCCTAATCGGAGGTTAGCACAAAGGTGATGTTAGAGGGTGTCTTTCCAGCTTGGGAGGCACCGAGTGATCACCGTGCCTGGACGCTGGGTGGGTGCTGGTGGCTCGGGGAAGCTGTCTGCAGCTCTAAACCAGTTGGCTGCACTTTTCATCCACTTCATTGCTGCCGATAGCTGGTGAGCCGCATGCCCACAGCCTCTTGGGTGCACCCAGAGATGAGCTGGGTGTGTTTATGATACGGGGTTCTCCGTGCTGCAGCTGGTCCTGAGCCAGAGCGAGTGACGGAGAAGGGGATGGATTGCTCAGCCCCCACGTGCATCTGGCTCAGCACAGGGAATAAATGCTCTGGGCCAAAACGTGAAAGGGATTAGTGTCCCAGGCCCTGTGTTTTGCGGGAGATTGTAGTGAGTTTTCATCTGGTTGCTGCAATTTAAAAAAGCCATTTTTGTGGGAGCGCCAAGCCGGGGTTGAAGTTTCCTGGTGCTCACATTTTGTTTCCTCCTCTCTGTGCCACAGCTGTGGTCAGCTCCAGCGGTGGAGGTGGCTATTCCGGTTCCAGCGGACTCCTGGGAGGAGGAATCGGAGGAGGCCTTAGCCTGGGAGCAGGCATGGGCAGCGGGGCGCTCGGCTTCTCCTCTGGGGGTGGCTCCAAATCCTACACCGTCACCACAACCTCGTCCAGCAGGAGAAGCTTCAGGAAGTAACTACAGGCGTGGAGAGCAGCGGGGTATCAGTTACGTGGGAGGAGGGAAACCTTAAAAAGAAAAGTCGTGTTGCCTTTTATAGGACAAATTGGCTGCAACATTTCTGCAGTGATGAACGAATTGGAATAAGACACATCAGAGCACCTGACCCTGCCGTCTCATGCCTAAGGCTTGATCCTGCACTGTTGAACTTGGCGGGAACCGTTCCACTGAGAGCAGGTTCAAGCCTGTAGGGTGAAATTTATCCAGTGAAGCAGGCGGGATAACGCTTTTGTTACTTGTGTGCTTGGTACCCCCTGCTCAGGGCTGGATTTCACCCTTTGAAGGGCAAAGTAATCATGTGAGTGGCAAGCTATTCTGCATTTCTTGCTGTGGTTTTACAAAAGAGACCAGAAGATTATCTCCCTCTTAATATGGTTTGGAAGACTTTATTCCCTTAGGCTTCTCAGAGAAGGCCAACCCCTGTTAAGATTTCAGCCTGGGTTTGTTTTCTTAAAGTATACCAAGAAGTAAACAGTGAAACTGTTCTGGGCCTCTCATTTTCTTTGGAAATGGGCTCAGAAATGGAATTCAACGATTTTCCTCCAAACGAAGCTGGTTTCTCACCGAAAACAATGCAGAGAAATGTACTTGCAGGCTCTTTATAGGAAAGTAACTCATAAAGAAGCTCCCCCGCCCATTCCCTCTCCTTAAGAGAAGCCCGAAGCTTAAGGGATACAAAGCTGCTTAAAATGATAAGTAGCACATTAAAACAGGAGGTAACATTCCCCATCCTCGGGTGTCTCTGATTACCACCCTGTATTTTAAGGTGTGTCTGTGATAGTGTAGTGATACCTGGTGTCTGTACTACAGCGAGGAAAAAGCGTGTTTTGTTGATGCATCATTACAATAACCACTTGTTCCTGCCAAAATGTGTCTTCAACTTAAACATGCCAGGGAAATAGTTAGGTCGTTACTGCAGTAGGAAGAATTGTTAGATAAATAACTCCAAGAAACTGCGCAGAATTGTCGCGTCGCGTGCTCAGCCATGTCCTAGCAGTGTATCTTTGGTTGACTTTTTATGCCTTTGTGGTCTGAGAGTTTGTCATGAGGCCGCTAATAAAGTTTCCCTATTGCATGCTTCTTCGGTCCCAGCGGAGTTCCTTGTCTGTGCTGCTCAGGAAAAAATCCCAATGTCACCCACCCCTTTCCGGCTGTGTCCCCCGGAGCAGTGCCACGCTCTGCTCAGGGTCAGGGGTCAGGGTTTGCTGCCTGCAGTCTCGTTCCTGGGTGAGTGTTACCTTGCCTGCTCTGCACCGTCTGGGCAGTGGCGGGACGGGACTGGTTTTGTTCCAGCACTTTGCCTGAGCCCAGCTCCTGATCAGGGCTGAAACCAGTCCCTCTCTGAGCACCATCTCCCCTCAAGGAGAGGAGCTACGTGCTGGAGGAGACACCTCTCCTGCAGATGGCCAAAACTCGGAGAGGTGAAACTGAGCCTTCCTGCGTGGAGACGACTCATTCCTGCTCCTTTTGGGATGCTGTGGGGTAAGAAGGGCTCACCCCACGGGTGGTTTGTGCTTGCTCCCACCCCCCAGATGTGTGGCGAGCCCTCCGGGGAGCTGCTGCCGCAGAGGGCATCACCGCAGCGGGGCTGGGGCCAGGCAGAGCTTTTGTAGCCACTGAGAAAAGCTCTTCCCTCCAGGACGAGGATGGCATCCCTGAAGGATGCTTCACCTGCCTGTGTGCTACCCAGACCCCGTTCCAACGCAGCCCAGCACCTCACGGCCAAGTGAGCGCGGTGCTGAGCCTGTGGGTGGCTTTGCTACACGTGCAGCACTAACGGCCAGGAAGGGAGGAAGCCAGGCTGCCCAGCAGAGCCAGCATACCCAGCTCGCGGCTTTTATGTTGCAGCCAGAAAATCAAAATTAAAAAAAAAAAAAAAAAAAAATCCCTTGAAGTTAGTTGGAATGAAGAGCTCAGACAGACGTTGCCCAGATGTTTTTGGTGGGGGCTGGCGCTGGTTGCTGTCCTTTGCCCGGCTTTGCAGCGCTTGGTGAGGAGCTGTGGGGTGGTCTTGGCATTACAGGAGATCAGCAGCTCCGTCGCTGCCCCTCGAATTCGTGGCTCTCGGGCTTGCAGCGTGGCCTGGGCAGGAGCACGTGCCAGCTGCGTGGCTGCAGCTTTGCCGCGTCCACGGAAGGACACGGTGCGTCGTGGTGCTGGGGACAAGGGTCTACGCGCTTCGGGGGACCGCGGGAAGGAGCTTTGTGAGTCCGTGGGGATGGGGGGACTTGGTGCTTTGTGCTTTTCTTGGGGTCCAACCTTGGCTCAGCCTGGGCTGGTGCGTGGAGCTGGTTGAAATTGGATCTCTGCTTGGAGGGGCTGCTGGCGTTGCCAAGGCAAAGTGCCCTGAGCTGGTGTAAAAGCAGGTGTGTTCGGTGCCTTGTTGACTGTCATTGTCCTTGGGTTAGATTCAGGGGAAATAACAGAAGCAGCTTCACAATGGGGGAGATTTTAGCACTTCTAGAGAAGCGAGACAGCCGTGATTGAGACACCGAGCTGCCGCCCGCTGCCGAGCCCCCCACCACCAACAGGCTGAGCGGCACTGAGCTGCAGGGGTGCTGCCACCCGTCACCCATCTCTCCTTGTCACCCCTCTCTCCTCGCCGGGGCTGAGCCTCCTGGGTGCCAGACTTCGCCTCCCACTGCCTGTCTGAAGAGCCGCTGAGCTGCCTGCGCTGGTGGGCTGGGTGTCGCTGCTGGGGAGAACAGCGGCACAAGAAGAACCACGATGGCAGCACACGGGCTTCGAGGTACGGAAAGGTAGAAGAAGCCGTAACACGGCGCAGAAGGCAGGCTATTTTGGCCTCCCTGCTTTGCAGCAGTGACTAAGAAAAATAAGCAGCATCTGAAATGTGCATAAAATCCCACCCAGGCAAAGGGTGTTGGTGTCAGTGCGGGGCCAGGAACGCGCCTGGTCTGGCTGCCGGGGACCCTGGGGCCACCCGAGGGACACTGTTCTGCTCATGCATCGGGGCAGGGTAAGGCTGGGACATCCCAGCCCTGTTTTCCCTCCCGTTATGGTTTAGCAGGTAACGGTGCACGATCGGGAGTGCATCCACCTGTGCCTTCCTCAGTACAGCTCCGTAGCTGATGCCTTCATCGCTGGAACACCCCAAAGCCCGTCGCTGTTATCACATCACTGAAATATCTGAGCAGCTCTGCCCTGGTGAGGCTGTTACAGCTGGGGAGGTCGCCCCCTGCATGGGCTTTACTCACAGGCATTCGAGATGCCCATCTGGTTGCGTTTGGGACCATCAGTAATATATCCTCTCCCCCAGCCAGCTCCGCCAGCAAACCTTGCTGCTTCCCGAGCTCATAAAAGCAGCGATGTTCCTTCTCTCCTTCTCGTGGCACTGCTGGTTTCCACGCCGGGTGTAAAGCCTGGTTCTCCCTGCCAAGGCTCAGAGCACTTCAGCTTCTGCCTCTTGCTCTCTGTAGGCTAAAGTGCACAATAATTATACCTTATTTATGTATACTTTGTAAGTTTTTTATCTAATACTTTACGTAATGCTTCTTTGAGTGTTTCTGCCACCTCTGCTTGCTCCCGGCCTCTGTATTTCTCCCCACCTCGTGAGCTGTCCTGATTTTCTCTCTGGTAAGTGCCCCACTGTGTTCCTTCTGGACCATCTCTGGTGGTTCCTTCTGGGCTGCGTTGCAGGATGGGGTCCCTTTGCTCCATCCGCCTCCCGCCACGGCATTGCCGTACCCCCAGCTGCAAGCGCTGGGGTGTGAGGCTGGACGTGTGTTCCTGTGATAACTGAGGTCACTGGCAACGCGCTTCCTTCGCCCGCGGATGGCAAGAGGGTTTTACAAAGGAAGTGAGTTCTGCTCTGTTCTGTGGGGAAACTGAGGCAGAGGAGGGGTGAGCGTTTGGGTGCAACCAGGCCTGGGAAGGAAGCTGCAGATGGTGGGGAGCGTTCTTCAGTTCCCCCATGTTTAAGCTGCGTTTGCTTCAGTTTCCATCACTTTTTCAGTAACTACTAAGGCTAAAACCCCACTCCGAGGTTGGTTGAGATTTTCATCTTCTGTTTAAAAGGAATTAAACGGCACAAAACCAGTATGGGCTGGCCTGAGTCCCCAGCTCCACTGGGTAAGGTGCGGGGGAGACAACTCCAGTCCTGGGAGGGCTTCCACCTGAGATGCCTAACTAGCTTGATGGGAAGCCTAATTGGCTTGATGAGGTTATAAAGGGCAACACCCCACAGACTGGAGATGAGAAGAGGTTACTCCAGAGGGAGGTGGTGGGACTTTGTGCTCGGGGCAGCTCCAGCCTGGGAAGGGGTTCATGGCACAGGCCAGGAGCTGGGTCTGCCCTGCCCCCGGGGGTCCTGCAATGAGCTGAGCCGGGACCTGGTCAGCGCCAGGGTGAGGGGAAGGACGAGGGGGTGTCACACCACCCAGAGCTGCCAGGTAAGTCGAGGCAATTGGTGACGGTTTTAAGGGGATCTAGCAATCAATGGTAGCAATGAAAAGTTTCAGTTAGCTTTATGCAAATTGCTAGAGCATCTTTGCTTAGTCAGTGCCTTCTAAATGTTTTTGTTGCGTTGGTTTTCCTGGGGGAAAAAACCCATTTGGGGCTCCACCCTGTCGTAACGAAGACATCTGACCTGGGAAGCACCCGCGTCTGGTGCCTCGCTGGCAGCCAGCTCTCGTAACGGCTCAGCTTTGGGTGGAATGGGTCCTGCTCCTCGTGCGCAGGTGTGAGGGAGAAGAGGGCTGTGCCTTCAGCTCGGTGCTGCTCTGGAGAGGTTATAACCCCGCTCCCTGCGTAGCTGCTCATCTGCATGGGAATGGATGTGCTGGGGGCTGTGGGAGACCATTGGGGTGTCTGGGTTACGAAGGAAGAGCCCCCATCGGGTGTAAGGCTTGCCTGTGCCTGCTGCAGACCCCTGTAAGCTTTGGCATTTGAGATCGGGGAGCAGACACAAGAATTAACCCTCCTTTCCCCAAAGGAAGGTGGGTGTAGGTAACCGAGTTGCTATGTCAATTTATTGGAGACGCAAGACTAAAGCGAGAATAAAAGCTGCTGGCAAAATACGTGGGCATCAGAAATAAATCTCTGCTTCCCCTTTCCCTTCAAACAGGGTCGATGTACTTAACTCCAAGTTCAGCGCCCTTGATGCTGGGTGACTGGGAAGGCAACTGGTGCTGGTCTCACATGTTTCAGGTGGGGTTTGGATCCCTGGAACAAGATCGCAGAGGAGCTTTGTGCCTTAAGGCAGCGTGTCAACGGATCAACCCCTTGAACCCGCACCGGAACCCTGGTCCCCCGGCCGTCCGGTCGCGATGCCCTTTGTGGCAACGGATGAGCCAGACCATTGAAAAACCCAGATGAAAAGTTGTGGATCGGTTTCAAAACAGGTAACGCGAGTACGTCAGCCTCGGACAGCAGCAGCCCTTGAAACCCACCCCTTGGGGCAAGTAATCGATGAGATCGATGTGGCGTGCGAGGGAGCTGCGAGCTGGGCAGCTGCGGGGGGGCTCTGCTCGTGCCAGGGTGTATCTGTAGCTAAAAGGCTGAGTGATAGGACTGGGTTGGTGCGGGGTGAGAGCTGCTGGGGCAGCTGGGATGGATAAAGTGCGAATGAAAACGCTCCGAGGTGGAAGGCGCCGTCTCTCCCACTTCATTTCAATCCTTGAACCTGTAGGAGTGGGAAGATCAGGGAGCTACACCAAAGGCATCAGAGCAATGGGCACGATGAGGGGGATTTTAGCCCTTCTTGCTCCTAGATTCCCTGGCAGCAATAGCAAAACTCTCGAGCATAGAAAAGATCTCTTTGCTTTCTGTACCCCCACGTAACGGGGAACGCGCAGGCGGTGCTGGGGAGCAGGATGTGCGCTGGCTCTGGCTCGGCTGTTGCTGTGCGTGTCGCTTCGTTTCCAGCCTTGCCATTTATCTATGGCTCTTCACATGTTGGCCCTGGCTGACTTGGTCACAGATCCCTCCGTCATGTGGGAGCAACTTGTGCCCCTGCTAACGCCATCACAGCAGCTCAGCGCCGTGCTGCTGGTCCAGCACGTGTTTCTGTTGGCTGATCCATGGGCACTTGCAAAGCCAGGCTCCGGGGTGTAGGGGAGACCTCCCTGCGAACCACAAGCAGCTGCAAAAGGAGAGCAGAGCTGAGTTTCAGCTTAGGGAACTCCCTGGAGAAAAGGCAGAAGGGGCGTGGGTTTGGTGGAAGGCGAATAACTTACAGATGCTGACGGGGAAGCCTTCTGCACCGAGCCTGTAGGGAGTGGGAGAAGGTTGCATGTCACCAGCCTGTCCTCAAGTGCAAAGCCCTTTAGCCTCAGAAGCGAGCCTGACCCTCCCGAGCCTGTCCCACCATTCGGAGGCAGCAGGACCAGCTGTTTGGGTGGGTTTGCACTGGTGGAGGCCCATCAGGACTGATGGGGAGAACTGATCTTGCATCAGGGCTGTGTGGCGATGTGCAGCGTGGCAGCTGCGATAGAATCGTCCAGACGTTTCTTCTTCCAACCCAGGCACCTAGAGCAGCTTGTGCAGCCCTGCTGGGGTCTGTCACCCACCTGCTCTCCTCGACCTCCAGCAGCTTCCTATAGGTGACGATTTCGATGTCCAGGGCCAGCTTGACGTTCATCAGCTCCTGGTACTCGCAGCTCTGCCGGGCCAGGTCAGCCTTGGCTTTCTGCAGAGCATCCTCCAGCTCGGCCAGTTTCTGCTTTGCATCCTTGAGGGTCATTTCCCCACGCTGCTCCGCATCGGCCACAGCAGTTTCCAGCTTGCAGCGCTACAGGGAGTGAGACACCATCAGTCTTGGCTGTTTCTTGCTGTCTTCAAGCGTAACGTGTTACCGAGAGGCGGGTTTAAAGCCTGGTTGCACGTTCAGCCCAGCAGTAAGATGGAGATGCGATCCCCTCTGGCAGGGGTTTGGGGCAGCCGGAGATGCAGTTTCGGTGCCCCCCCCCCCCGTGTTGCTGGCGGAGGATGGGGTGTTGTAACCGCATCTGCCTTCAGGTGCTGCATGAGTTGGGCTTTCATGCAGCCCGACCTGGAGCAGCAGAGCCAGCTCATGATCGCCCTTTGCGAGGTGCAACAGCACCATTTAATTCGGCCGTGGGAGCTTGCAGGAACAGCAATTCCCTCTGTGCCCTGCTGGAACAACCAGACCTGGCTGTGCTCACCTGGTCCTTGGCGCTTTTGACTTCTCCGTCCAGCCTCTGCACTACCCGGTTCAGCTCAGCTATCCTGGGTTTCGTCTCTCGCAGGCTGTCAGCATTTCTGCCTGCAGTGGCTCGCAGCTCCTCAAACTAAAAAAACACCCAAAAGACATCGTTGCCTATCCCCAAAACACGTGCTCTGGGTGAAATCAGAGCAAATCAGGAGAGTGGGGGGTGTTTCTCTGGATTTGAAATTGGTCCCGGATCCTCCCGCTGCCCAGTGTTCTTACCTTGCTCTCATGCCACGCCTGTGCTTCTGCCCGGCTCCTGCGGGCACCGTCCTCGTACCGAGCCTTGATGTCCGCAGTGATGCCATCCACATCAAGGTCTTGGCTGTGGCCCATCTGCACGACCACTGAGGAATCTGCGATCTGGGCCCGCAGCTGGTGGATTTCCTGGTGGCAACACGGAGCTGAGCTGGTCAGAGAGATACTGGTCCCGCTGTGCTCCCAGTCCAGCCCCAAGCCGGGGTATCACCCGCGTTGCACCGCTTGGTCCCCCTTTGCAGTGACCATGCAGACGTGAATTGCTGATGCTCATCGTTCACCACAAGGGGTGACCACTGCCCTGCGTCCCCCCTTCCTCCCCCTCCAAAACCCAGCTGGGAAATGCAAACCACGGCTGGTGCAATGTTAAGGCTTCTTACCTCCTTGTAGAACGTTCTCAGGAATTCAGCCTCTTCTTTCAGGCTTTCCACCTTGGCTTCCAGCTCTGCTTTGTTTAAGAAAAAACAGTCCGCGTCCTGGAGAGGCGGTGGGGATAGAAGAAGGAAGGTTATTGGCAAGAGCAGGCTTGGGGCTGCCCTTGGGGTGAGGGACTCTCGCTGCTGGTGCCGTGACTGCGCCAGCGCCCCGTTACGCAGCTGCTGATGATTTTAGTCCGAGCAAACCCACGCACCAGCTCCTGCTTGTACTTGTCCCGTGTGCTGCTTTGGGGAAATAAATCACTGTGTGCAGCCCAAAGACCTGAACCTGAGGAGGAGAGTTCAAACAGCCCCTTGCTCACCTTCTTCAGGGCAACAAACTCCCTCTCGGTGCTCGTCCGCTGGCTGCGCTCATCCTTGTACCTGCATGGGAAAACGGGAGATCTTTGAATTCGGTGCAATTACACCTTTGTTTGGGTTTCTTCAGGCCTTCTCTCAAGAAGTGAAACTCTTTTTTTTTTTTTTTTTTTTTTTTTTTTTTTTTTTTTTTCCCTCTCCCCAAACAGTGTTTTGGGATGCTTTGGTCTTGTTTCGTAGCCCATGGGAAAGCAAATGTGTTTTCAGGGAGGTTTCTGCATCTTTATAAATTTGCAGCAGAACTGTTTTTTCGTTTGACCTCTGCAACAGTGAATACCGGCTGAGTGTTTCTAAATGCTAATTCCTTGAATTAGGAAGGAGAGAAAGAGAACCTCAAAGAGGTACATCCTCTGTTCCCTCCATCTCTGTCAGCTGGGACCTTGTCTTGTATACTGAGATCCTGGTAGATCTCTCCATCCACCTGTTCATTCCCTGGAACCATTTACTACCATGGAAAGTTCACGGTCTGTGCCTGCTTACAAATTGTGAACATTTTGAGCCCTGCGTTCATATCTCTTGGTTTCTTACTTACGTTTTCTTGTTGGTTTCCAAACCCTGCTGTGCAGTTTTCAGGTCTGTTTCTAACTGGGCTCTGTTGCTCCCCAGTGCTTCCAGCTGCTTCTTCAAGTAACCGATATAAGCCTCCAACGTGGGCACGATGCTGTTCTTGTAGGGGTTTTGACCCTGCAGAAAGCTCCACTTGGTCTCCAGCACCTTGTTCTGCTGTTCCAGAAATCGAACCTGAATCCCAGAAAGCAAAATAGGAAATGAGATGAGGATGAAGAGCTCAGGAGAGCCAGTGTCCGTGCAACAGCAGGGAAACGTGTTGCTGCTGCTGCTACACGAGTGCAGTGTGTCCTGTTCCCGTGTGCTTCTGTTCTGGGCCACCCAGGTGGAAATGCACCAAGCAAACAAAGTGCTTCTAGAAAGGAGAGATTTGCAACACATTTGGGATGAGTGGAGAGGAATGGGAAGGGACTGGGAGGCTGATGAAACTAGTTTTAGCTTATTCCCTCCTTGTAGTGAGGCACAGAGATCGGAGCAATGGTGCCTGTACACTGAAGCTTCCCCAGTTGCTCATAACCCCCTTGGTGCTCAGCTGGCACCCTTAGGAAATTGTCCTCAATGTCTCAAATGAGTTGTCTTACATGGGTTCCGTGCCCTTTCCGCACCAGGCACCTCCCGTGGACTCCAGTGCCTGCAAACTGGGACTGGGAGGGGGGTCTTAGCTCACCTTGTCAATGAAAGAAGCAAATTTGTTGTTGAGGGCCTTGATCTGCTCTTTCTCCTGGAACTTCACCGTTTGCACGTTGGGGTCGAGCTCCAGTGTGAGCGGTTGGAGCAGTTGCTCGTTGATGGTGATGGGTGTGATGGTGCGTGGCCTGAAGACCCCACCAGCCCTGTAGCCAAAGCCAGCGCCTCCGCAGCCAAGCCCTGTGCTGGCTGCACCAAAGCCGCATCCACGTCTTCCAGCCACTGCCGTGGTCCTGGAGTGTGCCACCCCACTGAGGCTTCTGCTGCTGGAGTAACCCAAGCCACGGTAGCCCATGCCACCACCCCAGTGACACGAAGCAGCACTGAAACTGCGTCGATTCCTGGGAAAAGCTACGGAGGAAGAGCAGAAATTCCTGATGGCATGGCCAGAGCTGCTGCTGTAGGAGCAGCAAGACATGGATGCTGGTGGGAGAGGGGTTGGTGCAGGCGATGCGCTGGGAGCAGATCCCAAGTGTGTTTCCCTCTGACCACGGTGGAGCACCTTCTTCCTTTTATTTGTGTGGAAAATGGGGCGAGGCTGCGTGAAACTTCCACCAAATATTTTGTGATGCAAAGAATGTGAACTGCTTAGCATGTTGTGCTCACCAGCAGAGAACGCGGCAGTGTGTTTGTCCCATAAAGGCTTGAAGGACGCTGTTAAGGCAGAGCGGTCGTGTTTAGTTCTTGTGTAATAGCAACAAAAATGAGGGGAGTTGTGCTGGGTGATTTGCTTTCGGGAGACGTGATCAAAACTGCAGATTCCCTTTTTATAGGTTGGATGAATCGGATCTCAGACTTTGGAAATGGAAAATCCTTTTCTATCAAAGGGTGTCTTGACGTTTTGCTGGTACCTCAGCTTGCCAGTGAGAGCTTTGAAGGAGAATGTGATTCAGCCTGCTGTTTAATAAAAACTATCAGTAATAAATGTGAATTTACTGAGAATTAACGAACAAAGTCTTGCAGGCAGGTTAGTGGTAAATGACCGTGTTTTGTTGGTTCTGCCTACAAAAAGGCAACACGGTTTAACGCTGGGCGAATATCCATGGGGCCACATGTGTTTCTCAAGGTGATTTTTCTGCAGGTTGCTGATACGAGTGTTTTCCAACATGGTAATTTATCTGGGGGGAATTGCTGATCAGTTGAAATTGAAACCGATACTTGGAACCTGGTAGCTTTTTGCAGACACTTATTGGCCAAATCCTCAGAAAACCGGCGTCTCCTGTCCCACATCCCTCAGCCTGGGGTTGGGTTCCCACCTGGTGTGGGGCAGGGCCAGGCTTGGTCCTTCGCCTCCTCCACTGGTATGCGCGTGCGGGTCCCGGGAAGGACCTGTGTGGGAGGGCAGCGTCTTTGGTAGGGGCAGGGTGGAAGATTCCAACTAATGATTTTGCTTTGTTTACTGCGTTTCTTTCCCCTTCCCTATTCAGTGGTTGGTTACAATTGCAAGCCAAAATTACCAGCTTTGCTGCTAGGATCTGGGAGCGCTGGGACGCTGCAGCTCCCGGGCTCGCAGGCGTCCTTAGGGGAACGGAGCATGAGAAGATCTGGAGTTAATCCTGCCATCGTCCTCAATCTTCACGTGTCAGACTATGTTGCACCAGACTGTAGATGTATTTTATGGTGCTCTGGTTGCATCTCTTCCACCCGCATTGTTGTTCTAGGAAACACTTTCTGCTCGGGATGAGACAACTGGTGCCAGATGTGACTGCAGAGCATTTTTGGACAGAAATCCGAGAATGGGGGGTTGCAGGAGGCTGGGCTTGCAGGGAGGTGACCCAGAAAGAGAGAGAGGTGATGGATAAGGCTGCAGGTTCTCCAATGCAACAGGGCAAAAAGGCAGTTGAATGTGTTATTGAATGGACTCCAAAAAACCTGCGATGTTTTGAGCTAGCTCAGTTAAGCCAAATAGTCCAAATCAGGCTGAGCATGAGCCCTTTTGGTGCTACTTAGTGTTTTTTTTTAACGGAAAAATCTCAATTAAAAAAAGAAAACAAGCCTTTGTTTCAGAAAAAAAACCCTTTTTGATGGGAGAATTCCTCCTTTTCCAGCCTACCACAGTCTTCAGAGGACAAAAGTATCACCCGGTTTGTTCCTGTTATGTTCTTTTATCCCAGCTGTAGCCACGGTGATTCTGAGCATCCCTCCCTCCTTCATCCTGGTCTGGGGGGGGATCAGGTCAGGGGTGTGATGTTTGCTGAGTGATGGACACAGGAGCAGCATGGTGGGGGAGATGTTGTGACCTGATGTCCTCACCCCTCCCTCTTCCCAGGAACCAGCTCTCCACCTTGCATTTTCCAAAAGCCAGTGGCTCTCTTGGGGACACTAAAGAGAGATGTCTTTGGCCTGGGTTTGAGTTTGGGGTTGTTTTTTTTCATAAATTGTCTCGTTAGCATGTGTTTTGTAACTCTAAAAAGAAAAGTTGTATCATGTCATCTCAGACTTGCTGTGTCAATTTATTGGGGAGAAATAGAGAAACAAGATAAAGGCAACAACAAGCATCATAGAGGAATCTGATGATCTAGTTGAGACTCCTCTGCTCCCCTGGATTTTTACCTTTTCGTCGCAATCATGTCCATACACTGGAGGAGCAGAAACTTCTCTCCCGCAGTATTTTTAACCCAGTTATCTTTCCAGGCAAGGGGTTCCTTAGTGCACATGCTGTGCTAGCTGTGCGCTGCCTTGGTAAAATAGCTTTGCCGTCCAGGCTTTGCCAGACCTACACAGCCCAGGAGGAACAGGCAAACTTTGGCAAGAGCCGATTTGTAAACCTGTAGCATGAGGTGACGAAAAGACCAAGTTTCTTAATGGTAGTAAGGGAATAAGTGATGCGGCATGGATCAAACGCTTTAACACCCCCCACCCCCCCCCCATGTGCCCTGTGTGTGCTGCTAGCAGGCTGCTGCTGTCGTGAACTGGTGGAGCAAGGACCCTCCTTTCAAATGCTTTCTGTTTTTTTAGTATTTGATTTTTAGTCTTTTGACCTGTAGGAGGTTGTAGAGGATCCCAGTTTGACACTGGAGATCTTCCCACTCACAGCACTATCCACCTGTGCTGGTATGAGAGTACGAGTGTCCCCAGAGGTGGTAATGCCTTTGCTGCAGATGCCTCCTCCGGTCACCAGCTTTCTGCTTCTGGACTGGGATCTGCTGCTGGAAGAGTTGCTGCCATCAAAGCATGGGGTCAGTATGCGATCCCCCCGGGGGATTGCCCCCGTCCCCTCGTTGGCTCGCGTGTGAATAGGTACCCGGTCGTTCTGGCTGCAGCTGAGTCTTTGGCTTGATAAGACCTGAGGCTGCACAGCTCATCATCTTTATTTCTGTGAGGTCCGCCACTTGGCCGAAGACCCAATGCCTGACTGCATTAGGAGTTTCTGGCTTCGTCAGGCGTTTGGGTCCATAAGTGCTGGAAAGCGCGTTGGGACGCGCCGCTCCCCAGGACGGCTCTCGGTGGGATTTACTGCCATCAGAGGTGATGCTCATCAGGTAGCTGTGAGGTGACATGTGCTACTGTTTCCTCCTTGCAAGGATCCTGCAGGGTTTTGCCAGCCCCTATCTGCTCTTCTCGCCCTCCAGCAGCTTCCTGCAGGTCAGGAGCTCCATGTCCAGGGCCAGTTGGACGTTCATCAGCTCCTGGTACACGCAGGCTGTGTCCTGTTTCACCTCCCGCAGGGATGCCTCCAGCTTGGAGTGTTGGCACTTTGCATCCTCAACAACCACTTCCCTGTGCTCCTCAGCGATGCCCCTTCCCGTTTGCATCTCTGCAGGTAGGAGATGTTAACTACTGCTCTTCATCCGCACGTGCTTTGAATAGCTCAGAGCTCCCGAGTCTGCCTGTCGGTGCGTTCACCCACCTGCACCTTTGCATTTTCAGCCTCTGTAAGTAAAACCTCTAACTCCAGGACAGTTCTCTCTGCCTAGCTGGGACCTGGTGGGCGTCGGGGTTTGTGTCTTCTTACTGCAGGTCTCTGCTGATGGTAGTGTAGTTGTTAGTCACGACAGAGCATTTTACTCTGGGCAATAGGCAAGTCTCAGTGTCGAGCAGCTGACGTGCGTTTCATCAAAACTGTCTATTGCTCCCTTGCTCTAGCGGAGAACTTCGGGAAAGCCACAACCTTGGATGGCGATTGACACGTGATTGCCCCTGAGTCACCCTTACCCGGGCTTTGGTGTTTCCATGTTCTCCAGCCGGACTCTGAATCACCCGATTCAGCTCCACAATTTCATCCTTTGTGTTATGCAAGCTGACGTCGTGTTTGCCGGTGGTTTCTCTCAGTTCCTCATACTGAGGAGAGAGAAGACGCAATGAAAATAAATACCAGAGTGAGGAGGTGAGTCAGTAATTAAACCTACTGTGTGATTCTGGGGCCGCGGTCCCAGATCTCAGGCTTTAAGGCTGCTGACCGCTAGCTCGGGCTTGCAACCTCTGTTGCCACCAAGGCTTCTGCTGCTGAGGCATCCCCGGCATGAGACAGCACTGGTGGGATGTCTCTTCACACCTCTCGGGACCACAGCAGAGCAAGAGCTGAGGCTCCACGTGCCCCCAGCTCTGGAGCAGACACGGTGGGACCAGCAAGATGCTGGGACCAGCCCAAAAGGGAACGCAGGAGCGGGAGGCAATGCACGTGAGCTAACCCTGCCACGCACCCTCTGCAATAAAAGCAGAGCCATCACCTTTTGATGTCCCAGGAAAACGGGCTTTGGCTGCACAACCAGCCCCAAAAGACCATTTATAAAGATGTTTATGAGCTTAGGTTGTTTGGTAATGTCCCACTCATCTCTTCTGCTGAACAGTGACCTGAGCTGCTTTTAAGCACACACCTCTTGTTGAGTTACAGGCTGCATTTCTAATTGGAATGGGAGGGAATCCCTGGTCCCATAAAAACTGCATTTGCAAACCTCCCTTTTTTTATAGTAAGTATGAAAGGGAGAAGCAGAACTGATCTTTTGATGTTTGCAGGGCGCCAGGCGTGAGGGAAGGAGCGTTGCTTTGTTTTACATGTGGGAAAAGAAGAATCTGAGTTAAACCCTTGCGAATATTCCAGGGATCCAAACACTGAGGCTGATTTGGTTGGGTGTTACATTAGCCTTCAGCCGGAGTTGCTCCTTTTGTTAGCCTGATTCTACAGTTTACTCATTTTCTTTCTTCCATTTGACCTCTGTGATTTTGTTGGCCTCGAGAACAATCTTTTTGTTCCCTGGGGAGTGGAGATGGGCCTGTGCAAGTGCGTTCCTGGGTGCCAGGGCTCTGCTGCTCCATCACTACAAGCAGAAAACAGGTGCAGCGAAGGGGGGGGAGAGCAGGGGAGGGCGATGAACGGCTTTTCCAGCTCAGACCTTTGCTCCAGCAGGAAAAAGCCCAAAGGCAAAGGATGAATAGATCGAGGTGATCTCTCAAGCTACCTTCGTGCTTCCCTCCTCTATGGAATGCCCTGGAGGGAGCCTGCTGTTGTCCCTAGTTTTGGGGACAGCGTGACTGACACCGGTCAGGTGGATCGATGCCTCTCACCTCATTGCTTGCAGAAGCATCTGCCACGGGGAACAGGTTACAGGAGAACTGGGCTTGGTCACTCCTTTGTGGTGAAATCGTTTGGCAAATCCCTCTGAATGTAAGTTTGAAAAAAAAAAATAATATATATATATATATTTTTTTTTTCAGCAAAGGAGGTGGGTTCAGAGTGACAAAGACCCAACAAAGGAGATAAGTCTTTCCTAGAAAATTAAACAGGTGATCTTCAGTCCCATCTTTGCTGAAATATTTAAAGGGTTCTGTGCCGTGGGTGGGAACCCTCTGAATCCTTCTGCTTCCAGCGGGATAACACTGAGGGCTTAGCCCTGAGAATCTTGGCCTTTTCTAATGTGGATTTGCTTTTATGTGATTTTCTTGGCGTTCACCATGGCCTGAGAACACGTTCTGCTCCATGAAAAGGATCGGAGAGAAGTTCATGCATGCAAGCCTGAAAGCTGGCCTGCCTCATTCCGCCGCGCATTTATCCAGGGCGAAGCCGTGTGGGGGTTGTATGTGCTGAGCACTTTCTGGGACTCAGCCTGAAAGGAGTTCAGAGAGCTCAGCATCTTTCATGATTGTGCCCTGGATGCTGGAGAACAGCTGCTACATATGATAGTTGGCATCTTCTGTGAAATGGAAGAAGTCATGTTGGCTTCTCTTCTCACTTTCTCTCTCTTGGGTTTTTAATTACAGACCTGAGCGGCACTCAGCACCGCCAGCTTGTCTGAGCCAGCCCGGCTCCGATCTGCTGACCCAACAGAAACCTCAGCTCAGGAGCATCTCGCTGTGCTGGGATCGCATCCTCGTCCAGCGCTTGGCCTGATGGCTCTGTTGGCCGTTCCAGGGAGGGGACAGAGAAATCCCCCGTTTTCCCTGCACAAGCTGCAGGCCTGGAACGAGCCCGAGTTTAGCTCTCACGCATGGGATCTATCTTTCCTGACTTTAAAAAAAAATGTGGAGTGCTCCTGCAACGCAGACATCTTCAGCCAACTGCCGGGAGCGCTTTCAGTCCCGCAAAGGGAGGGAAGGAGGGAGGTGCTGCTGGGGAACAAATTGTTTGACCCAAAATTGCCTGTTTCTGCCCTTTGACTGGCTCAGATGTAGGCGTTTGTGGCCAGGTGAAACCAGCCCCACCTTCTGGCCTTGCTCTGTTGCCTGTGCAACTTGGAAACCTCCCAAAGTGCTCGGGTGTTGTTGCCCTGTGACCCCTCGCTCCAATGTTTCCCCTCCTCTCCAGGACTGAGCTGGGGATGGGAAGGCTCCAAGTGACAGCACAAACCTTCTAAACGTTATTCTACAATTACACTTTTAGGTGAATTTCATAATGGCACAGAAGACCCACATTGCTCATGGTAAGTTTGGTGGCAGTTTATTGAAGAAATTTCGTAAAAGTCATACAGTTCAACGGGAGCAGAAGATGTGGAAATGAACTAGTTACATCTTGGCACATAATTCTCCAACCCTCCTCTTTGCCTCCCTCTGCCTTCCATATAAGGGAAGGAAAAAAAATTAATAATCTAAGAACAAAGGCGTTAAACCAGAGATGTTTTTCCAGGTTATGTAAAATTTATGTTACCGGAGCCTGCTGTTCCTCCTTTTTGTTTTTCCTATATTTTTAATCCCTGCCTCTACTTCCAGCTCACTCCAGCTGGTGGAAAGGAGGGGGGTTTGCTGCTGAGACAGGCTCCAGCAACCTGTAGGTTTTGTGGTCTTTTTGCTGAAGTTATATATGTTCTGGGTGGTTGAGGAGTTGGGCGTTATAGAGAGCCAACCTCTTTCACCTATGGAAACCGAGGCTGTGTTTTTGGGAGTGGGTAGAGCTAGAGAGCCCTGGAGTGGAACAACAGCGATGCTAGAGGAATGGGGAAGCAGAGCAGCTGCCTCTGTACTGAAAGATGCTGCTTTTTTGATTCTTCAAGCCTTTGGGGAGAGCAAGCCCAGCAGCAGGGGCAGGGTTGGTTAGGGGGGAGGACAGGAGCCCATGGCCTCAACACACCTCCTGGTTTCTGTCATAAGCAGGTGAAGGGACACGTTCTGCTCTTGTGTGCGCTGGTGCAAATTGAAGTCCTGCATCTACTCGGGATTTGCACCAGGGCACTGGAGCCAACGGGAGCCCTGGGGAGCTGCAAGCTGAGCTCTTAACAATGGCACCATTAGCGGCAGGGCTGATTGCTCATGGACAAGCAGCCTGGGCTTCTGGTCAGCTGGGTGAGGCTTCGTGCAGAGGAATTAATTGGGCTTGGAGAGGCATCTCCCCCAAGCCAGTAAGTAGCGCTGGGAATGTTTTCCCTTAATGGGAAAGTGACAAGTGTGGCTCTTTGGGTGGTGTCACAGGCTTTGTGCTGGCAGCAGGAGGTGGTGCTCAGCCTCTTCTGCTCCGGGTGCTGCTGCGGCTTAGCTCCGATAGCTGCTCTTGGTGGTGCTTTTTGATACAAACCTCATGCTTGAGCTGCTTCCCTCAGCAGAGCTGAATCCCCCGGCCAGGCAGCTCCCACTGCTGGAGCCGGCACCGCTGCCCCCCACGCTGAGCCTGTTGCCGAAGCCTGACCCCAGCCCCAGCGTGCTCCCACCTCCGCAGCCGCTCCTGGATGAGACCACAGCTGTGATGGGAAACCATGGGCAGAGGGTTAGTTTGCTTGGAATAACACAAAGGAATTTCAACCTTTGGTTTCACACATCGGTGTTTTTTCTTGGATGGTCTGTCATTGCCTGTATTTCATACATCTCATTCTCTGGCTTTCCTCCCTGTCCTGTAGCAGAGCTGGCCTTAGACCTCCGAGTCTCGGAGGGACAATCTCAATGTACAAAATCTTTCAAGTTCAGAGCTGGTTGGAGAAAAGCTGTATCGGAGTTTTGGCCTCCCCCAGTCCCACAGAGTGCTGCAAACCCCCTCAGCACACCCCGTTTTTGTGCTGGTAGCTACCAGCCACACAGCTCGTTTTCACGGTCTGATCCACAGTTCCAGGTACACTTAAGGAATAATTTGATGAAACTCAATCTATCGCTTACGAGCCGGCATACTTACAAATATTCACTGCACCAACGCCTTCTCCAGCCAGCCTGGAAGAAAGAGAGAAGAGAGGAGGGCTGGTTATGTAGGATAATTTCAAGCATCAGTTTGGCACTGGGGATGCTGGATGACGGAGTGGTCTGGGGTGTTAAGGTCTGGTGGAGTGTCTGACAGGACCTGAAATAACACCTGTAACTGCGCGGGATGGGGGTGGGTTTCACCAGAAGGTTGTGCGACCCCCCCCCTCCCTTGTTGCAAGGCAGATGTGGAAGCGTCTCTGGGTTTGGACATTATTTGGTTTGCAGGGATTTTGCCCCCACCTGCTCTCCTCGCCCTCCAGCAGCTTCCTGTAGGTCGCGATCTCGATGTCCAGGGCCAGCTTGACGTTCATCAGCTCCTGGTACTCGCGCAGCTGCCGGGCCAGGTCAGCCTTGGCTTTCTGCAGAGCATCCTCCAGCTCGGCCAGTTTGTGCTTTGCATCTTTGAGGGCCAGCTCCCCACGCTGCTCGGCATCGGCGATGGCCATCTGCAAACTGGTGCACTGCAAGAAATGGAAATAGGTCTGGTGGCTGCGCAGCGAGCTTGGCCCCTGATTTCCAGGCATCCTTGCAAGGGTACAGCAAGGTAGTGAAGGAGCCCCCATGTCCGGAGGGGTCCCGTGAGCTGTACCTGTTTCTTTACACTATCGATTTCTGAGTGGAGCCGCTGGATCACGCGGTTCATCTCTGAGATCTCCATCTTGGTGTTGTGGAGGTCGTCCCCATGCCGGCCAGCCATGAGCTGCAGCTCCTCGTACTGGGACAGGCAGGGAGGTGAGATGCAAGGGCACAGTTAGATCTGGGCAGGAGCCTGAACTCATTGGTACAGATGGGACCCTGCTCTGATCCTGTTTTGGTCAGTTCTTCTGCCTCTTTCTGTACTCAATCCAAGCTCTTCCTTATGACTTTTAGCATATTTCCTTCACCCCACTCCTGTCTCATTGTCTAATGGTCAAGAAACTAAATGAAATCCTGTGCAAATCAACTTTACACCCTACTCCCCTGCTCTCTCTGCTTACACTCTCCAGTATAAAATAACCTTTGGAAAATGCTAAACAAATTTTTTTCTAGCTCACCTGGTTAAGTTCCAGATCCTCACCTTGCTCTGGTACCAGGACTCTGCCTCTGCCCGGCTCCGGTTGGCGATGTCCTCGTACTGTGCTTTGACCTCGGCGATGATGCTGTTGAGGTCCAGGTTTCGGTTGTTGTCCATGGACAGCACCACGGAGGTGTCGGAGATCTGGGACTGCATCTGAGACAGCTCCTGTAAGTCAAACAAATTCATTCCCAGTCCCAAATGTTTCCCTGTTGTGCTGGTCTCAGAGGTGATGTGGTGGAGGGGGAAGAATGGGGAGGATCTGCATCTCCGAACAGTGTGCTCAAGCTGGCTTCATCCTGTTGGTACCAGGGAAATGGGGAAACAGCAGAACTGGAGAAGTTATGAGATTCTTACTGCTTCGTAGAGGGCTCGCAGGAAGTTCACCTCATCTGCCAGCGCATCCACCTTGGTCCCTAGGTCCACCTTGTTCACGTAGGCAGCATCTGCATCCTGGAACCGTGACAACAGAGGTAGTGAACCAAACCTTGCCTATCTGCATCCTTGTACAAAATTTAATATGAACCATTGGAGACAAACCAGATCTGCAGCCTTTCTTGACCTCTATGCCTTTAAACAGAGCCAAAAGTTCCTCCTTCCACCTTTTTTTGGAGGAGTCCATCGATCTGAGCAATTTTTGAAATGTCAGAAGCCACTGAATTCCCCTTTTTTTTTGCCAGTGCACAGACAGGTATTTTGGACAACGCTTGAAATAGTGAAAGTTTCTTACTGTGTCTCCTGCAGGTGGGACCGGGGGGGCTGTGGAGGGTGGGGTGGGATACAGAAAGGCTGCAGGAGTGGCAGAGCATCTAGTGGAGTCACCACAGGGTATGGGTGACCCAGATCTGATCTGGTACCTGGGGGGACCAGGACTCACCTGAATTTTGGATGAGGGGCCTGAAACAAGAACAAGCTATGGCTAAGGCCTGACACACTGGCACAATTGGGTGTTTCTGCTTCAAGGAGGGATGACTACGCGTTTGCTAAGTGCTTTGCCAGCTTGGCACTGCCGGATAAAAAGGGTTATTTGCATTCAAATGCATTTTGCCTTTAAAAAGTGTGTCTCTTCTTTGTTGTTGGTGCCTCACCTTCTTGAGCAAAACAAAGTCATTCTCTGCAGTTGTGCGCTTGTTGATCTCCTCTTCATACCTGTTGGGAAGAGGAGCATCTCTTTACAGCTTCCATACTCAACCCACCCCGTCCACCATGGGTGTATGGAAACCCCTTCTCCGTGCATTCATTGTAGGACGTTGTGGCGAGGCTGCAGAGCCTGTTCCTGATCATTTACCACCGATCTTTGGAGGGAACAACAAAAATAGCCACCTAACCACGCTACGTCCTTGCTTTGTCAGTGCATGTTATTTGTAGCATCATTAGATAGAGATAGATATATCACAGATTATGATGGAAAGAGCACCCTTGGGCTAGGTGGTGGGAGGAGGCCATCTAGAAAAGCTGCAGGCCTTCATTAAAAGCACGTTTCATCCTCCCAGAGTTTTTCGCTGTGAACGGGAGCCTGGTGCTCTCTCTGTTTTCTCAAGCCGGGAGGGCTGGGTGGAGCCGTGGCTGAGCTCATCGCCGCCGCGCCTGCGTTAGTCAGCAGAGCCGGCATCTCTGACGCCAGCCCCCGTGGTGGCTTCGGGAGGGCTGGGGATGGCCGGGGAGGAGGGAAGGGGGTGGCCTGGCCAAGGAATGCCAAGGTCTGGACCAGCAGCAGCACGCGGTCCCGCTCTTGGGAAAGGATAAAAACCAGCAATAGCCATGGGCTGGTGCCCAGCTCCAACGAAATGATTAAACAGGGGAGATGAAAGACAGGAGTTCAAAGGAAGGAGTCCGTGCAGCGAATAAAACATTAGCCTTTCATGACCCTTTCATGGGGGAAGATGTCTTCACTTCAGGAGTATCCAACCCTTAAAAGCAAAGTCCTAGCTTGTATGTGGATTTGTGAGTCTCTAAGTTCTTAGCCATGCAGAAGAGGAAAACTAATTTGGCATATGTCTAATTTCTAATTGCTGTACAGATTAGTGTTTGACTCAGAAGAGCAAAGCATTGGGAAGAATACTTTGGGATCCACAAAGTTTAAAATAAATGAAGGTAAGAAGAACAAATTCCTAGGAAGTGGGGGCAGCAGCAGTGACATCCTCCTGGTGAGTGCAGGCGTTTTGGCCACGCTGCGAGGTGATGCTCCCTGCCCAGCGATGCGTGTGCTGTAACAGGTTTTGCCCAGAGATCCCCTGATCTGGAAGCAGAAGGGATATTTGCTGCTTTGTCAGATGCAGGCAGAGTATTAAAGTCTGAACCTCTTCTGTGATGTGACCTTTGGTTCTCAAAGCATTTCTTGTCTTGGGTGCACCCAAGGGTCTTTTCTCAGCTGAGCGATCCCTGGCGTCGCTTTGCTGCTCCAGGTTGGGCTAATGTTAGAAGTTGCTTTTCAAAATTTAAAAATCTTTTTGTCATGGATTGTGTGACAAGGACAGAAGCAGGACACTCTCTGACCTGATTAATAGCAACATTATGCTTACACCTGGGGCTCATCTCATCTCATCCAGCTACCTGGAGCCTGGCTGCTTTGGCCAGGCTCCGTTCTTTGGGGTTTCTTCTGGAGCTGATGGAGAAAGAGATTTACCTCCAGAATATCATTTGTCCCAACCTAAAATGAATTGGGGAAACCTGGATGGCTGATTTGTAGCATATCCTGAGGTCTTATATGGCCAAAATGGCAAAGGACAGGTTTTTGGGTTTGGGGTTTGGTTTTTTTTGTTGGTTTGGTTTTTGTTTTTTGGTTTTTGGTTTTTTTTCTGTGTTAAACATTTCTGAAGGCACAGAGAACTATAAAAAAACATCTCACAGTAGACCGTGGGTGGTGATTTCTCTTCCCCAAGGCTGTCATTTCTGCTCTGATGCTACTTCTGGGCTAGAGGCACTGTTGGTGAGGGTGGCAGAAAGTGTCAGACACGCTCTCCTGGGAACAAGAGACGGAGGGATTTTTGGCAGAGTGCGCGTGCCCTGTTTGCAATCGCAGCCTGCACCTCGCTCTCATCTCCTGTTTTTCTGGTTCCAGATTGACAATTTAAGCTCCTTACTTATTCACATCCATTAAGCCGTGTATCCCTCGTGGGCATGGTAGCAGACACTAACGCTTGGTAGATGTTTTTCCAAAGTGCAAAGAGTGGATGGGAGAGGAAACGCCTCCTCCCGACAGCCCGAAGGGTTAATAAGCTGAGCTGAAACCCTCACCCAGGATTTCGGTGACTTTCTGTGGGGTGGAAGGTAACACCTGACTTTCAGAAGTGCTAAAACTATCCAATACATCGATATTAAGGGGTATTATATTAATTTTAAAAGGGCGGGGGGGAACACTTAAATACAAACTTAAAATTAATCTTTCTTCTTTCAATTTTTCTCTGCTGGAAAGGAACACCCATCAGTAAGAAATGAGCGTGTTCAGAGTGCTCAATAGTCTTGTTAAGATTCAGGTTTCATCCTGGTCTGTATTAAAATGACTACACAGGAGCTGAAACCATCTGGAAAGCTTAAGCACTGGACAGATGAAGCTTTTGAGAAGCCCAAACTCCTGTAGATGACTGACCATCTGAGCCTTTTAAAAAGTTCACCTGTCCCTGCAAAAAAAATTGTGTATAGCTGGCCATGGGTAGAGTGCTGCTGTGGACAATTTACATAGCAGCTAAAGCGAGGGGAACCACGTTGCTGCTGTCCTTCCTGAGGTCCCACAGTTTTGGGGTTGCCTTGGGTTTTTTAACTCATCCAGCAAGGAGACAGAGTGAAGAAAGACCGGACAGGTTTCTTTGTGTGTGTTGCTTACCTGATCTTGAAGTCTTCAACAGTATCCTGCATCGCCTTCAGCTCTGAGCTGAGCCGCAGCCGATCCCCTCCTAGCGCCTCGAGCTGTCTCCTCATGTTGCTGATGTATGCGTCAAACATAGGTTCAAGGCTATTTTTCACGGTTTTTTGGTCTTTCAGGAGGCTCCATTTGGTCTCCAGTACTTTATTTTGTTGCTCCAGGAACCGCACCTGAAACCCATCAGAACAATTTAAGTCATTTGGGATCGTCAGCTCAAAGCCTGCCTCCCTTTTCTTGAGATGGAGAATTTAATGGGAGTTTTGTTGGTTGGTTGTTGGGGTTTTTTTCTTTCTTTCATTTAATTTAAAATGGGCTTGAGATGGGCATGTCATCTAAAGATCATTGGTAGGAAGATTTGGAAATCAGGAGCAATTTTCAACTGCAAAGAAACGTGGAAAAATAATTTGCACAGTGTCAGATGTCTGATAAAGCGAGCTGTACAGACGGTCTGGATACGGCAGTAACAAGCTCAACAAAATCCTTAACTCTGTGCATTAAGGATTTAGAAGTAAATTACAATGTTGAGAACAATCCTGATCCTACTCCACAGACAATGACAAACATGGCAGGCTTGATGAAGTGGAACGTGTCTTACCTTGTCGATGAAGGAGGCAAATTTGTTGTTGAGGGTTTTGATCTGGTCCTTCTCCTCCTGCCGCACTCTCTGCATGTTGGGGTCGATCTCCAAGTTAAGAGGTACCAAGAGGTGTTGGTTGACTGTGACCTCTTGAATACCTCCAGGACCACATCCTCGTCCAAACCCAAACCCAGCTCCACCAACTCTGTATGCCAGCGCGCCGTGACCTGACCCATAGCTGTATCCTGGTCTAGCAGAACGATACCCTCCACCCATGGAAATCCTCTTGTTTGCCCCTAGGTTGTGAAGGCTCCTGCTGCCAAAACCACTGGTGATCCGTCCCATGCCCCCACTGCTGCTGCGGGACACGGACATGGAGCTGAAGCTGCTTCGGTTAACAGGCATGGTGGCAGCAGCAGTACTGAGACTCTTAGTGACTCCTCCTGACCCAATGCTGATGAAATTCTGGGCAAACATTTGGCGCTGGCGAGAGCCTAGGATGGCAAGGTGAGATGGCAGGTGAGCAGAAATCTTTGGGAGTTTGCATCTGGAGTCCCATCTGCCTTTTATTCTTTTGGAGAGCTGGGCTTGTCCGCAGAGGACCGCGCTCAGGTTGACTGAGCTAATGGGTTTGGTATGTTGGCACGTGGCCACCTTTCCCAACCCGTTAATCCCCAGGCTCACTAATGCAACGGGCTGGCAACCTTCGGGCTCATAAAAGTAAACCAAATTTTCTAACCTGTATTTTTCAGAGTGGGGATTACCGGTGGTGGGGTGGGGGGAGGAAAGTTTACATCCAGAAGTTCCCTTTAGGCTTGCTGTTAACTTGGTTAATGGTGTCAAGACCCGTTTAGTTTAGGGCTGATGGGACTGAAGTTGCCACAAGAGGGAATCTGGAGATGTTGAAGCTGCCAGTTTGACGCAGTTTGCTAAAGAAAAAACTGACTTTGCTCCCCAGTTGCCAGCTGTCTCAGGGTAGGAGACATGTACAGAACAGCATGAGCTGAAGGACTTGCTTTCTTGGGAAAACTAGATTTATATCCCTACATGACTCATCACATAAAACCTTGAAAGATTACAGGGGTTGGGTGCAATCAAGGTGGCATGAAAACGTTTGAGATGCTGTAATGTAGAAATTAAGATAGAAGGACATTTTCCATAGTGCCTACTAGGAAAAGTAGATATTTTCCCATCTTGTGGAAGATACTGATGCTAAAAAAAATTTGCTCACACAAATGGGAATGGAACACCCAATTGCTATATTCCTGTTGGGTATAAGAGGTGTTGCAGAGTGCAAAGGAAAGGTCTCAGCTCTGATGTGTATGACTTTTGTTTACCTTCAGCTCTGCTCTGCTCTGTCAACCACTTTTCCCCAAGGTCCTATAAGTAACTGGAATTTAAAGGAGAATGTGACAGAACTAATTCCATATGACTTTATTAGTGAAACACTGGGAAACGAGGAATTCAGAGAGTCAAAGAACAAACAGGAGTATGGCACGTTTTATATAAATAAGGGCAAACAGCTTTGACTTCCAAATCTTTTGCAGGTAACAGGGTAAGGATTGCACACGATGTGAGAGGGAGCTCAGCACACTCTAGCTAACAGGGCTGATGTCTGACTTCAGTAGCATCTCTTGGTTGAAGAGGTGGTGGAGACGTACTTCGTGCTGGAAGTGCTTCCACCAACCATGCCTGACCCAGCTGTGCCTTGCCCGCTTCCAGAGCTGAAGCTCATTCCTCCAGCACAGACCCCACCTCCGACACTGCTGCTGCCTCCAAAGCTGAGACAGTTTCCACCTCCATATCCCGTTCCTACAGCAGTTCTGGTCACAGCTGCAAGAGGAAAACACCCTCTTTAGAGGCATCCACAAGCAGTGGGCTCCAAGTGGTGGGGAGATAAACATCTTTAAAAGTTACTTACAGATATTGACTGCACCAGCACCTTCTCCAGAGAGCCTGTTAGGGAGAAAAATGAGCCAGTAAGAATTCAAGGGAAACCCATGAACTGGTTGAAGCTGGTTGAAAAGGCAGGAAAATCTCATTGGAATATTTTTGGTGGAAGCTGGGAAGTTTGCATGGAGGGCTACCATCTTCCCAAATAGCTCATCTTCACGGGCAAGTGCTTGCCTTTGGAAAGGTTTCAGGTCTTCTGGATGTGGTAATTCTAAACCTGACAAGGGTCCGCAACTCCATTGCGCCTCTGGAAACTGGGATATAAAGTTGTTCCCACCTGCTCTCCTCGCCCTCCAGCAGCTTCCTGTAGGTCGCGATCTCGATGTCCAGGGCCAGCTTGACGTTCATCAGCTCCTGGTACTCGCGCAGCTGCCGGGCCAGGTCAGCCTTGGCCTGTTGCAGGGCTGTCTCCAGCTCGGCCAGTTTGGCCCTGGCATCCTTGAGGGCCAGCTCCCCGCGCTGCTCGGCATCCGCAATGGCCGTCTGCAAACTGGCGCACTGTGGGGGAAAAATAGTCGTTGCATTCCTTGTCTAGAGCGTAGGCTGGTTCTTTGTACGCTGAGGTCGTGATGCCTGGTCTGGATGCAGAAGGCTTTGGGTTAACGTCTATAGGTGTGATCTTCCCCATCATTGAATTTTGATCCATGTTCTGAGCCAGGTCACAACCTGGGTTTAATCTCAGCCCACACCTCCTAACATCTCCTTGGGTTTACTACTATTACATTAAGTTACTCTTAGTGATGTTACTGCCCTGAGATAAACACTATCATATTCACTCCTGATGCAGCACAGCTCACTGAGATGCATTTATTTTTATTCCCTGCAGCTGGCTGGACAACCAAGAGGTCAGACTGCAGCAGGAGTGAAGTCTCAGGTGCTTACGCTGCCCTTTACCTGTTTCTTCACGCTGTCAATTTCAGACCGCAGCCGCTGGACGTGGCGGTTGAGCTCGGAGATCTCCTGCTTAGTGTTCCGGAGGTCGTCCCCGTGCCTGCCTGCTGTAGCCTGCAGCTCTTCGTACTGTCACAGAGAGGAGCAACCACCCAAGGTAAAATATACTGGCTTTAGAGTCAGGCAGGAGGTGGGATGTGGGTGTTTGCACTCAGAAGTATGTGCACGTTTTCAATCCCAAATTAGCACTTCCAAACTTCATGGGATTGTTAAATCTGTTGACATCTTGTGTTGTGAAAACCACAGTGGAACCCACCTTCCCATGGGGATTTGGGGGACAGAGTGGGGTTTCCCCATTGCAGAAGCCTTCCCAGGTACTTACCCTGGACTGGTACCAGGACTCGGCCTCAGCCCGGCTCCGGTTGGCGATGTCCTCGTACTGCGCTTTGACCTCAGCGATGATGCTGTCCATGTCCAGGCTGCGGTTGTTGTCCATGGTCAGGATGACAGAGGTGTCGGAGATCTGGGTCTGCATCTGAGACAGCTCCTGCAAAAGCAGCGGGTGCTTCAGTGAGTCGCAGGTGAGACACAAGCATTGCTCGGGGGGAGGAACCCCCCCAAGGTGTTCCTGGGGGTGTACAAGGTGATTTTTCCAAGACTGTTTCAGACGGAGATAAGACAGTGGGTGAAATGGAAAAAGCATTGAATTATTTAGCGCAACAGAGCAGGAACAATCAGTCCTGAGCCTCTGAAGTGGGAAAGGAAGGTGAGGACATTGGAAACTGGGAGAAGGATTTAGAAGCTGGTGCTTACAGCTTCATAGAGGGCTCTGAGGAAATCTATCTCCTCCATAAGGGAGTCCAGCCTGGCTTGCAGCTCTGTCTTGTTCATGTAGGCAGCGTCCACCTCCTAGAAGAGGAAACACATCACAGAAACAAAGTGGTTTTCCGAGAAGCAGAGCAAGAGCTGGAGAAGGTGTTTCTTGCTATGCTCGCGCAGGGCTGGGAGGCACAGCACACGTGCACCCACCTTCTTCAGGATCACAAACTCGTTCTCAGCAGCTGTGTGCTTGTTGATCTCCTCTTCGTATCTGTGGGATGGAAATGGAGGATTGGTCTAAGCCTGTACACAAGTTAATTCCTATTTCCAGGACCAGCCTCTTATTTTTTTATATGTAGTGTTCTGTACCTCGGTCTCCTAGCCCTATGACTTTCTGCCTGTGACTTCCAGCCGTGGGGAAGTGAGACGGTATGTCTCATTAAACAGAGCGTGTCTCACATTAAACTTGGGTCTTACTCAGAAGATGTTACCAGCCAAAATGCCGCCTTTCCTTGTTTGCTTGCAGAGATGCAACAAAGAGCCGGCGTCTGTCGCAGCCCACTTCGCTCCCCCGGCAGATCAGAAATGGACTTACTTGTTCTTGAAGTCCTCTGCAAGGCTTTGCACCTTGTCCAGCTCCCCTCCCAGGTTCTCCTTGTCTGTCAGCAAGCTGTTCAGCTGCCTCCTGAGGTTGTTGATGTAAGTCTCAAACAGGGGTTCAATGTTGTTTCCGACTGTTTTGTTGCCCTGTTCTTGCAGAAGGGCCCACTTGGTCTCCAGGACCTTGTTTTGCTGTTCAAGGAATCGGACCTGGGTAGAGAAAGGAGATGTTTCAGAAACAGGAGGTTTAGGATGTTTTTCCTTAGAGGGGCAAGGTACAGTCCTGCAAGGATTCACTTGCTGAAAGGCAGCAGCTCTCAGCCCTTGGGGAGCAGCTGACAATTTATACAAGCAAGCAAGAATTGCACATCTGGTGTTAACATCCCTGCTCTCTTTGCAAACTCTGCTTCCTCACACCCTATGTCACGGTTTTCCCCCTGTTGGCTGGTCTCATCTCAGCGTTAATGCGAGGAATGAATGGTCTCAAAGCTGGAACCCCTCAGGTTTTATTCCCAGGCTGCTGATGTTAGAAGTGGCAGTACAGGAGCAGCCAAATTGCTGCTAAAGGTATAACATGACCTTGTTTGTGCTTCCCCCACTGAAGAATCAACACAACCGAGAAGTCCGCTGTCTCACCTTGTCAATGAAGGAGGCAAATTTATTGTTGAGGCTTTGAATCTGATCCTTCTCATCCTTACGGATACTCTGCATGTTGGGGTCAATCTCCAAGTGGAGAGGTTTCAGGAGGCTTTGGTTGACTGAGACTTCATGGATGCCTCTAGCTGGGACAGTAGGGAATCCAGGGCCACCCATGCCACCACCAAACCCAAAGACACCACCCACTGCACCACCAAAGCCACAGGAGATCCCAGTGCCGGCACCAAAGCCTGCAGGTCCGTAGAAGCTACCACCTCTTCCAGCTACAGAGATCCTCTTGCATCCACCGAGACCGTAGAGGCTCCTGCTTCCAAAACCTCCAGCAAATCTTCCGTACCCAGCAGCAGTGCTGCAGCTCCCACCTTGGGAAGCAGAACGTAAGCAGAAGCTAGTACTGCTGGCATTTGGGATGAAGGCAGAAGCAGCGCTGAAGCCAGTTTTGCTCTGGTTCCTTGCAGCGCACTGGCGAGACATAGCAGCTGGTGTGAGCAGGGGCAGAGCAGTAGGAGTAAAGCAGCAAGGAGGCAGATGAGGCAGGAAGGTGAAGCTGTGCTCCCCCAGGCTGGGACTGGCCCTTTTATACCCTTACTAGGTGGGGATGGGTCTGGCGAGGTGCTCATCCCACTGATTAACTGGGCTTGGCACACCAAGCAATGCAGGCAGTGAGTTCACCGTGAGCACCAGCATCTATGAAGCACTCACAAAGTGCAGGAGTTGCATTTTTTGGTGACAGTCATGATCTGGCTGTCGAAATATCTGAGAAAACACTAAATACTGCCTGCTCAACTCTTGTTTGCAGCCACCCCTTTCCCACTCCCTCCTTTCCCCTCTGCAGTAGATGGTTCCTTAAGTTGGGCAAGTGCTCGCTCATCCCCGTCTCATGGATGAATCAACCCTTCTGTTGCGTAAAGGCACGTTATTTCATGGTGTGGTGGTCCAAGGTCTGAGAAATCTGTTATTGCGGGTCTGTGGTTTGCAGTAAACCTGGGTGGGACATCAGCACCTCAGGCCCCGACTTGTCAAAACTTCTGGACTCTTATTCTCGTGCCTAAACAAGAGTGATTTAAACCAGAACTGATACAGATGGGGGAAAGGGGATGGAGGGGAAGCTGGGGTGGTGATGGGGTATTAGGGGACATCTTGGACCATCGGCTACCAGAAACCTGCTGGGGAAGGGGAAGGATGTAGAAGGTGGTTTCATGAATGGTGTTCCCAGACCTTTTCTTCCTGCAGAAAGTGTCTACGTTTCACCCTGATTCAGACTGACAACAAATGATGAAATGCCAGAATATGACCTGGGAGGCAGTTACTGTTGTCTGTGACGATACAAAACCTGAGTTGGCGATTTCTCAGGGCTTCACCTTCACAGATTTTTGGTCTGTTTCCTGACTCATCGGGTGACCTCGTCTCTGCACAGTGCGAAGCCTGTTCCCAGGCTGCCCTCCCCACACCTCTTGTCTTCCCCCTCAGATAACTCCTACTCACAAGGAAATTCACCACTTGGGATCCAGGCTTACGACACTGCTCACAGACAACTCCCTTTACTCTTCCTTCCCACAGCAGCCCAGAAAAGCCCAATAGTGCATTTTTCTGGTGAAAGACACATTGTGTCATGACTCGCCCCGGGCACGCTGCATGGCAGCACTGTATGCCCGGGCACTCACCCCAGAGCAAGCAAGAGGTTTGGAAGTCGTTCCCAGTGTCCTGCCTGGATGCCCAGGGATGGACGTTTCTCTCGGACCCTGCAGCCCTTTGGGTTTTCTCTCGTGGGGGCCCGTGCCCAACCTGCTCATCGGAGGAGGGGGCAGCCCCCCGCAGAACATTGCTGGGGGGTCACGGCTTTCCCCAGCCCTTGAAAAAATGCACACAGGCAGCAGGGTACGGCGCAGGTCTTCAGAGGTGCATCTTTCAAGCCTGTGCTTGCTATTTCACACATGGATACTGGGCAGGCAAGTGAGTTTGATCAGAAGGTCCCAGGAGGGTGACTGGCAGGTGCCTGTCATCTCTTTTTGCCTTTCAGCCATGCTGGGGTATGGGGCTTTTTTCCTTCCTCCTTTCCTCTCTATTCTTCTAATGTTTCCGTTACACGCTCTGGAACAAAACTAAAATAACTGTTCTGGGAGTGTTTCAGCTATTGTGCGTTACAGCAAGCAGCATTTTTTTAAGAGAAAGGAGCTTCTGTGACTAAGCTACTGACTGTCCTAAAGAACTCTGTAAAAATGTTATGGGTAGCAATTAGCAATCAAGTCCCTCCATGCACTGCAAATTCAAGCCCCTGAGTGTAAGCACCATTCATTTTGTATGACAAAGTTTTTAATCAGGGATGTGCTCAAATTAACGAGGGCTGTCCCCTCCCACTGAAATGTAAGCCCCAGGTCATCGCTGTATCTATGTAACTTGTCCAGACGCAGAAGTTTACGTACACAGTGACCAGAGCCCTGCTCTGGAGCAAGAGCAGCTGTACGTTGGCCAAGCATCCAGACATGCAAACCTTTGCCCAGGTGTTTTTTTGTGTCTTGCTTGAAAAGAGGTGCCCTGGGAGAGCAAACGTTCTGGCCCCAGCCTTTTCCGTGCGAGGTGAAGAGCTCTGTAATCTCTGTGCTATGACGCGGGCGTTGATGCAATGAGTGGCATCCCTCTGACGTGCCCGTTGGCTACACACATTCTGTCCTCTTGGGTTAGCGGGTGTGTTTGGGCAGCAGTGAGGAAGACCATCATTTAACGTTGTCCAGGCTGCTGCTCAGAGTGAGGGTGTCGCTCCTTCCCAGGAAGGTGCTGTGGGTACTCAGCAGGGAGAGGTGGCGGAGCAGGAGGAAAGAGCTGCAGCAGACCCATAACCAAGCCTGCAAGTTTTGGGGAAGATGTCCTGAGGGATACAGAGAGGGACACGCAGAGTTCAGGGCATCCTAGAAAATTATGGGAAACTGCTGGTCTCGAAGGAAAACCCAAATACAGCCTCTCATTCAGGCCAGTTCCCTCCTACTTGCCCACCTCTTCGAGTACTTTCCTAAGAGCACTTCTCTATCCATTACTCGAACTTGCTGAACTACGTGGGATGAGGGTTGGGACTTTTTTTTTTCCTGATCACATCTATTTGTTCAGCTGATCTTCCAGCAATGAGATCTGTCACTCTGTAGCTTTCAGCCAGGTGATGCTCTGCTTTTACTTGTCAATTAATTTCTCCTGATTAATCAGAGCCACATCTGAGATTGCTACACCTCTCAGGGTTTTCTCCACTCTTTCAAAACAAGATCTTGTCTCCAATGTATTCTAGGAATGCGAATAAACATTGACTCTTGAAAACTTTCACTTTCCAACAAGTTATCCCATTCTTGGATATTTTTTTTTTATAGCTGTCAGATGAGTGACATCTAATTCAACGTAGCATGTCGAATGTGTATGGACCAGATCCCCCATGTGCTTATACCCAAAGGAGAGGGAACATCAGCATTGAGATCCAAGCTGAGCGCCTGAATCGGGGTGGCCAGTGCTCTGGAGAGGAAGAGAGTGTTTTCAACCTGCTCGGGCAGATGTTTGCGCTGCTGGCACCTACGCTCAGGTGAGACGGCTCACAGTAAAAGGGGTTTTGAGATGGACTGATATACTTGAACAAGTTGGGTGGTTGCTCTGACTCCCCTAGAAATTAGTTCCCTATTGTTAGAAGTTTATGCAGGTACATCACACGCTTGGCAGTGCCCTCTGTGTACCCCCTGGGAGCCAGGCTGCTGGATGTTGTGTTGGCTGGAAGCTGCACAGTAAATATATCGCAGACCTTTTCCCCTGAGCCTGACTCTTGCCTTGGCGTGCCCTGTGTTTAGCTTCCAGGTGTTTTACCTGCACGATGGGCAGAGCATCGAAATTCAAGGGCAAACCTCCCCTGGGTGCTCCGCTGTGCCTGTGTGTTTTGGCTGCTGATGGAGCGATTCAGGAAATGTGGACAAGGAGCAAAAGTCTGAGCCTTCAACTGGGCAGGGCCCCAGGAAAAGTGCTTGTTATCTGCATTTGCATTTGCTGTTCCCTGCCTTTAATTAAAAGGACCACAAAATAGAATAAATTACATATGCATTTTTATTAGACAAACACCAGAAAGTGAAGAGAGACAAACAGTCATGGGACATATTTTATATACAAAATCCGGCCAAAAATTGCTGAGCTGTAACAAGCGAGTTGCAAATTTAAAACAGTTGGACCCACATTCAACAGCAGAGCCCTGCACGACGCATGCTAGACAACACGGCGGAGAGAGGGTTCCTAAAGTGGGGCTCCTGTGCAACAAGACACGGGGTGCAGGTGGCCCTCACCCTCCTGACCCCGACTATGCTTTAGTAAAGAACCAGCGCAAAGGTGTTTTCTGGTGAGGGAAGGCATCTGAAAGGAAACTTTTAGCTTCTGTAACTTCTTCTGGTGGAGGAGGTTGAGACAAACTTCACGCTGGAGCTGCTGCCGCCTCCGAGGGTGGTGCTGCTAACCCCGGGACCGCTTCCACAGCTGAAGCTGTTCCCCATGCTGCAGATTCCCCCTCCCATGCTGAGGTTGCTTCCTCCTCCATATCCCGTTCCCACAGTTGTTCTGGTCACAGCTGCAAGGAGGAGAAGGAAAAAGCTCTCAGTTTCTCTGGGTATTGGCGGCTCGGTGCAGAGACACAGCAATGCTTAAATGGGGCAGTGGTGTATGTTTTAGAGACTTACAGATATTCACTGGGATGCCGTCTCCAGCCAGCCTGTTAAGGGACAGAACACAACGAGGTAAGATAAGTGTGTTGGTAGTGGGTGGGGAAAAATAGGGTATGTTTCCTAGAGACCTTCGGGGAGAAAAAGCTTAGCGTAATTCAGGGATGCTGAATAATCTTATTTCCATTAACTAGGATAATCTGCCCCACTCCTCAACCCCTAACATGCTGTTTGTCATTTCAGAAATGCTGAGCATCTCCAGCACTCGCATCGCTTTGCCCTTGCACCATCAGGACTCGTGTTGCATTTCCCACCCACCTGCACTCCTCGCCCTCCAGCAGCTTCCTGTAGGTCGCGATCTCGATGTCCAGGGCCAGCTTGACGTTCATCAGCTCCTGGTACTCGCGCAGCTGCCGGGCCAGGTCAGCCTTGGCCTGTTGCAGAGCATCCTCCAGCTCGGCCAGTTTGGCCTTGGCATCCTTCAGGGCCATCTCCCCGCGCTCCTCAGCATCTGCGATGGCCGCTTTCAGGTTTGCACACTGCAGGAGAGAAACCCCTGGTCAAATTCCCCGTACAAGACCTAAACTTGTTCTTTATCTGCCCTGAAACCACAAGGTCGCCTTCCAGCACCATCAGCTTCTTTTTAGCGAGAATTCTCTTTTTGAGAGAAAAAGGATCAAACTGAGAAAAACTTGTCTAAATTGCCTCTGACGTTTTCCTTCCTCTCCCTTGGAAATCGGGGGGTAAATTGGTTAAAAGTGGGGTTTGCTGCCCTTTACCTGTTTCTTCACGCTGTCAATTTCAGACCGCAGCCGCTGGACGTGGCGGTTGAGCTCGGAGATCTCCTGCTTAGTGTTCCGGAGGTCGTCCCCGTGCCTGCCTGCTGTAGCCTGCAGCTCTTCGTACTGTCACAGAGAGGAACAACTGGTCAAGGTAAAATCCGTCACTTTGGGAGTCACCCAAGTGCCTGAAAGCACGGGTCCCTCCTCGAGCCCAGGCTAGCAGCTGGAGTGCTGCTGTGCGAGATACAATTTTGCAGCAGGTTTCCTTGGAAGAGTCAGTCTTTATCTGTTCGAGACAAGACATGAAGATAACAGCATGGAAACCCCCGGGTTCTTCACCTTGGTTTGGTACCAGGACTCTGCTTCTGCCCGGCTTCTGTTGGCAATGTCCTCGTACTGCGCTTTGACCTCTGAGATGATGCTGTCCAGGTCCAGGTTTCGGTTGTTGTCCATGGTCAGGACAACAGAGGTGTCGGAGATCTGGGTCTGCATCTGAGACAGCTCCTGCAAAGCGCACAGGGGGTTAGGTGAGCTAACTCACTTGAGAGATGCCTTTTCATCCTCTCAGGTGAGCATGCAGACCTGGGAGAGGCTGCAGATTGTTATCTGAACAGTTAAGACGGTTGGTACAACTCTAAAGAAGTAAAGGAGTTAGCATCTCCTGCGGGAAGAAATTACAGGTTTTCAGAGGCAAGGAGGGAGGGAAGCTCTTAAGTGAGGGCTGAAAAGTCTTGGGGGGTGGTTGCACTCACTGCTTCGTAGAGGGCTCTCAGGAAATTAATTTCTTCAGTCAGCGCATCTACCTTGGCTTGTAGTTCCACCTTGTTCATGTAGGCAGCATCTACATCCTGGAGGACAAGAGGTTTAGGTAATGTGCGTTAAACTCCTATTAGCAAGTCAGGAGCAATATATCTCTGCAGTAGCAGTCCAGGGAAGAAACTGCAAAAAAACCTCCAACCTTTTTGGAATGTGAATGGATGGATTTGTGAATGAACAGGTGATTAGGATTCTACCAATAGTCATCAGATGCTCTTACCTTCTTGAGTGTCACGAATTCATTCTCTGCAACGGTACGCCTGTTGATTTCATCTTCATACCTAATGAAGGGAGGCAGAAGGAGCATTTGTTTAGGCAAGTAACAGACGGAGGTGATTTTAGTTTGCTGGAATGAACTTCCTTAAGAACATTTTGCATACAATGTTCTTTTCTTCCACAGAACACCTGAATAAGAGACCATGAGCATGTTCCTAGGCTAAACTAGTTAAAACAAGTACATCAAAAAAATTTTAAAGTATCTGTTCTTTTTTTCCTATTTCTGGCCATTAGTCATACTCCTTCTGCCTGACTTAAGCAAATTAAGCATGCTGTCCTGAAACTCTCAGACCTACTGTGTAATTTTTTTATTTTTTTTTCCCTCGGTAGGTAATTTAGGTAATAAGTCTTTGATCGTATGCTAAATTATTCCCTAAATGTTTGTGTATTTGGATCTGTTACTCCATTACCGTTTATCTTGAGAAAATGTCACAGCCTTTGCTGTCAGGAATTCCTGTGTCCTGGATTCTCCTGGATCCCCCAGCTGGCTTAAGGATGTTGAATGAAGAAAGGCTGCACCTACCTAGGTAAGTAGAGCACTGGCTCAACAGACTTACTTCTTCTTGAAATCCTCCACCAGGTACTGCGTGTTGACGAGCTCTCCCTCCAGCCTTCCCTTGTCGTTCAGCAAACTGTTCAGTTGCATCCTCAGGTTGTTGATGTAAGTCTCAAAAAGCGGCTCCAAGTTGTTCCTAACTGTTTTCATGCCCTGCTCCTGAAGCAGGCTCCACTTGGTTTCCAGCACTTTATTTTGCTGCTCAAGGAATCGGACCTGCAAGCAGAAACATCCTGAAGATGTTTTGAAAGAGCAGAGGTTATGGAGAGCTTCCGTTGCAAACATGGGATCTCGGCACTAGCTGAGGTGGTGAAAGGACCCTTTCCAGCTGCTTTTCATAGCAGAATTCTCATCTGGTAGAAGCAGAAATTTGCCATTTGACTGCAGGGACCCTGCTCGGTATTGCGAAGCAGCTCTAGAACAACTACTCATTTTCTCACACCATGCTTCCCCTTGGGTGCTTTGCTAAATCACGACAAGGTGCAGGCATTTTGCATGAGGAGCGCATGCAAAATCAGATAAAGAGCAAACCAGAGTTTGCACTCTTATTAAGCAAACAACAGTGAAGTGCCATTTCTCCTTCCTTCAGCATAGCTCCCCCACCCCACAAAAGCTCCAAAATAATGTAGCATTTTCCTTGAAACCAAAGGGGAGCTGCTCAACCAGAGCAGAAACCAAGCAGATGCTTTTGTGCATCTAATATAGTTAACAAGGAAATGAAGTGGAGAGACTTCAGTGTCAGATCAGATTTTGCTATTTTGAACTAACAGTCCAAACACGCCGGTACTGTTGCAATAATAGCTTTAAACGCCCTTGAAGAAAATCGAGCAATGAGAAGCTTATGTGTCCCTAGTGCCAATTCATGTGATTCCTTTGTTGGTCTTTTCAGACGGGTTGCTCATATCCCACTTTAACCATCTAAAAAACTGTTAGCCAGGCTGCTACAAATGCTCAGTGGGGAGAGCCCAACATCTCCAGAAGGGTGGGATTGTCTTCTAGAGCTTTCTTTATCTGCTGCCTATGAGATGTCAAGCAGCAAATGAGGAGGACCTTGAATACTGGGTGATTAATTCATAGCAACCACAATGCAGCAGGTACCGTTCCCTGGAGTTTCCAGAGACTGGGCATCTCCCAGTTTCGCTCCTCACTTCTATTCCTTCTTGATCAGCTTATGTGCTCATAAAGCAGCTAAGGAAAGGGTCCCCATCAAAAAAATGAGGACAAGATATTTAGGGAAGCTCGTGTCTCACCTTGTCAATGAAGGAGGCAAATTTGTTGTTGAGGGTTTTGATTTGTTCCTTCTCCTCCTTTCGGATCCTTTGGATGCTGGGGTCAATCTCCAGGTTGAGAGGTTTCAGAAGGCTCTGGTTGACGGAGACTTCGTGGATGCCCCCAGCTGGGAATCCAGGGCCACCCATGCCACCACCAAATGCACCATATCCATAGCCAAGGTTAGCTGGCACGCCAAAGCCACCACCATACACGCTACCAGCGCCACCACCAAAACCTGCAGATCCATAGAAGCTACCACCCCTTCCAGCCACAGAGATCCTCTTGCATCCACCAACATTGTAGAGGCTTTTGCTTCCAAAGCCACCGCCAACCCTAGCAAACCCACTGCCGGCGTTGGCACTTCCAACCCGGGTGACAGAGCATGAGCTGAAGCTGGTGCGGCAGGTGTTTGGGACGATGGCCGAAGCAGCGCTGAAGCCACTTCTTCCCCTCTGAATCCTCACGGTGGACTGGCGAGACATTGCTGGCTTTTGGATTGGGATGGATGCTACAGCAAGAATAAAGGAGAAAAGGTGCTGGCCTGGAGCAAGGAGTAGGAGGGAAAGGAGAAAGGTGAACCTGTGCTCTCCACGGGCTCAGGAGAGCCTTTTATGCATGTATGAGACTGGGATGGGTTTGATGAGGTGGATCATCTTTCTGATTAATTAGGCTTGGCATGTCCAACAGCATTCTGGAGAGTGAACTCACTCCGCACACACGCCCTTCTGAAATAATATAGCCAGGTTCTGAGCAACAGTGGTATTGTTTGGGAATAACTGTCGCCTTCTGCCGTCTTTGTAGACAGCCAGACTCTTCGCCATATCAAAGCGTTTGAAAGTTGCTATGAGTCACGTTGGGCACAAGGAGGAAAACACCGTTCAAAATGCCTGTCACTCAACACCTCCCATTTGAAAACTTCATCCCTTGGGATTGCTTTTGCCCCTTTTCTGTTCACAAGCAGGGCTCTGAAAAGTCACCGTCCCCTGTGTTTGACAAAAGGGGTCTGCGTCGCACAGAGCAGCGTTTCACAGCAAGCTCGGCAGTAAATCACTCTGCTCGGGGTTTTTGTGATGTGTCCTGCACGGTCCCCTCTATGCCACCCCAATGTATCTGCAGAAACAGTTTTGCTTCCATCTCTATGAAAGCTCAGCTCCCTGAGCTGATCTTTTCTGAAAATCTGCTTCTGCGGACTTACTCTTCTGTTGCTGAAAAAAAAATGTGTGAATGAAAATTGAGTGTTTTGACAAGGTCTTTTGTTCAGCTGTGGATTTTGACAGTTGCTATTGAGCTCTATCACAAATAGTTGTGCTGGGACCTCGGCTTTAAAGATTTGGACTTTGGTATTTTAGCAGGATGGAAACAAACAAACAAACAAAAAAATCTATTATTTAAAAAAAAAAAAAAGGAGGAAAGATTGTGGGAATGGGAACTGCTTTGAATCCACTGGCTCGATGGAAATGGGGTGCTCTGGGGCTGTTCCCACCTCATGCTTTACAAACACGATGAGACTTCCCGAAGATTGAATCAAGCTCTTTCAGCACTGCACACCTGAAAGTGTGGTCCAGTCTGCTTGAATCCACTAGGAAAGTTCTCTGCAGGATTCCCTCAGCCCAGATCCACATCAATCTGGACACAGTAAGACATCCTGGATCTTTCCTTTCTCAGCCACAGGTACCAACGCAGCCCTTTGTGCTTTTTATGGCAGGCAGTTTGAGTAACAAGTTGAATAGAAAAATGTGGAAAATATTTCATTCTGAAGGACAGCAAGTGTTTCTGGCCCTCGCTGTGTTTCGGGTTGTTCAGGAAAAGGTGATTCATACGTAATTTATTTATACAAGAGAGTGAACCTGCCAGTGCATCCCCCCTGAACAGCTTCCTCTCGTGATGTCTGTGAGTCTGAGCGGCTGCTGGCTGCAGGACAGGGATAACGTAACCCTGAGGAATCACCATGGTGGAGGGTGTTGTGCTTCACTCTGCCCCTGTCTTGCAAGGTAGCTGGGTAAAGGAGACTTCCAGAAACACTTTGCGTCCCCGTTGTTCCCCCAGCTGCTTTCTTTCAGATGGATTGCATTTGCAATTGGATTTTTAAATGTAGGGGGGAAATAAATAGTATTTGTTAGTTTATTTTGGTATCTATTACAAGACTGTGCTTTTATGGTAAGGAAGGGCTTAATCCTGCAGTTTTTGCCCAGTGGGGCTGTCTCGCCAGGTCTGACTGTCTGCACGTTTGCATCCACGGGAACTGGAAGTAGATGGATTGTAACCAGCAGGTCTGCACCCAAAAGGCAGTGGATTATTTATCAGCCTTATGGTTTTGCCTACCAGTTGACAGATGTCATGACCTGAATGCATGAGATTGATCCCCCCCTGCATAGCGTGTTTGTTTCGTATAGATACAAGTCCTGGATAGGAAGATACTCAAAGGCAGAGGAAAGTTGCCAGCCTTCTTAAATGCCCATGGTGTCTTTGGGAATTGCTCTCTCAGGTGCTATCGGTCGCACTTGACTATCTGAAAACCTTTCTGTATTCTTGTGTAGTCAGTGGAGAGCACCACCAAACTGCAGACTCTCCCATCCTCAGGCAGGGGGGCTGAGAGGACCCTGGAGATGGCTTCCCACCTTCAGCAACACACTGTGGGTAGACCAGATGGCTGACTCAGTGTGAGCGGAGCTCGCCAGGCTGAAACCCACCCTGGTTACTAACAGCGTGATGCGTCAGTACTTTCCTTTTTCCCCTCAGGCTCCTTTTACATATGAAACTTGTCTTTTTTTGGCTAAAGAATATGCTAACTGCGTTGGAGTCCATTGTTAATAATAGTAATAATACAGCTCCTCCAACCAAGTAAAAAGAAATTAATTTCTTTCCATTTCACATTTGCACTAGGGTGGAGGTGATGTGGTTGTCACTCATCTGGAAGGAATTTGAGAGGTAATTACAAAAGGCAGAACTCTGAGCACAAGGAGCTGTAGCTACAGGTTTGGGGTATGGGGTGATGGCAGGGGGGCCCCCACCCTGCTCTGTTGATGAAACACAGGGTTTCCAGGTAGCTCCTGGGGGAGTGTCTCCCATGCACCCTGCAGCTCTAGGCATGTAATGAATTCTCTGCTCTGATGCAGATAGCTTGCTCTGATACAGACTTTTTCTCCTTCACCAGAGGATAAAGCTTGTGCTCGCTCAAGCTGCTCTGTAGTTTCCCCCCAGTTAAAGGGAGCCATGTTTGGGCAGGTCCCACCGGTGAGAGCCCCCCTGACATGGCAGAGGCCGTCTGCAAGGTTGAGTGGGTTCCAAAGCATTTTTTTCCCCTTCTCCTCCTCATTTCTTCCTACCAGGCTAGGCAAAGGGGGCAGGCAGGAGCAGGTGCAAGTCCCAGAACAAGAGGCAGGAGATCTCTGCACCATGTTGTAAAGTCTTGGCTGAGTTTGGTTCTAGCACCATGCTGGCATGAAGGTAATAACTGTCCTTTGAGATTAGGAAACTGAGTTCTGACTCTATCGGGGCAATAAAGGCAACTCCAGCCTCTTTCATGAGAAATTGGAACCATTTTCTATGTACTTAGCCAGGGAACAGGGAGTACCTCCAACAGCTTTTCATCACTGCTGCTCCTCTCCAGCATCCCCCTTGGAAACCTTTATTGGGTGATGGATGCCCTTTCTCGGACAAGGCTGAAAATTTCAGAATTGCCTCTGCGTGTTTTGTTTGCGAAAATACATATATCCATAAAATTAGAGTGTGTCTTACTAACTTGGGTTGGTTCACCTGTGCTACCTAATCTCACTTTAATTATCAGTAAAGTCAAGGCTGTAATTTAGGTTAATTGCTTAAATTAAAGCCTTTGGGTTAAACTTGGGCTGCTAACCTAAATTCAAACCCTACTCATTTTGACCGTAATTTACTATTTCGTCCCAAGTTAATGAAGTCCTGTTGGTCACCCTGAACTTTTTCCATGGGGCACCAGCAACTCACAGCATCCCTGTGCTGTGGGGACGGGCAGCTCTGAGGGACCTCCCGAGCAGGAGGCGAGTGTCCGTGAATCTCATTTCCTGAAGGGATGAATTAGGATGAGCTCCTCAGAAGCTTTCCCATAGGTGTTGCCCTGTGATGGGTGTTGCAGTCCTTTGAGCCTGTTCCCAGCAGTATCTGGAGGCCAGTCAGCTGTAACTACTAGATGACTTTGAAGTGTAGGTGTGACCTGCTTTCTCCAGATAATTGTTTTCTGGGCTAGCACAGAGACACCGATGCAGCCCAGAGTTTTGGAATAACTTTGCCTTCATTATTGTTGTTGTTGTCAGATGTTTTATACACAGTGGGGAGGTCTGACTTCCCCCTGTGGCTTGTTGCATCTTGAAGAGCCTCTGACCTTAGGCGGGAATTAGCTGATACCTCCTTCATCCTGCTCTGTGTGTAACACTGGTGCTTAGATAGTGGTACCTGAAGAAATCTGAATATCCCAAATTGTGTTGTAATGCTTTCTGAGCCTCTCTTTAATCCCTGAACAAGGCTGCCATGACCTCTACCAGGCTCCACGTAGAAAGCAAGATCTTTCAATACCGAAGGTCATTGCAGCAGTGTTGTGGCATCTTGTCCTTTCTCACGGCCCCAGGGTACATCTTTTCTCCCGATAAAGAAAACTGAGCCCTGGCAGCAGTGTTGCTGGAAAGTCCCATTATTTTGGATCAGCTCTTTGCCTGCACGTGGCATGTCCCTCAGCTCCATCCTGTACCAAGTGCAGCTGCCGGTTCGAGTTTCCTTGTGGAGAGCCGCAGCACTTGTGTGGAGTTTAATTTCTCCCTACTAAAACAAACTGGATCCGCACAATGCTGTTCTTAGAGCTGGTAAGAGAAATAAGGATTATTCACGTGTCCTGGGAAGTGTACCCAGTCACAGTGCACCAGTTCGATGGGGCCTCATGTTTATTTACCACGCGGTGGTATATTGTGCTGCCCGTGAGCCTGGAGGTCCGCACTGCTGTCCCGCGGCGCTTGGCACGGCGTGCAGCCAGCCTCCAATCTCCAAGCGCTCTGGGCAGCGGGATATTGCTGCCCTGTTTAAATAGCAACACTCAGACCGAACATGCCTTCCAGATGGTAGCTGGGAATATTCTTCCGCCACTGGTTTTGCTGTGTCCTGTGTTACCTTCCCTGCAGCCATTTCATGCCTTGTTTCATTTGCAGGCTGTGTAAGCCATTTGCAAATTAAAACAAAATAATTTTCTTGGATGAAAATTCTGCTTTTGAGTCAAAAAGCTGCAAAGTTTTGGTTGGGAAATGCTAAGGGGAGATGTTTAGGCAATCCAGAGACAGGATTGTTCCCATAGAAAAAGTTGAAATTAAATGTTGGGTTTAAAAAAAGTACTTTGCCTAATGTTTAAGTTGCCAGCTAAAATTACTTTGTCAAGTTTGATTTAAATATGTGAGTTTTCCAGGTCTCTGCAAATCAGAAGGTAACTAGAAAGTGATTTTTGCATCTGCTGTCTGCTCTCTCAGAGAAGAGGTGCCAGGTGGGATCTTAAAAGAAAGAAACCCAGAGCTGCTTGGTGCTTTTTCGGGCTCAGTAACATCCTCAGGCTGTGGGAGAAGGACCCAGCAGCAGCCTGACGGAGGCTGCAGAGACGCCCGCGTGCTGCATAAGTACGTAGCTGGTAAGGTAAGGGCGAGGGTGAGGTCTTGGCAGCACGGCTCACCAGTGAGTTTCATGGAGGGTTCAGTGGTGGTGGTGGTCCATGTGCTGAAGGCAAAGCAACATATTGTACATGCTTCTGTTAAAAAAAACAAAGCAAACTTATACTTGACATTTTCAATAATTAAAAAACCCACAACAAAACAAAAAAAACCCCACAAAACAAAACAAAAAAACCCCCACAAAAAATAGTTTTGTGACAACAGCCCAGTTGGGATGCCCTGCCTGCTACAAATGCCTCTGCTTTGCAAGCTTCGCTCTCATTTCCTTAAAACAGCCTAAGAAACATGGTTAGCTGCTTGAAAACTGATGCAAATTGTTAAATGAATGAAGTTCAACCCATTCAACCTTCACAAACCTTCCTCCAATGCAAGCAGGCTGTCCCGGCTTCCCAAAACCATCATTTCCTTGCCCCTTGCCCTGCGCTGGAGGGGAGGCTCGTGGGCACGAGCCCCACAGTAGCCCCGCTGGAGGACCATGGGGACTGGGAACCCAGGCAGGGTGGCACATGCCTTTCTCCTGCTCTGGGTCCCCACCTGCTGGAGACACCAGGCTGGGTGTCCAGTGCTCGCACACCCCTGCACAGCACCACGGGTGCGCGGGGTCCCATCGGCTCGGCAGGGGTTTCCCTGCGGTGAGCACGCCGTGCGTGAGGTGCTTTTGCCTTGCAGACATGGCTGATGCCCCTCTCTCCCCTCACTCCCTGGGGGCCCCACCGAGGTGCCCCCCCAGTTGGAGTTTGCAGGGGATGAGGGGTTGGTTCATGGACACCAACCAGTTTCCTTTTTGGGACCAGCATTCCCAGTGAGCTGCGGGTCCTTCCGCATCTTCTTCCCTCCTGACCTGGACCCTTTCCCCACCTTTGGTCCATGCTCCAGCTCCTGTCTTTGGGACTGGGTTCCCACCTCGCACCATGCTCCCCAGTTGCTGCTGCTGGGATTTGCGCCTGTCCCTACGGCCTCGCAGGGAGCAAGAGCCAGGGGGTGCCCACGGAGCCACGGGAGGGAGCCTGGCTGAAACCCTCTGTCCAGGCAAGTCTTTGACACCTCCCAGGGGTTGGGGGCTGAATGGGGACAAGGAGGCTGGGTGTTGCGAGCACCTTGGGAGACCCCAGATTCATTCAAAATTAAGTTGAGGTCCTACCACAGCCCTTCCAGCGGATCAGCCGGGATATTTGGTGAGATACTTGCACGTGCGAGGGGTGCCTCATGCTAGGTGTGTTGCCCTGCGCCCACCCCTTTGCTCGTGCTGCCCTTTCTGCTTATGGCGACGTTCGACTGCTACATCCCTCTCCTGGTTTGATGCTGCTCTTGCTGCATCACTGACGTGGTGCTGACGCCAGAGCTGGGCTCCTCTGCAGGACTTGCTGCTGTTGGTATGAACTAATGGCCCCACTGAGCTGTGCCCCCCATTTGTTCACTCATGACTCCCAGCTAAGCCTTTGGGAATCACCTTGCTTTCCCACCCCCCTGCGCTTTCTCGCTCCTTTCCATGAGAAAGGGCAGCTTTGCAGTAAACCACCACAGTGGCGTTCATCCAGCTTCTGGCTCAGACCTGAGGCAGCTTTTCCTCCTCATGCCTCGGTTCTCCATCCCTCCCTCCCTCCTTTCCACACACACACAAAAAAAACCAACCCAGCCTTCTGCAGAACCTGAGTCCCAAAACTTGCTTTATTTCCTCAAGGCAACGATGCTTTCTCGTGAGCTGCCTACAGAGTCCCGGCTGCCAACGGAGAAGAAAAGCCAAAAAGCAGCAAGATTTTAAAAATGACAAATGCTTTTTATTGAACCATACAGCATGGCAGGCCTGGAAGTGAGAGGCTGTAGCTGTGAGGACAAGGAACTGGAAATCAGTGCGGCAATCCATATACACAGAAAGCAATAACCTTTCCCACAGGTGCCTGAGAAAACAGAAGGGGCTGAGAAAAAAACTATAGTTGCGGACAAAACATTTGGCGGTTGTAACGTGTGTGGTGGGCAGAGGCTTTTAGAGCGTCTTGGAGCTATTTTCATTGCTGAGGACCCGGGAGTGTGGCTCACAAGGCTGTCACCCTTGGTTCAGGATGAATGAAACGAATGCGCGTGGCCGAGCGTGGCGGTCCCCATTCAGCAAAGTGCTTCCACTTCGCTTCCAATGCGTGGCTCCAGGGGGAACAAGGGAAGGACAAGGACTGTGCTGAAAGAGGGCCACCACCAGGGTCCACGGCAGCTCTCCAAAGCCCTGTCAGTGACCTGTTACAACCTATGCTTTAGCCAGAGGCACTCCAGATTCTCGCGGTGGGGTCCTGGTCTCCCCCCACTGCCCCAAAGGTGGAGGGTGAAGGACGGAGGAAGGAGAGGGTCTAGCGCAGCTATTTACACCATTGATTCTTAGGGCAGCACTTGCTTTCAGAAGGCAGAAAACACGCCGTTGTCCCCACAGGGGGGCCCCATGCTCGCCATCCTTATCTGGTGGTCTTTTTGCTAGTGGTGGTCTTGGAAATGATCCTCACGCTGCCTCCCGTGCTGGAGCTGACACCTCGGCTGCTCCCGGAGCTGAAGGTGCTGCCTCCACCGTAGCTGAGCCCCCCGCCGAACCCTCCACTCCCGCCTCCGAAGCCGCCACCGCTGCTGCTCATGCTGTATCCGCCGCCTCCCATGCCGAGACCTCCACCCATGCCCAGGGAGCTGCCACCGCCGTAGCCCATCCCACTGGAGCTGCTGACCACAGCTGGAGGGGACACAGCGCAGACCCGCTTTAGGGTCCTGCTGGGTCCTTGGGGTGGGGGGACCTGCACCATCACCCCTGTGGCACGGGGTGAGCAAGCAGGGGTGGAAGGTGGGGATACTTACAGACGCTCACGGCTCCGACTCCCTCTCCAGCAAGCCTGTCAGGAAAGGGGAAGGTAAGCAATAACACCGAGGTGCAGAGGAGATACAGTGGTAGCCACTGGGATCATCTAATTTCATGGCCTTCAGTACGGACTCTCCTCTGGTGGGCTATGTCGGTATCACCAATGAAAGGTGACATCGCTCATTTTTATTAGTGCATCAAGTGCCAAGAGCTGGAGAAACAAATCTTTTCCTACAACGTTCGTTATTTAAAACATCCCTCTCTCTCAGCCCTTGTTTTACATCACTTGGTGCTCCAGCCCCTTGGGGTGAGCTGTCCCTTTAAGCCCAAGGAGATGCGTCCTGCTCCAAAAAGCAGCACACAACAGGTCCACGTGCTTGCCCTCACCTGCTCTCCTCGCCCTCCAGCAGCTTCCTGTAGGTCGCGATCTCGATGTCCAGGGCCAGCTTGACGTTCATCAGCTCCTGGTACTCACGCAGCTGCCGGGCCAGGTCAGCCTTGGCTTTCTGCAGAGCATCCTCCAGCTCGGCCAGTTTGGCCTTGGCATCCTTGAGGGCCAGCTCCCCGCGCTCCTCCGCCTCGGCGATGGCAGCTTGGAGGTTGGCACACTGCAATCGAGGGAACAGGAGTTATTTAACTTGGGCTACCCCAAACTGCTCTCCTGAGTGTTGCGACGGTGTGCCAGGTACTGGGTGGTGGCTGCCAGGATGGCACGAGAATTCATGATGGGAAGGTGTTGTAGTGGGGGTGACTGGGGAGCTGCAGCCATAATTCTGTCCCCAAAGAAGAGGAGAGACATTGAGATCCATTTGCTTTGCTACACACCTTTGCTGGTGTAGGCTAGTACCTCACCATTTGCTTCCTCAGCAAGAAAGCAGCTACCACAGCACATCCTTGCACCGTGGGACCTCCTCTAGTGGGCAAAGACAGAGGTGTCCATGCCCGCCCTAACACCGGGAGGGAAGCCTGGCCTTCAGCTCCACTCCAATGCCAGGAGCATCTTCTGCCGCGCCACCCACCACCTCCCACCTGCCCTCCACCGTGCAGCAGCTGCTTTGCAGGAGCATCCTCCTCCTACCTGTTTCTTCACGCTCTCAATCTCGTTCCGCAGCCTCTGGACCATCCGGTTGATCTCTGAAATTTCTATCTTGGTGTTACGCAGGTCGTCACCATGTCGCCCAGCAGAGACCTGGAGCTCCTCGTACTGATGTGCAGAAAGGAGGAGAGCACTGGTTAGGTACCCTGAGGCTCAGAGAAGGATGAGGGGACTTCAGGGCACAAAGTACGGGTTTGGATGCAGGTTAAAGGGCAGGGGACAACATTCCTCTGAGCAACCTGCCCATGGGATAACAGCATTTGGCCCTAGTTATCAACATATGCTAAGGTGGCAGCTATTGCATTGTGTGGAGCATCTATGGGTTGTCACCTAATACTAAGAACCTGGAAGGAAAAGAGGAGTGCTCTGCGTTTAAGGCCAGATCTACCAGTGACCCTTTGTGAGCCCAAGGTCAAGGCATTTAAGCATCTTGTCCCCTTGATTTCACCTTGTATTTCACAAGGAACATAAGGCTGGTAAGCGTAGTGAGTGGTCCGCAAGCATGCAGTGGGGATCTGTATGCAAGAGCCTATTGCAACGCACACAGGAAGATAAATTCCTCTCTGGTGTGATGCTGTGATCCTTCCTCATCAGTCCTGCCTCCCATCAGCTACTGTGACACCCCATGAATCAAAGAAATCCTGGTTACCCACCTTGTTCTGGTACCAAGCCTCAGCCTCTGCCCGGCTCCGGTTGGCAATGTCCTCGTACTGCGCTTTGACCTCGGCGATGATGCTGTTGAGGTCCAAGTTACGGTTATTGTCCATGGACAGGACTACGGAGGTGTCGGATACCTGCTGCTGCATCTGGGACAATTCCTGCAGAAGATGCAAAAAAAAGAAGTTAATGGTCTTGTATCTGGGGTGGAAACCACGCGGGCAAGAGGTGGCTTGGGAGCTCTTTCCGCCAAGCCATTTTCTTGCATTTCCCCTGCTCTGCCTCTACCCTTTCCTATCTTATGCCTGTGTTATAATTTCCAAAAGGCAGTGACCGCCTTCTGTTTCACTGCTGCACAGCACCGAGCGTGGCGGGCAGAGCTGCAGGGCATGGGGGGCTGCATGGCAGGGTGCTGTGGGGGGAGGGCTCAGCTTACCGCCTCGTAGAGAGCTCTCAGGAAGTTAATTTCATCTGCCAGCGCATCTGCTTTGGCCTGCAGCTCGACCTTGTTCATGTAAGCACCATCCACATCCTAAAGAAAAGGAAAACAAAGACTTCTGACGAAACCACAAGCCAAAGGGACTTCAGGACACCAATGGGACCATCTCTCTGCTTCCAGGACTGTTAGTCTTCAGGCTTGTTTTTATATTGCTATGATCAAGGTATTTAATTTTTTTTTTAACGTGATTTTGGATGTTTGCTGTGAGCCAGAACCAGGTTCTTGGGCAGAAGGCAAAGCTCTGACTCACGGGCATGTGAGCAGAGACAGGGTTGAACTGAGCCCGGGTGGGCTGGGTGGTTTGCAACTGCAGCCAAGGGAGCTACCTTCAGAAAGTAGGGCAGCTCCATCAGCATGGAGAACCTTCTGCCCATTCATGGCCTTGGGATAGCCCAGCCTGTACGTACCCCCAGGCGTGCCAACGTCCTAACCTGACCCAGCCGTGAGGCTGAAGGACCCCAGCTTCCATCAGCTTTGCTTGAACTCTGTGCTTGCCCAGTTGATTTCATTGTCCATCCCATAACGCCCAGTTCACTCACCTTCTTGAGGACCACGAACTCGTTCTCTGCACCAGTGCGCCGGTTGATCTCATCTTCATATCTGTTAGGATACAAGAGCGAGAGGGTTTTGGTGGAAACGAAGAGCAAAGCCGGCATGGGAGGCAGAGATAGGACCACCCCAGTCCCAAACCAGTAGTTGTGGCTCACGGGTATATTCCTTACTCCCGCCTGCTTACAGTCCAGAGCAGATGCAGAGCAAATGCTTACTGACTCCAAACCTGCAAGACTTCATCGTGTGAGTAGTCCTAGCTAAAATTAACAGATTTTAATCACTGCCCTTGAAGTTAAGCTCATACATAAATGTGTGCAGATCCAGAGCTCGTTTCGGTAGGAAGCAGGAGCAGGTAGCCTCGGTGACCTCTGCTCAAAGCAAAGTTATGCAAAAGGCTTTCAACAAAGCTGCATGACAATGCCTACAAATATACAATAATGCTACGATTTGATATTTGATATTATAATAATGCTAATGGCTTTGAATAACCCACTGGGGCATTTAATTAAAAAAAAAAAGTCCACGACTCTTTAGTCACGGTTGTGCAAGAGCAGATTGTTATGCCTCAGACTGTATTTCTGTGGAACTTTTTATGGCTGTGAGCAACATCCTTTCATCAGATAATCAGGGCAGGGCTTAGCTAGAGAGTAGACAAAACATGTAGGCTCTTGAGGCAAAGACCTGGCTTTTAGAGGCAGGTTTGTGCCAGTCTCTAACCAATATTGGCAGAGAGATCCCTGCAGATGGATCTCTGAGCAGACACAGGCAGAAGTGGAAATCTGCCGGTGGACTGGGAACCAGCTCTAGACTTGAAATAAAATGCGTTCACTTTCCCAGGCAGTAGCTGTGAAATCCAGATGGTATCATCTGTTATTTTTGGCCTGATCGGTATTTCTAAAAGCCTATAGTACGTACCCAAACCTGAAACGCGCCCGAGTGCAACACACCTGAAGCTACGTCAGTCCACCCTGTCAGCAATGAGTGCAGTCTCCTCGTCCCCCACTCAAAAAAAAAAAAAAAAAAAGTCTCACGTGCCTAACTAATATAAACATTTTTCAGGCCTCCAGCGTGTTTTTCTCAAATTTGCACTTGGGCAGACCTGGCCAAATAAGGGGGATACTGTTCTCGCCCGGCTATAGCCAACTGAAGATGTGTGGCCTCGCCTGAAAAAAACACCGAAATGTCCCTCGTAGTCGGCAGGCGCCGACCGGCACCTCCTGAAGGTGAGTCATCCCACCTCCGCTGGATGCCTCATCGCAGGAGGGGATTAATTGCCTCCCCAGGGAAATCATTTTCTTTGCCAATGGTCAGAGAAAAGAGCTGAGCATCTTTCACGTGCTGGGAGCCGAGCGGGGCCGGTGGCCTGGGGACCTCCAGCAGGGCTGGGGTTTCCTTTGCAAAAAAAGAAACGGGGGGGGAGTTGGGGCTTGCAGTTTATGGCCAGGTGTCATTCCTTTTTTGCACCTCCATTGTACTCATCAGTTACGTGTTTTTCTGTCTCCAGGTGTATTATTTTGGGACACTCAAGGCATCAGACTGCGACCTCCATCACCCTGGAACAGCTTCCCCTGGATGCATGAATTCTGTGCTAAACGCTGGTCCTGCACGTCAGAAATCTGACCTAACTAGAGGTAATTCTGAGACCGGGGTCTCCTTTTATACGTTCATTTTACAAACTGGAAGAGGAACCCAGTGCAAACAGAGAGTGTGCACCAGCCACCGTGAACCACCTGCCCGGATTTTCCCGTCTGTTAATCATTTATGTTATAGAGCACGATTCCTTACTTGTTCTTAAAGTCTTCCACCATGTCCTGCATGTTCCTCAGTTCAGAGTCCAACCGGCCCCTCTCTCCCATAAGACTGTCCAGCTGCCGCCGGAGGTTGTTGATGTAGGCTTCGAAAAGGGGCTCAAGGGACTTCCTGGTGACGGTGTGACCTTGCTCTTGCAGGAGGCTCCACTTGGTCTCCAGCACTTTGTTCTGCTGCTCCAAAAAGCGCACCTGGGGAGAAACACAAGCAGGCACGTGCTGAAGCCCATGTGAACAATGCACAGAAAAAAAAAAAAAAAAACCACTGCCAGGGAAAAAAAGAGGGGTCATTCCACACAGATAGAAAAGATCAGGAGATGCTGGGACAGTCATGGGGAAATCATTAGGATCTTCCTAATTTAGGGCACTGGATTCTCAAACATATCAAAAGTAGCCAAAACGTTTAGCAAGATTTTTCAAGAGCTATTGCTTAATGAGCAATATGAGACTGATAAAAAAACAGGCCAAACACCAGTATTTGCAACTTTAGGGGTTTCTCCCCACCCCACCCCACAACCAGATGCTCAGCCCACCTTACTGGTTTAAACTGGTGTTATCCCATTGAGTTGTGTAGAACTTTGCCATTTTACAACCGGTATAGAAGATCCATCCAGCCCCTGGGATGTTTCTTACAGGGAGGTGGGGGATTTACTTTTTCAGTAAAACAAGATGCTGAAAAACTCATCCTTGCAAAGCAGGAACATAAGACAGTTCTTAGTTTTCAGCCAAACCCGCGCTCTTCGTTGGCTGGAGTTAGTTCAGCCAAGACCTTAAATCCAAAGGATGTTTCGTCCTGCTCTTTTTTCCCAGAGGCAACTGATAATATGCATAGCTTGATGTTAAACCAAACTCTCACCTTGTCGATGAAGGAGGCAAATTTGTTGTTCAGGGTCTTGATCTGCTCCCGCTCCTGTGTTCGCACCTTCTGGATTTCTGGGTCGATATCCAGCTTGAGGGGTGCCAGGAGGCTCTGGTTGACAGTCACTTCGTGGATGCCACCGGGTGGGCAAACAGGGAACCCGGGGCCACCTCGACCACCAAATCCGGGACCTCCCAGCCCAAATCCACTGCCCAGCCCATAGCCGCCACCACCACCAGCTCCTCCTAAGCCAAAACCAGCGCCAGCTCCACTACCATAGCCAAGACCAAAGCCAGCTCCTCCACCAAAACCGTATCCGCCACCAGCTCCGCTCCGTAGACCTCCACCGACCGAGCTGTAGGAAATTCTTTTGCTTCCTCCTAGGTTATAGAGACTTCTGCTGCCGAAGCCACCACCAGCTCCAAAGCCGCCTCCACCTCCAGCTCTTCCTCCTCCAACTCTGGAGACAGAGACGGAGCTAAAACTGCTTCTGGTACCACCGCCACCTCCTACGATAGCAGAGCCTGAGCTAAAGCCCCTCATGCCCCCTCCAGTAGATGATCTGAAAGAGATCCGACTCATGGTGGCTTGTTCAATTGGAAATGCAAAGAGCAGGAGAGGTGGAAAAAATAGGCTGGTGAATAAAAGCCGCACAGCAGGAAGAGAGCAGAGGGCAATGGAGACAGAAACCCCTGTGATGGGAGAGCTTTGGAGCCTCCTCTTTTATCTGCTTGGAAAACTTGGCACAGGAATTCAGAACTTGACGTGCCTTGCAGCAACTTGCCTTGTCAAACACACCTAGGCTACGGCGGGGTGCCGAAAAATGCATTGTTTGCAGGCAAGAAAGTAACGGAGTGAGGGAGCTCCCCCCTCCACCAAAGCCTGCCGCTCTGAGTCATGAAATTAGAATTGAATGGGACGCCTCGCTGAGGTCTGCGCTCAGGGGCAGGATACAACACGATTCTCCTGAGACCCTGGGAGCCAGTTTTCCTTAGGCGAGCCGAGGGCTCGCTCGCTTGAGCAAGGTTCCTCGCACTGAAGCTTTTGCAAGGTGGAGTTTAGGGTGCAGCACACTGCCCAGCAGACGAGGCAGCACAGACAGGGGCTTCTCCGGGATGCCAGGGTCCCGTTGCTGGCTTGGAAAAGCTGGGGCTGGAGGTGGTTTTACTCATCAGCACAGCTCTTTTGATTTATTTTGGAAAAGGGATCTAAATGATCGTGGGCCTGCAGAGTTGAGTGGAGTGGAAGGTGTCTCATGGCAGTATTTTTTGGGGATCTTACCGAAAGATTATCTACCCTTCTTGCTTTCAAAGACAGCAAGTAAATCCAAAGTAGCTTCAAGTTACATTAAGGAGTACTATGAGACTGATAAAATAGTTATTAAAAAGATGCTTGACATGATTGCTTTTCTTTTGAATCTCCTTGTCAAGCTCAGGGTTCAAAAGCTCCCTGTGAAGTGGTATTTTTATCACTTTTTTTCCACCCCCCTGTATTTAAGCAGAAGTTTCCACATCAGTGCTGGCTCTCCAAGATGTTCTGTAGAGGGGAATTCATGCGTTTTTCTTCCGGCTCCCTCCCACCCACTTCTTCACTCTGCTGAGATCACTCAGTCAGAAGATTTTCCTAAAATAGCCTTTGCTTCTTCATCTTGGGCTCTTGGGCGGACCCTCTCCCAGGAGCTTCAATCCCCGTGATGAGGCCAGGTCGTGCTTTGGGACAGTGCAAAGGCAGGAGGGCTGGGGACCTCTTCTCTTGTGTCCATGAAGAGCTGGGCACAGGGTAGAAGAGATCTCCTCCCTCCAACCAAAATACTCCTGCAAATGGGGTTCTGCCCAGCCACATCCTTGTGCTGCGAGGGCTGCCCTCCTGTACGTCAGATAAAATAATAGTGAACACCACCCCGAGCAGCTAAATCAAAAGGATTCTCAAAATCAACTACGTGAGCAATAAGTACAGGAGCTTAATCCAAACTGAGCAGCTTAAGGGTATCTGCTGCATCTCATAGCTTGTTGCTGTTGACGTGTTTCCAACCGCCGTTTTCTCTGTCTGGGAACCTGAAAGAACCTGAGCAGAAGGGGTTTTTTTTGTTTTGTTTTGTATTGTTGGTTGGGGTTTTTTTCTCTTGTTGCAATCAGAAAAAGCCAGCGCTCACAGCTATCGCCTCCTGCAAGCGCTGCTGTCGCTGCTCATTGCCAGCAGCATGAGTCACTGGCACTGGCGGCGCGTCAGCGAGCTATCGGGAAGCCTATCCTTGGACGGGCTGTTGCAAGGCACCCTCCCGCTGGAAGGGAGATGGCAGGGCGGTAGCAAGGGGGTGCTCTCACCCCGGGAGTGGAGATGTGGGAACCTCCCGGGTGCTGGTAATGCCAAGTTGTGCCGGGAAAGCCGTGCCCGTGCTCCCGTTGCGCAGGTGATGCGCAGCAGCGGGGTAACCTCAGCGATAACACTGCTGAGGTTATGCTGATACTGGAAATAAACAAATTGTGTTAGAAGCACAGCAGAGGTGTGGAGGTTTGCTTTCCAAAGCCTGTAGATGTGAGTTGGCGTATGTGCGCCGGATCCTGTGGAGGGGGGCCAGGCAGGGAGCTGCCTTTGACTTCCAAAGAACTATGCAAAGTCACACCTGGGAACCAGGGCACCGGCTGCAAATGTTTTAATTAAAGCAAAGAGAAAGCATTCATGTTTAAGGCAGTCATTACCTCCCCAGCTCTTCTAGGAAAGCCTGTTGCTGCAGACAACGGTAATTAAGTAGAATATTACAAAGGATTTGGAAGGGTAAAGCAAATGATGGTTTAGGCACCAAAATAGGGGAAATTCTTGCAGAATCACTCAGTCCCACGCAGGTTCCTTGCTTGGCTTGTGTCACTCGCATGCACTGTGCTCCTGAGGCTGCAGGGGGGCTGTTTGCCCCCCCTCAGGTTGCCTGCAGAGAGGATGTGGGTTTGGGAGGCTGCAGGGGGGTTGCCTGGAGGGTGGGGGCACTGCAGGGGTTGGGGTGCAGAGCAAAGGGAGGAGGAACGGGGCCAGCTGAGATGGTTGCAGGAGATCAGCTGCCTGCGAGCACCACTTCGGCACTGTGTTATCTGCTCGTTATTCATTTTCAGAGCAGGCTGGAAGACAGACATTCAGAACTTTTAAGGTGAGTTAAGGTTAGGCTGTCATTAGCTGTATTAATTCCTCGCACCTGTGCCGTGTAATTCAGCATTTGCACAGGTGAGTACAGAAATTGAGGTGACTCAGAGTTTATTTTTAACCTTCACTCATTTTTGGCCCGTCTGTCTGTGACATCCTCTGCGACAGCAGGGATGGAGGACCTGGGGTTTGCCCCCAGCCTTTGGTTTTTCTGGCTGCAGCTCCTTTGGTTTTCTGGGTGAAGGGAGACCCGATGCTGCCGTGTTTCGGTGCGTCTGGGTTTCAGCGAGGTTTTGCTGAAGCGGTTGTGAGCGCCTCCTGCAAACCCGCTGGGCTGGCGTGTACTTGCTTGTCTCCTTCCCATGTGCTGTGCAAGTTATGTAAAGCCGGGATGTGGAGAGGTCAGGGAAGAGCAAAGCGTCTGACTCTTTGAAATGTAATAAGGGGTGAGTGTTTGTCTGATGGGCTTCCCCCCCCGCCCCCCCCCCCGGCCTTTTTCTCTTTTTTTATTCTCCTTTTGCAATGACGGCTGACCAAAATACCTGTATGGCTTGGTGAGTCGCTGTGTTCCAGCTCACTGAAACCCATCCTCAGTCTAGATCATCCTGATAAAATCCTCCCCCAGAGCCCTGTATGTGCTTGGTTTTGCTACATCTTTTTTTTAAAAAAAACAAAAATCAAACACTAGGGTTTTGCCCGAGGCAGCAGAGCTTTGCAACCCCCCCACCCCCCCACCCCCTTCCATGGAAGAAACCCCCCCCTCCCATGGAAGAAACGCTTTTGGATTAACCCCGATCATACGTTAAGAAATGAACAGTGTTTAAAATTTTTGTCATTTAATGGATATACCCCCACCCTCCTTCTCCTTTTTTTCTTCCATTTTTAAATTTGTTTCAAGCTTTTAATTATAATTTTATCAGAACTTTGAAACTTTTCCCCCAAAGTAAAGCAAAAGCCCCCTCCAGCTCACTTTGCTGAAGGTTGGGGATATTTCACGCTACTGGTTCTGGTTCAGAATAAAAAGATGTAGGAGCAAATAAATTACAATCCAGTTTTATTGGACATGTTCCAACAGAGAGAAGAAGGAAAACACAGTGTCATATCACTATCATTGAAGTATAAAAAGCTGCAGTTTTCTTTTTTAATGGTACTTTCACAAAAATAAAAAATAAGACATGGTAGAAGGCTAGAGGGCTCAATTCCATCAGAAAAGGGAAAGTATATTTTGGGCACTGGTGTGCCCTTGGGCTCCTGCTCCTGACTGCTTCATTCCCCACGGGCTGGGCTGAAACTTGACAGCCCTTCTGGGTTTGCCAAGTGTCTTGCTTTTGGCAGGGAAAGCTACACATCATGGAGATGCTGAAATACCCCCAGGAGCAGTGTGGCCGTGGCCCTGCAGGCAGTTTTTCCAGTGTAATTTTCACTGTCTCAGACTTTCACTTCCACTGCTGTGACCAGGACAGCGGGGAAAGTCAGAGCGACCTGGACTGTTGGATGATTTTGGCATTTTTTAAGCCATTCCAACAGAACTTAGCATGAGACGGGACAGCAATCCAATTCAACTGCAAGCACCTATCTTGCTTTTGAAGAATGCTTTGCCTCAGTTATTATTTAGCATTAAAAAATCCTGTAATTTAGAAAACAAGCCCTTTTCCACATGGTTTCGGTTAGTCACTGGTGGCTCCTCTGACAAAATACACCCATGAGATTATGTGTAAGGTGCCACTCTGGACAAACTTTCATTTAAGAGAAAGGACAGGAATGGGGGAGTAGTTTGGGTTTCCTTTTATTTAAGCTCATTGCAAGTTGCACCTGCATCCCTGTGGGTGGCACTTTTCTGATGGAGGCACCTCCAATTGCTTTCCTAACCTGATGCCCTGAACCACTGGCCAGGCTCATGTGCCTGACTTCACGCAGCTGCGATGCTCAGCACATCTGGAAGAAACATGTTTTCCAAAGCTCAGCTGTGAATGGGAAGAAGAGGGATTTTCCATCGTGCTGACATGACTCAGAAGTGACTCTTAACCGGGCTCTGGGCTCCCGTAATAAGGGGTGTTTTCAGAGGGGCCCCACACTTGCAAACCGCTGCCTGGGATATTTCAGCAACCTCCTGGGGTATTTCTACATAGCAGAAAAATAACCCGCATCTCCAGTAAAGACGAGTGACTGAACTTGAAGGGGTGAATCTGGTTCATCCCAGCGGTGAAGGCAGAGCAGGCTGAACCGAAGCCGAGTTCCCAGCCCAACCCTGGGCTTCTGTGGGCCCGGACTGAGCTGAAAACCCAAGTTACGGCATCTTCGCTGCTATCTGATCCGTCTGAGCGTATGGCTGCCAGCTAGCCTCAATTACAAACAAGCTGCTCAGCCTTATTAAAAGCAAACAAACATAAAAACCAATTCCCCATTCAGAAAATCACTCAGGCCCATGTTTTCCTTTTAATCCTGTTGCAGGTACTTTGAGAGAGCTGTTTGACATGTGCTCCACTGCTTTTCCTGTGATCCAAAAGCTTAAGAGCTATGGTGCGAGGAGCCAGGACAGAGGTGGGTGAAGGGGATTGTGATGCGCAGGAGCGATGCAGGAGTAATGCAGGAGCGATGGTTTTGGGGAGGGTCTGGTGATGGTTTTACTCAGGCTGTGTAGCACTCTTCAGGCTTTGGCTTTTTATGCTCTTTTTGCTGGAGGAGGTTTTGGAGACGATTTTCACACCTGGGTTGGTGCCGCCTTTTGCACTTCCAGAGCTGAAATTCCCTCCACTGGTGCTCAGACCGCTGCTGCCACCTCCTCCGTAGCTAAGACTGCTTCCAATGCCGAGACCACTGCCTCCTCCAAATCCACCTCCGAGACCACCACCGCCACCCCCGAGTCCAAGTCCTCCTCCACTGCCAAAGCTGTAACCTCCACCACCACCGCCTCCTCCGAGACCAAAGCCGCTTCCACCGCCTCCTCCGAGACCAAAGCCGCTTCCACCGCCTCCTCCGAGACCAAAGCCGCTTCCACCGCCTCCTCCACTTAGGTTCAGTCCACCAAATCCTCCTAACCCAGCTCCACCAGCCATGCCAGAGCTGGAGCTGATGACAGCTGCAAGAAGAAACCACCAGAGGTTGGACATCTGCTTGGCAGTCACCCAGTCCCGGTAAGCACCGTCATCAGGACCCTGACCCACAGGACAAGCCCAGCTCATGTCCCCTGTGCAATGCTGGTGGAGGGCTCTGAGCACCTCATATTGGGGCAAACCCCCCTCCCCCCGAGGTTGCTCACAGCCTCTGCTCCCAACGGGCCCGCAGCAAGACAAGCGCTGCGATACTTACAGTAGCTGATGGGGTTGAGTCCCTCTCCGCTCAGCCTGTTGGGGGGGGCAGATAAAGGGGATGTTAGAGCAGAATGAGGGAGACGGGCAAGGGGACCAACTACTGGTGGGGGCAAAGCGACAGCTGCTGTTATTCCTGCAGGGATTTTGCCCCCACCTGCTCTCCTCGCCCTCCAGCAGCTTCCTGTAGGTCGCGATCTCGATGTCCAGGGCCAGCTTGACGTTCATTAGCTCCTGGTACTCGCGCAGCTGCCGGGCCATGTCAGCCTTGGCTTTCTGCAGAGCATCCTCCAGGTCAATCATCTTTGCCTTGGCATCTTTGAGGGCCAGCTCCCCACGCTCCTCAGAGTCTCCGATGGCTGTCTGCAGGGTGGCACACTGCAAGAGGAGAGATTGGGACTCCTAAAAGCTGCTTTTCTTTTGGGGTAAGTGTTATCCAAGGAAGAAAACCATTCTGGTGGGGTGTTAATGAAAAAGGTTATGACTGAGGCTGTTCATCTATAGCTAATATTGCTGAAGTTGGAACGCCAGCCTGGAAAAAATGATTTAACATGTGTTAGAGCATGGTGCCCTTTTCAGGAGTGAATTTAACATGTTTAATGAGCTACCTCACATTCTGTGGCTGCTAAAGTCCCTAATTAGTAAAGCAGAGCTGCGGTGCCTAAGGACCAGAGAATGGGGCTCCTGCTGCCATTCCTACCTGGTTCCTCGTGTTCTCTATCTCTGAGCGGATCCTCTGGATCAGTCGGTTGAGCTCAGCGATCTCCCCCTTTGTGTTGCGCAGGTCGTCCCCGTGCTTCCCCGCTGTGGCCTGCAGCTCCTCGAACTGTGGTTCAGAAGGAAGAGTAAGCCATCTGAGGTGTCCAGGTGGACAGGAAGTGGCTCAAACAGCCCCAAACAGGGACAGCAGTGATTTTGCCCAGAAATGTATCTATGGGTCTGTTCACCTTGGTTTGGTACCACGCCTCCGCCTCAGCCCGACTCCTGTTAGCAATATCCTCGTACTGAGCTTTGACTTCAGCGATGATGCTGCTGAGGTCCAGGTCCCGGTTGTTGTCCATTGACAGAATGACAGCAGTGTCAGACACTTGTGCGCTGAGCTGAGCCAGCTCCTGCAGGGAAGCACACGGGATCCTGATCAGCTGCACTTACCTCTTCAAATGCCACGAACGATGGCAGTCACTGTCCGAGGGGGACAACAGGACGGGAATCAGGGGAGGAGGGTGTCTGTACCGCATCATAGAGGGCTCGAAGGAAACTGAGTTCATCAGTCAGGGCATCCACCTTGGCCTCCAGCTCTACCTTACTCATGTAAGCAGCATCCACATCCTGGAAAAGAGCAACCGTGGGGACATCTGCAGCACCTGGTGCTACTGACCATCTTTGTTTCTACATGGTCTGTTTTGCCAAGGCAAGCATGTGTGGGACAAGAATTCACTTCCATCCTCCAAGCCCCTCCACTCCTTTCCCCCCAAAACCATAACCCAACCAACAGCTTTTAAAGGATGAGCATGAAGCTCCATGAGCCCTCCCACCCTTTAGGACAGTCCCAGCCTGTGCCATGGCTGGGGGTAGCTCAGCATCCGTAACGCCTCCTGTCTCACCCACCTTCTTCAGCACCACAAATTCATTCTCCGCTGCCGTGCGTCTGTTGATTTCCTCTTCGTATCTGCAAGGATAAAGGGAAAGACATGCTGGATTGTTACCTCAGTAATCAGAGAAGTTGTACAGGTAGGACGGCAAGGTTATCTGGGCTGGATACGGTGTTTCCACTTTAACCTTCTGGAAACCACCCAGCTCAAATTTTGGAAAATCCCATTTCTCAAAGGGTTGAAATGACATTTTGTTTTAATGGAACAGGAGGGGTAAAGCTGGTTTAGGTTCTTTTCCTTTGCAAATGTGATCACAAGTGTGTCCTGGCTGAATCTGCATTTTCTTGTTGGAAAAACGTCAACGGACCACCTTTCTGCTGCTGTCAAGGAAGGTGGGCTCTGCAGGGAGAAGCGCCTCACAGGAGTGGTGTATTAGAGGGGCATTACAGGTTACAGCACCAGCTGGAGGTATTTTTTTCCCCTTTCCTGCAGAAAGTTTGATGAATATCTCAGGCTGGGTGTTTGACTTTCAGAAAGCTAAATTTAAGTGAGATTAATCCTACTGCCTAACGCAGCCTGAACCATTTGGATCCCGTTTCACCCCAGGGTGCCTGGATGTGCTGCTAACAGGCACTCACTTGTTCTTGAAATCCTCCACGAGGTCTTGCATGTTCTTCAGTTCCCCATCCATGCGTCCCCTCTCGTTGAGCAGGTTGGCCAGCTGCCGTTTCAAGTTGTTGATGTAAGCCTCAAAGAGTGGGTCCAGGTTGTTTTTGCCTGAGTTGGTTTTTTGACCCTGGTCCTGCAGGAGGGTCCATTTGGTCTCAAGCACCTTGTTCTGCTGCTCCAGAAAGCGAACCTGAGCATTGGGAAGCAGAAAAGACTGAGTGACGGATACCTGTCAGCACGCTCATGGCCCATAATCAGTGATGGGGACTGATGCATAGCACAAGCCAAGGAAATCCCAAGCCAAAAGCGTTAAATCCAGCTGTGACTACCCTCCAGGTTGTCTAGGGCTGTGCTAGCCCACTCAGTAGCCAAGCAAATCTGCCCTCAGTGGACAGTCTTCTTCAAACACATTTTAATTTTGGAAAGCAATGAGCAATCATTAGAAAACACAGGTTCAGCTCTTTCATCACTTGCTTTCTTGAGCATCCTTTGGTTTTTCTTTCTTTGTAAGAGATATTTATCTCCCTTCATTAAAGCTAAGATCTGGTTACTACAGGTTAAAAGGCAAGTACTTAATTGCCTTTCCTTTTGCTCATATATACTACATATTTACCCAGGTAAAAGCCAAGGAAGGACTTAAGCTGAGCCAATATAAAAAGGACTTTAGCTCGCAGGCAATAAAGCAATAAGGACCAACGCACCCTCTGTGATTCCCCACAGAGAGAGCTGGGTTAAGCAGCTAGATCTGGACTTGAAACTGGCTTACTCCATTTGAGCTAGTATATCTTATTTCTCAGGCACAAAACCCAGATCTCATCCTCTTATTACCAGTTTCTAATCTCGTTTTCTGCCTTGTAACTGTTTAGCAGAATGTTCTTTTTGATTACTTTAATGAAGACCTGCAGATAGGAAACGTGCAACAGACTGTAGATCTATGAAGCTGTATTTTTGTAGCTACAAGACTGTCTGGCTCTCTACCATGATGCCACAGCACTCAATGAAGCCTCACCTTGTCAATGAAAGAAGCAAACTTGTTGTTGAGGGTCTTGATTTGCTCCTTCTCGTCTTTTCGCACCTGGTGGATGTCTGGATCTATCTCCAGGTTCAGTGGTGCCAGGAGACTCTGGTTCACAGTCACTTCTTGGATCGTACCAACGCCATGTGGGCCACCACTAAATCCTGCTGGGTTCCTGCCACCACCCAGCCCTCCACCGAATCCTCCCATCCCCCCCACTCCACCAAAGCCAAATCCTCCACCACCTCCTTGTCCACCACCAAAACCAAGCCCACCAGTACCTCCACCAAAACCAAGCCCACCAGCACCCCCACTAAAGCCATAGCCACCACCTCCACCACCAAGACCAAGTGCAAGACTGCCACAAGCTCCACCACCACCAAGTCCACCACCACCACCACCACCACCACCACCACCACCTCCTAGGCCAGATCCACCACCAGCTCCACTCCCAAAAGCAGCTCGGAAGCTGCTTCCAACACCAATGGATATCCTCTTGCTACCACCAAGGTTGTAGAGGCTCCTGCTGCCAAAACCGCCACCACCACCACCTCCTCCTCCAATGAGCCTTCCAAAACCACCTCCACCTCCTCCAGACCGTGCCACAGACATCGAACTGAAGCCAGCCCTGCCACCACTTGGTACAATAGCTGAGGCAGCACTGTAGGACCTGCCTCCACCTCCCGCTCTCGTGCCGTAAGTTTGCCGGTTCATTGCAGCAGGAGGTAAAGCCGGGCAGTGGCGAGAAGAAGCACACAGGGCGAGTGCAGCTCTCTGGTGGAAGGGAGCACGCGATGCCCTTTTTATCCCTCTGGGGATCTGGGCTTGGTTGCATGGAAGTCCAGTGATCAATTTAGTGCCTTCATGGTTTTGACATGCCAAGCAGCCAGCTGTCTCATTGAAACTTGTTAAGCACTGATTGCACTCAAACAGCTCAGCTAGAAGAGTTATCTAACTCCCTGATTTTTGGCAGGGAGAGCCCAGCCTTAGTGCAGAGCCTCTGTATGCTTGCAGAGAGGTGTTATTTAATTTTCTAGCTGTGAAGCAAAAGAAAAGAGATAAAGAAGGGTGAAAAAAAGAGAAACAGCTACCTGGATACCCCTATGCAACTTGTAAGATGCAGTAGATCGGTATAAAGCTTAGTGGAGAGTCCTCTGAATTAACTTGAGTGAAAGGCAGTGAGAATGCAATGGCTAAATCTGACCAAAAATATTTCACAGGGCTTCTTCCCCTGAAGGCAGCATGTGGGTGTGATGTTCATGAAGCTTGACATCTCGTTCAGCGCTCTAATTTACCCAGCCTGCCTTTTCACACCAGCTAGGCAGAGACCATCTTTTTGAGCCGACCAGCACAAAGAGGTCCTGATCCATGATCTTCCTCTGAGACGCTATATTTAAATGGCACCTCAAATTTTGGTTGCTTAGTGTTTGGTATCTAGTCTATGACAGGTTTCCTAGCCTTCCTTTCTAGAGAGATTGGCATCCCCAGAGGACAGCTCCATCCCACCCCTGAGGCTGCTGTTGCAGTGTCTCCAGCCACCTGATGATGTGACCGATGCATTTGCATCTCGCTCTAAAAAGCATCTCAATGAAGGAGGCAGATTTTCTGAAAAACACTTTGCCCAGCTTTGTGGAACAAATATTTTGTGGATATTATTTGCATGTTGACATTAAGATGCAATCAGGCTTGAGTTTCTAGATCTTTACAGTTGTGATTTCTTTTAAAGATTTTTGAGCCTTTCCATTCAAAATGTTGCCAAAAGCAAAGATTTAACCAGCATGAAAAATACTCCCACAAATTCTCCTTGTTTTACTTCCTGGAGTCCTTGGGAAGAGGAGCGAATGCAATAGGGTGTGGTGATGTTTTCTGGCATCTCAGACTTTGTTCAGCTGCAGTGTTTAGAGTATTTTATTCTTCACATTTAAGAGCTCCGTTCAGTTTTGGCATGTTGCTGTCCTAGTGGCATTGCCCGTGCTGTGCACATGACTGGAGCTTAAACGTATTTGCAGGACAGGACTCTACATGCCCTTCAGAACACATTCATGTGCCTTAGTGCTACAAAACCATTAAGTACAAGCTAAAATCCCGCTGGCATCTCTGGAAGAAAGATTATGCAGGTGCTTCGTGCTCTGCCGAATGCAGAAGACCAAATACCTGATTATCCTTGGAGAAACGCTGCCAGGCAGGCTTAAACCGGGAGAGTTGGGTCACTCCACTGAAATTTCCCATTGCAGTGCAAGCCTCCCAGCTGGTTCAGGTCAGCTTGTTTCTCTTTGGAGAAGGTTGGCCTGAATCTGCCTGGGATGTCACTTGAAATTCATGACTATCTATTGCCTTGACTATTTGCATAAAATTCAAAGCCCAGGTGTGATGGGAAAATGAGATTGTCTTCATGCTTTCTTGACCCCAGTGAAGGTAGATTGTCCTGAAGCTGACAAACAGGTTCGGATCAGATATTAGAGCTGAATGAATATAATGGGATTAAAGGTGGGGCTGCCAACAAGGAAGAGGGAATTGTCATTTTAGGCTCCCACACTCCTTCCTTCAGCCCACTGTCTGCAAGGTATGCAAGCGATGCACAGGCTGGGTGAAAAATGCACCATTTCTGTACTGGGCTGGTTGATTGTGTGAAGGAGCCGAGGCCTGTGGGCTCCACACCGAGAGGCTTTTTTGCATTTGTCAGCTCAGATCAACCCTAATAGACTCTGCCATCTACCCAAGGAGCATGTCCAGGGTGACACCAAGCATGATATGGCCTCCAAACTGCCCCAAAAAACATGCTCCTGGCCTTTTTTCTCTCCAGAATAGCCTGATCGACACAAACATCTTCAAGCAGGCAGCAGAAAACAGGGGTTTTGCAACACTTGGGGGTTGAGAAGGGCAGGGATGATTAAAGGTTTTCTCCTAGAAATGCAAGAGCTGCTGGGCTGCTTTGGTCCCCTGGGGAGCCGGCTGGGGTTTGCTGTGCAGGGGTTGTTTTGCAGGAGGGTGATCAACATAAATTATGAGCTGCTGGGGCACTGGAAGCTTCTCGTCTGGGTGTTTCTGCTTGTTATTTACATACAAATGAGACGAAGTCCGAGTTGTACGCATTGAGACGGAAAAGATGAAGAAAACTATTTCAAAAAGCATCCTCTTTAGGTGGGTGGGTTTTGCCTTCTCAGCAAGGGCTGACCCATTTGGCTTTCACCAGCCCCCCCAGCCCAGACAGAGTTGCTAAGGCATGGCATTTATTAAAAAATAATTATTAATTATTAAAATATTAAAAAATAAACCTGCTGATCACATCCAATAAACCGTCTTGTTTTCCATCAGAAAAGTACTGCAGATGCGGGAATCCTGGATCCACCACGCTCGGCACAACAGAGCAGAGGGAGATGCTCAGTCGGTGCTGGGTCCATCACCGTCCCACCCACATGGACAGCCTGAGCCTGGCAGGATGGGTCAACTCATCCTCCAGCCACAGAGGGCTTGGGACAGGCAAGACCTGGGTCAGCACTGAAGTCTAGGAAGCGGAGCAGGATGTCAGGGAGTAAGTGACACCGCCTGGTCTTTGATGTGGCACCTTTCACGGAGTACATGAAGTTGCCCACCCCACCCCACCCCACCCCCCCGTGCTGCTCCAGCCTGGGTGAGGAGAGGCAGGTTCCTCCACATGGTGGTTCGGAGCACAGTTGTCTCAGAGGCTTTCGGCTCCAGGGGAGCTGTGGGAGGGGAGAAGCTGGCCGGGCTGGCTGGTTTTCCCAGCATCCAGCTGCGCATCCAGCTGTGGTGAGCACCAGTGTGGGGAGCCCTTCCCAGCCACGTTACAGGGACGTTTCGGTGGTCACTGTCCCTTGGAAACTGGGCACCCTGGCAGAGAAAAGGGAGGGGGCAACCCGAGCCCACCCAAACCCCATCCTCCTAAAATGATGGGAGAGGGGGTTCCCCTCCCTGCAAGGGGTGTTGGAGGGGATGCCGGGGCGCATCCTACTCGCGGTGTAAGTTCATGTGTTTTGAGGAAGGTGGGGCGCTCGAGGAAGAACAGCTTTCGGGAGGACACGCTTTTCACTTGCTTTCTTTTAAAATTAGCCTACTCTTGTGAGAGGGTTTCAGGGGTGGGGTGTGGGATTGTTTTCTTTTTGTTACTACCTGAGCTGGTTCTCACTGATTTCTTTAAACAAGGGCCTGACTGCTTTTTTGTTCTGCCTCCAGAGATCCCAGACAGCGTGAGAGATCCCGAGCGAGCTGCGCATCCCACGAGCAGTTACACATCCTGGGTTACGCCGCGTTTCTAGACTTCCTTGTGGCCCCACTAATCTCTGGATGGAATAAAGGTATGCAAAAGTGCATCAGGAAGGGGAGCAGGCAAAGTTTCAAAAAAACTTTTGTTAAAGCTCCACTTTTCGTGAGCAACCAACCCCACCCATCTGGAGATTCGTCTTTGAGAAAATATCTGTGCTTTTTGTAATATCAGGGAGGGAAATAAAGCCCATGAAGCAAAGCATGAATTATGCATGTAGTTTATTGAAGGTACAGCTGAAAGTTTGGAGTAAGCGAAGGTTAATCAACTCTGTTCACTTACACATTAAAGCATTAAATCCGTCTATCTAGTACACACACAGGAAAAACAACGCATGCATTTAACTACAGAAATATAAGGTGCTCGTCGGTGTGTAATTAAAATCTGCTCTACCAAACTTGGTGTAGCAACTTGGACCAATTTGCATAAGCATTACCAACCCTCTCGTCAACAGGAAAAATTGGATTTTCTGGTGTCATTAAAGAAGTTAAATAATAGCTGCAGCTCCATCTCGGACAATTAAAATGTGGCTTTTCTTTCTGAAGTTGGGATGACCAAGCCTTTCATCCTTTTGCAATAGCTGCATTAGGGAAAGAAAATCCCTGCTGAAAAGCGGTCAAGCAGAGGAGACTGACTTAAGAGCCAAAAGGATGTGTGAAGACAGGTATGGACTGTCTGAAATGAAAATGAAAATCTCACCTGGCTGAGACCCTGGGGGCAAGTTTCCCCCAAGACAGACATGCAAGAGAAAGTGGGTTTTGATCATGCAAAGAGTTTTCGGCAGAGCGACTAGCCTAGTTGTGTGGGCATGGGCAGCGCATGGTTGTGTGATCCCTACAGCTGTCAGAAGGAAGGGGAATACTGTTTTATTGCAGAAATGCTGATTATTTTAAAATGTGACGTGTTGTTGCCCCCCCCCCCCCCCCCCCCCCAGTCTCTACCGGGTTGTTCTGACCACACGCACAGCCGTGCTGTACCTGTTCCCAGTGCCGCAGACCCCTGCCCCGGGAATGATGACGGCTCCCGGGCTGCACTGCTCCACGCCGGCGCACACGACATTGCCCAGGTTGCCCAGGTTGCCCAGGTTGCCCACACCTGTGGCGCACTGCACCCCCTCCGCACCCGGGATGACTTCTCGCCCCATGCAGCTGACCGCGCTCCTCGCCCCAAAGCCGCCCCCCACCCTGGGGAGGCAATCCACGCTCCGGGTGCTAAAGCCGGCACCACCGACGCCGAAGGAGGAGACCACCCCTAACCCCGCACCAGCCCCTCCTGTCTTGACGGTGCATTTGCCTCCGATTCCTGATAGAGATCGGCACTCCCCGACGGTGCCACCACCGCTGACCACAGCTGTGGGAGAGAAACAGGCTCAGTCACTCCCCGAGCAGCTAAAACCCAGCTTATTAGAAGCTTAAAAGACTTGTAAGGAAATTAAGGGAATGCTTCGTTAGCTTACCAACGCTCACAGGGTTGCCAGTACATATCCTGTTGAGAAAAGAAATGTATCAGAGATGTATTTAGGGAAATATTCCCCAACACACCAGCAAACAGAGGTGCTGCCCAGCCATTGCCTCCTTAGAAACCCTGCAGGCAATGTCAGCATTTCTGTCCACCCAGGTGTGATCTGCTGGTCCAAACTGCCCACTGCGGCACCCCAGATCCCACAGACACCTTCATATCCCATCCTCTTTTCGTACCACAAGCAGAGGATCTGACTGCAGCGTGCTTGGTGCGCTGCGATCCAGCTGCCCTGGGAGGATGAAGAGGAAATGGGGGCAATGCCCCCCTCTGCATCTGTGGTGAGGAAAAGGGGCAATGCCCCCCTCTGCAACCATGGGGAGAAAAAGGGGCAATGCTCCCCTCTGCACCCATGGGAAGAAAAAGGGGTGATGCTCCCCTCAGCACCCATGGGGACCTGCCTCCACCCAGCATTTCTCACTGCTTCTCCCTTCTCCTGCTGGGTTTTTGCTGGCTCTCGTGACAAGGTACAGCCAGGGATGCTCCTACCTGCTCTCTTCTCCTTCCAGCAGCGTCCTGTAAGTGGCAATCTCAATGTCCAGGGCCAGCTTGACGTTCAGCAGCTCCTGGTAGTCTCTCAGCAAGCATGCCATCTTGTCCTTGGCTTGCTGCAGTGCAGTCTGTAGATCAATCAGCTTCTGCCGGGCATCTTTGAGGGCGCAGTCACCCCGCTGCTCGGCGTCGCAGATGGCTGTCTGCAGAGCTGCGATCTGTGGACAGAAACAAGGGGGTGGCCAGGGTTGATATTAATAGGCATCCCACAGGGTTGCTCATGTACCCCCTTGTTTCTCAGCTAGGAACTGCCAGAGAGCCTAGATTTGGGCTGGACCCATGTGATGGCCAAGCTTTTTGGGGTGAAGGGGAGGGGATCTGTTGGTGGCACCCCAGGAGGAAGCATGCAGCAAGCACTGTTTCTCTCCTAGCCAAACCATCTGGCTTCTGCTTATTTGAGAAATGACAAAAAAATCTGCTGCTTTGTTCATGGACAGAAGATGAGAAGCTACAAACACAGCCTTAAGCTGGGGTAGGGGTGTTCTTTGCAGTTCAGCGGGGTGGGACCTGGGGGATTAAGCCCTTTGCTGGAGAGGCTGCGCTCCCCGCAGCCCGTGCAGCATTCAGCCCTTTGTCCTACCTGTTTCTTCACGTTATCCGACTCGCACTGCAGCTTCTGGATCATCCGGTTCAGCTCAGCTATCTCACTCTGGTTGTTTCTCAGGTCATCGCAGAACTTGCCCCTGCTGCTGTGGAGCTCCTCCAGCTATTGCATGGGAACAGGATGACGTTAACGCACCCGTCACCCCTTCCAGGGAAGGTGGTGACTCTCCAGAGCTGCACCGATGTCGGTGCTCCCAGGGAAGCACCGAGACGTGACCTCAGCCCAGGCAAGGCGACAGTCCTGGGTAGGTCCTGAGCATTTGCCTTTTGGGAAGGGGATGGTGTTCCTGATGGGTGCAGAGACCTCACTGGAGCAACAGTCACCTGCTGCACTCTGGTTTTACAGGAATGTCTCAAACCACAGTTTTAAGGTTGGGTTTGGGGTTTTTTTGTCATGACTTTCTTTAGCGAACTACAGTGCATGCACACCGTGGGGGAGGTTTAAATTGCATCATGGAGGCCAGAAACAGTCCTAAGAGTTTTGTTGGCCAAGGGATTTTATTGCCATTTGTGCTGGTCGTGTGAATACTCACTCTGGTTTGGTAGAAAGCCTCCACTTCAGCCTTGCTCTTCTGGGCAATCTCCTCATAGCAGCACTCTACGCTTTTGATGATGCCCTCCATGTCCAGGTCCCGGCTGTTGTCCATTTGCACGATGACAGAGGTGTCACACAGCTGGCAGTCCAGCTGAGCTCTCTCCTGCAAGACCCATCGCATGTCGGTGCCCTTCCCCCACCCAGTACGAGCCAGGTGTGCGGGTACCCCGGGCAAAGGGGGGACCGGGGAGAAGGTGGAGGGTGGGACAAGGTTCTCCCACGAACGCTCAACTAGAGCACTGGCTTCCCCAGGCGGGTGACTGGTTTCGAGCAAGAGCCGGCAGCTGGGACCTGTTTTGGTGGCACAATATGGGATTGCTGCATGCAGTTCCCTAAGGAAGGGTGGGGAATCCTGGTGGAGCAACTCGCTTCATTGCAAGTGGATGTTTCTGGCTGCACCAGCAGTTTTCTGGGCTGTGAATCCCTCAGGGGTGAGTGCTTTGGGTCCCATCACCTGGGGGTGGGCTAGGACAGGTGCAAACACAAAGAGGGGTTTTTTTGTGTGCAAACACACGCAAAAAAAACCCAACTCTGTGTTTTCTTAAAAACTTGATACATTTTAATAACTGTTTGTGTCTAAATTGTTAGTTTCACCAAAATATTTTGACTAAAGTAGTTTAGGGAATTAAGTGCTAAAAAAAAATTTTGGTTTTGAAGATTGAGATGTCTTTCTGGTTCCCAGGGGTGATTTGGATTAGAATTCCAGGGGCTTTTCCATGCCAAAGGTCCCTCCCTTTGCGACCAGCTTTATAGAAGACAGCCAGGAGCACACTTTGCCTTTACCGGTGTGCCAATAGTGTCGTTATCAAGCACAGATATATATATCAAAGCATATAGATTTCAAGATATATAGATTATTGGGGTGTTTTTTCAGGGTTTTCAGAAAAGGCACCTTTCTCTGCACTTGGTGTTGGTGTGGGAGCATGAGGGGGGAGCAGGTGACACATCATTCCCAGGGCAGCGCCCGCGGAGCTGGGAGCTCTTACCTCAGCATAGATGCACTTCAGGAACTCCAGCTGCTGCCGCAGGAGACCCACCCTCACTTCCAGCTCCTCCTTGGTCAGGTAGAGACAGTCCACATCCTGGGGAGACACCAAGATTTGGGTGAAAAGAGGGGAAGAAACAAGGACTGTGGCAAAGCCCACGCTTTCTGTTTGCTGCGGAGGAAACCTCCCTATTCCCAGCCCTCGAGACTCTCTGGGTTTGTGTTCTATGTGCTTACCACATGGTGGGGGTTCTCCAACTCCATTGGGGTGCCTCTGGTTTGGGACTCAGGACATGTCATGATGCCAGGACTCCCCCTGTCCCTCCCTGGCCCCACACCCAGGGTTGCCCATGCACCTGCCACCCTCAGCTGGGCTCCCCAGCATTGTCCCTAGTGTGACCCACCTTCTTGAGGACCACAAACTCATTCTCCGCAGCCGTGCGCTTGTTGATCTCATCTTCATATCTGCAGTAGGAAAGTAGACAGGAGGGATGCTGAGCCCAGGGTTCCTGTCCCCATCACCCAAGCAGCCAACGCAGAACGCAGGGAGTGTGAGTAAAACCAAAGCCTCTCCCTATCTGCTTTGTACCTCCTTCTTGCTTTTTGCTTTGTTGCTTTTTCTTTCCTCCCCACTGGGCTTTGTTCAGCAGTTTTAAATAGTCCTCGCCAGCAGGATCGGTGGCTGGAGCGAGATGGCAGTAAATCAGGCCAAACCACTAAAAATGCAAAGCCCTGTACCTCCGCTGAAGGCTTGGGTTGCTTCGTTTAGCCCTGCTGCTTCGTGTGACGTGTTTCTGAAGCATCCAGAACTGTGCTCTGGCTCTGAGTGTGTACAGGGAGGCTGTGGCCAAAGTGCCCCAAGGGAGGTCAGGAGCTTGAGCAACCTTTGAAACTCCCAGGTGCAATGGGAAGGAAAGTCAGTGCGTAATGGCCGAGTAATTGGGACTTCAGAGAACTTTCACAAGGTGATTCTATGAGCCTGACCTCCTTTGTGGTGCCTCAGCAAGAAAAAACATCTGAGATGCGTGGCTGTAAGACCTCTGGAGAAAGGGTTACTCTTTCATCCTGTGCTGTAAACCACCGGCCACCAAGTGTCCTGGGTCGTGGCTTAGCAGAGCACATGGGGAACTATTAAGGAATATCTATACCTGAAATTAAAAAAACAATTCCCACATTCCCTCTGGGAAGAGAGAATGAACCCCAGCAGAGATGTGTATAAAGCGTGGGGTGGAGACAAATAGGCAGGGGGGTTTGTGGGAACGGATGGCACTGGGAACACGAGATCTGGGGGAGCCACAGGCATAGGTGGTGTGGGAGATTTGGCAAACCACAGTTGTGTACAGGAGCATCGGGGAGAGAAAAATTGGTTCCTTGTCCCTCTCCCTAGGGAAACACTGGTTGAAAAGCTCTCCCAGTCCATCACCAGCATCTGAGGTGCAGCAGTGGGAGCCCAGTACAGGCAACCAGCCCAGTACTGGTGTGCCCTGCTCTGCTCCCCATGTGCTGCCCCAGTTTTTGGGCCCATCCAGTGCGATTGCATCGGCTTCACGCTTGGGAACACCGCTCAGGGCAGTGCGAACCCCATCCGCAGCTTCACTCTGCGCGCTACTTACTTGCACTTGTACTCTTGAACCAGGTCTCTGAGGCACCGTTCCTCGTTTTCCAGCCTCTCCCGCTCCCCCAGCACACACTCCAGCTGCTTCCTCAGGTTGCAGATGAAATTCTCGAACACGGGCTCCAGGTTTCTCCTGGAAGCTGGCAGGACATACTGCTGCAGCAGCTCCCACTTGGTGGTCAGCACCTTGTTCTGCTGTTCCAGCAGCCGGACCTGGGGAAGCAAGAGATGCAAGAGTCACGCAACCCCCTCCTGTCCCAGGCAAATGCGCTTTGGGTTCCTCCACCTCCAAAAGGAAAAAGCAAAAATAAAATCGGAAACGCAAGCGGTTAGGTGATGATTTCTCTGCAGCCTGGGTGAGACCAGCATCTTCCCTGAGCTACACCCAGTCCCACCCAGGGCTCGTACCACCAGCTGAACCACGCCAGGGTGTTTGCTCTTTGCTGAGGCCAAGCCTGAAGCTCAATTTGGCCAAACACCACGTCCAAGCCACTGCCACCCCTGAGGGGCTGAGCACAGGAATGAGTCTCCTGGCACTAAAAGCTCCATCCAGGATCTCATTTTAATGTATCTGATTTAAACGCTAACCGCGGGTATTTATCATGCCTTTCACTTCTAGATTAAAGAGCTCTCCAGTACTTGAGAACCTTTATGGATCATGAATAAGTCATTTTTCAAATGGGAGGAAGCGGAGTCGTTCCTCGTACGTGGGTTTGGTTTTTCCAGCTGCAGAGCAACTCCCAAGGAAAATCAAGATCGGGCAGAGCAAAAGTTTCTCTGCCTTTTGAGAAATGATTTCCTATAGCACACCTCTAAACATAACAAAACCCCTCAGGCTCAGTTCAGAAAACAGTGATAAATTACATCTGTTTAGGAAATCACCAAATCATTTCATCCATGGGATGGAGGGATGGAGAAGTTAAACTTGTTCATCTCATTTTAGCTAGACATCTATCTACAGCTCCTTGATGAAGCACACAAACTATTTTAAAAATGCAAAAGTCCTTTGGCGTTTATAGAGGTGCGATAGCAATGGCAGATTATACATTTGTTACAAAACTTCCTATTTTGCCTTTTTAAGCTTCCACGTCTCCATCCCTTCTCTCACAGGTTTTGATTCACCATATCCCAGGAGCTGCTCCTGATTTAGCTATTTAGCAGACTGGTGACCATCGAAAGGTAAAAGACCGGTGTGATTGGCGCGGTGCAAGGCTTAAATCCAAACAGTCTCCAGGTCAGGACCACCACGGTTCATCAGAAGCGTCTACAATACCAGGGTGCCAGCAGAAATAGCTGCTGACGTGGCCTCTTTCGAGGCAGTGGATCCTTCAGAGCCTGGGGACGGGAGGCAACACGCGGGGTCTCACCTTGTCGATGAAGCAGGCAAACTGGTTGTTGAGGTTCTTGATCTGTTCCTTCTCGTGGGTCCGCACTTGGCACTCCTCGGGGTCAACCCCCACACAGAGGGGCTTGAGGAGCTCCGGGTGGATGCTGACGCCCCGAATCCCTTCCGATCTACCTCCGCCGAGGCCGATGCCAATGCCGCCCCCGTAGCCTCCGATAGCCACGCCGTCCCCAAGACCTCTGTAGCTGCCCAAGCCCCCGTAGCTTCCGCAGTTACCAAACCCCACAACCGTGCCCACGCCAAAGCGGCCTCCGCCGTAAGCCACACCGCAACGTCCAACGCCGGCACCGCCGTAGACCCCGCTGCGGCAGCTGCCACCGAAGGAAATCCTTTGCCCTCTCCCCAGGTCACAGACGCTCCGGCTGCTGAAGCCACCGATGCCACATCTCCGTCCCACCGGCTGGCAGACGGAGGCTGAGCTGCTGTTGCCCCTGCCGAGGCCGCAGACGGCAGACGCGGAGGAGAAGCCCCGTCTCCCCAGGAGGGAGCTGGAGGTGTAGCACTGTCGACTCATGGTGGCGGGGGGAGGCGGGAGGTGAAGCGGTAACGGCAAAGCAGAAGAGTGAGAGAGGAGCAGGGAGTGAAGGAAGGAGATCTCCTTTGGCTTCTCTGAGGTAGAGCCCTTCTCCTTATATACATTTCAGGAGGTGCCTGAGATGCAAAAATTTAATTTATCCACTGGGTTTGGTCTGCCTGGCAGCAAGAAATGGCTTCCAACATTTTAAACCCACAGCAAACACTTCTATCTCATACGAAATAATGTGGAAATTAAAATAAACTGCTTTGCTTGCAAGCTTCAGTTTCAGGACTTATATTTTACTTAATTAATCTGCTTCCTTATTGTGTAATTATAGTTTAGCAAAATAATTCAAGGGGTTTTTATTCATGGCTTGTTTACGGTTCGGTTTCACCACAGCATTTAATTATGTTTCAGGACCTCCTGCACAATGTCGTGGCGATGCTGCCTCTCCCAGGGTCTCTCGACAGCTCGGGGCTGGCTCTTGAGCAATGACCGGTGGCGATAGGAGGGAAGGAAGGCGTATCTGCCAAAGCACAGCACCGACGTTGTCGGGAGCGTTCTTGTAAGCATTCATTTCTTCCTCTCGCGGGTATGGCTGTGAGTCTCGCCCTGTTTGCTGGCTCGCGGGTCGGGAGCGGAGTGGGATGGGGTTGGCGGTTTCCCTGCTGATGGAGTGAGGACGCTGATGTGAGCTGGGCGAGATGGTGCCAAGGATGGATTCAGTCGGGGGAGGGGGATGCTCTGGCACGTGGGGGTTCACACACACAGCTGGGCGCCGTGTGCCCCTTGGAATACACAGCAGGGAAGAGAAGGCATTTCTGGCGATGCGCTGCTGCAGACAGCGATTTATTGCCGAATTGTGTGCCGTGGGGAAGCTGATAATGGTGTGTAGTGTCCCGGTGTGATGTGACTGCGGTACGTGGAATTCAGGTGGATGGTAGCTGGAGATGCAACAAAGTGCTACAAACAGGTTGAGAAATGTTAGCCGGAGTGAACTTTTTTCCTCGCATTCCTCTGACACGCCTATTTGACATTAAATTATTCTGGTAATATCTGTTAATGAGAAGCTACTGTACAGTGTTAATTAAGATTCTTGAAAAGATTTTTTGAATTTGCTTGGAAACAAATAAAGTTCCTTTTTTGCCTTAACAAAGGGGTCTAATCACAGAATCAGGAGGGATTGCATAGCTTGCCCTAAGAAGTCTTTGCATCTTTTCTGGGGCAAAAATAACTGGTTCTGGGAGGATTCCTAGTCAGTGCTACTTGAAATACATTGTCTTGTATTAAAAGTAATGTAAAGGAATTAGGACAACTTAGAATATTTGTGGAATCTCTCCAAGTAGAGAGATTTATTTATTTATTTTTTACAGGTCGCATAAAGGGTTGAAATTAACTACAAAATACTCTACGCAATTATAATCATGGAGTAGTTCTATTGTAGCTGCATCGGTCTGAGTATATTAGGATGCACATGTTGCAATGAGATGTACTCTCATTTGTGGGATTGAGATAGTTGGAGAAAGCTGATGAGCTTTTGGTCACTGCGTCCTTCATGCCATTTTGCCCGGGGTAATCCAAGCACCGGGACCTCTTGCTAGTAAGTGAAGGGGGAAAATATTTTGGATATTTGTTTTGTTTTGTGCTGAAGTGTTGCTGCAAGCATGGCAGAGGACAGTTGGGTGCGTGGTCTGGAGCCCAGCCTGGGGCGCTGCCTGGGGATAGGGCATTCACAGATGGGCTGAAGCATCGTGCAGCATTTCGGGAGGTCCATACAATGTGACTTCCATGAACTCTTTTTGGTGGGAATAACTGTGGGCAACCTGAGAAATGGGGAGAAGCCAGGCTGTGAGGTTACCAGCACCAGAGGCTGTAGTCCTCCTTTCTGACTGCCTCAGCCCTGCATATGCTTTGGGGCAGCTGCGGTGGAGCAGGGACGAGGCATCGGGGATGTGACCAGGAGCAGCCCCCGCGCCGAGCTCTGTGACCCAGCAGGAGCACAGAGGGAGACTCCAGCTCCTTTGCATGGCAGGAAAGACACGGCCCTTCATCCTTGAGGTCAGCAACTTGCTGGTTTTTCCAGTTGTAAGAAATCCAGACCTGGTTTGGGTTAGGTCCCTGCTACCCTCCGTACCTCTGCCTGGCCCCCCACCACAGAGTGCCTTGTGCCGCACGGGTGAAACACGCACCATCTGAGGGCTGTGGACCCTCCAAGCCCCCGGTCTTGTTAGAAAGCAGGGAAAATGCCACCCATGGGCCAACCATCCACGTTCCTCCACCAGCTGCAAGCCCTGAGATCCCTTCTTACACATGATGTGCTGCCAGGCTGTTTCCCCACGGATCGAAAGCTACAAGCCTGCACTTCAGCCTTTGGCTCCTCCTCGCAGCCCTAAGAAGTGGCTTCTTCCCGGTGCCCAGCCTTGCACATCAGAGGCAGACGGTTCATCAGGGCAGCGCCTGTGGTTTCCATCTGCTGAGCTTTCACAAAGCCGGTTCACAGTCACGCGGTGGAAGCCCTGAGCTGGTTACATCAGCCTCAAAGGAGGAAGCACTCCGATGCGATTTGGTCTCCTGAAGAGAAGGGTTGCGATCACTTTTGTTTCTTCGGCCTCACACACGCACAGCACTGGCTCAAGTCAGACACAAATGCCACCATCGTGGAGAGCTTCTACATGTCTCCGTGCATTGGCCTGCCTGATTGCAGGTCAGATAGTGTTTGAGGAGCTGTAGAAAGGGACTAACCTTCCTCTTGGCAAGGAAAGGATGAAACCGCTGTTTTCAGGCTGACAGCAAATATTTACTGGGAAAACCGCTGAGGTCCTTAGCCCTGAACTGTGGTGTCCTCCATGAGACTCACGCCTTGGAGATTTACATGTACCCAGATGAATTCATTCCGCTTAAGCACCTTACTGAACTGGGACTTGTTAAGCCATCCTTGCAGATAAGGAGAGCCTAGGGTGTTTCCCAAGCTCCTGTTGTGGTTCTGGCTGTAACAACCCAGCCATCCAAGCCTGCTTTCTCCCAGGGACAAAACTGCTCTTTAAGACCATCTCCTGAGAAAACAGGGCTGGCAGGGCTTGGCCGCGCTGGTGCTCTCCCTCTCTCCCTGCAGGCTGGGCAGTTTTTGTGGCTCCTTCCAAAAAGGACCATGAAGTCGCCATTAAAATGGCTAATGAGGCCCCTGGGACATCTCCCTCTGGTTTCGTGGGTCCAGCCCTCCAAAGGTGGCTGTTCCTGGTCTCTTAACTGCAGCTTGATTCTGCTCCCACATCAAAGCAGATGGTGGATTTGTGGGGACCAGGTTAGAGATGATGGTCTGGGCTCCTTCCATTGCCACTGGGCACCTTGCTTTCCTCCCAGTAACTTTGTTCCACAGTAGCTGTTCACCCTTAGCCCAGCTTGTCCCTGGTCATTTATGCTGCTTTGGGGCAAAAAGATGGACAAGAGAATTCCTGAGGTTCTTTCCAGGCTGTTCCTGGAGCATCAGCTGTCACTGCCCAGATGCACCATCTGCATTTGCAGTGTTGCCAGATAAGATCTTGCCAAAACCTTTCCCCACCTCCTGCAGGCTTTCTGTTGGACAGTTATAAACCGTGGGTGACCAGTGTCGGTCACGTCACCAGTATTGATGAGGAGATGTTGGGGTATCAGAGCAGTAAGCTAAGCAGAAGAGAGCATCGCTCCCAAAGGCAATGTCTCATGTGAGGAACCTGCACACCCTGCCCGTGTCTGCTGTGATGCACCTGCCGCACTTGGTGCCCTGGCAGCAAACCCAGGTGTTTCAGTCAGAGCAACTTGGTCATATTCCGGGCAGTTCTTTATTTGTGTGATGGGAAACCTGGGCACTGGAGGCTGAGCTCCATGTGTCTGTCCAACGGAGCTCCTGGGACCGCGGGGTGTTTGGCTGCAGTAGGCAGGGTGCCAGCAGCAGCACAGGGCAGCTGTTGGGATTTTTTTAAAAATCTCTATTTCGATGGTGTTACCAGGTGACCTAAGCTGAGAAACCCTCCTTCATAGCTCTTATTTACCGTTCTTATTTTGCAAGAGACAAATAGGTTTCATAGCAAACACCACAGGTGTCCACCCCCTTCCTTTGAAATGTTCCTCCTTTGCACAGGAATTTGTAAAGGCTCTTTTGCATCATCGGACCAACTTCGTGCCAGCGCTCAGGGCCCGATGGACTATTAGGGCTCTGAGTAATGGGGTGGAATCGGTGTGGCAGGGTCACGATGAAAGCGCCCTGGCCAGGACCGGGGAACTGTCACTGAGGAGGGGGCCGAGGGCGCGAGGAAGGTTTGTGCTGGGGGAGGTGGGAAAACCCAGTAAGAAGCTGCCAGGAGAACCACACCGGGTCCTGAGGCTGGGACAGCTGCTCTGCTGTTTGACGGGACAGTTGTCTCTGCTACGGTACAGGCTTTTTTAACCAGAAAGCATGTTCCTTCCTGCACCGAGGCAGCCAGGGACTGCAGAGATGCCCTCCAGCAGCTGAGGGAACAGGGAGAGTGTGGGAGGAGGGAAATTCAGCCACTGAATTTCAACTAGTTCCCATCGATAGGTCTGTAAATCCATGTCTGCGTGTGCACGAGTACGTATAATAGCGACTGAAGAAACAAGCTGTTTGGTGCGTCTGGTTAATGAAATAATTTTGCAAATTTATAAACAGGTTTCTTCTAAAAATGAAAGTGAAGTAGAGGCGATGCACAAACCTTGCGTGCAGTTTATTGGCAGCAGAGCAGAGAATGCAGCTTTTATCAACAATAAGATCTCTGTGCTGGGTTGAATTGAAAAGCATCACTCCTCAGGGAGGGACAAGGAGAGACGTTCAGTAGAGAGCGAACCCTATGACTGGCCTTGTAAAAATGACTTGGCAGGTGAGATAACATTGAAGACTAAAACCACTTCCAGCGTGGGAGTCCTCTTAGCTGAATCCAGCTACCTAAAAACGAGTCACCGAGTTGAAGCTGGAGCCATGGGCTCCATGAATAGTCAATAAGAAAGTTTCATATCATCAAGCAAAAGATTGTTTTCTAAAGTCACCAGCGCAGGAGAACCCGGACACAAGGAGTCATGCTTTGCAGGGCCACGGGGGCATGATACAAGAGCAGAGGTGGTATCTGTACACAGCTACCAGCCTCCACAAAATAAAAGGACAAATACGACCCAGGAGAAATAACAATGCTGTGTTTATGGGCACCTATTCATTAAACTTTCCAGATGGACACTCAGATTAAGGAGATTACAGCAGGTACAGCTTCTCGAGAACATACCTATTATCGTAATGAATGGTTGGAGTCACTTTTGTGATTCATTTCGCCACCAACATGCAAAAAAACTTGGGATGTGTCACTCCAGAGGTGGCAGCTTAGTGCATAACTCTGTATTATGGGTGTCTCCACTGGGTTAACTAGAGATAAAGAGCAGTACTTGTCATAGAGGAATTTGCAACCGACTTCTATTCATCACAGCCCCAACATTCAGAAACACCCTTTCCAGAGGTACCTAGAGCCCCGGTGCGACCTACCCTGGAGAGCACCCACCTGAAACGTCGGGCACCACAGCTTTTATTTGCCCAGCTCAGCAAGCCAATAGGGTTGTAACCTCCATTTCCAGAGATTAACTCGCTGGATTGCTAGCAAGCCACACATTCAGGAAGATGAAGGCAAGCAACGGTCATGATTATACCTCCGGACTGGAACCCCTCCTCCCAAAGCTGAACGCGCCTCTGCCACAGCTATGTCCTCCAGCACACCAGATCACCATGTCTTTGGAGATGCACAGTCACGCTTTGATTTCACGGTGTTTCTAAGGTGGATTCCTTCCCTTCTTGACCTAAATGTCCTGGTTTAAGGAACTCTTTCCTCCATGGCTGGAGAAGTCCCATACTGAGTCTGAAATCCAACTGGGCCACTATCACTGTCCTTCGCACCAGACTTGGGAACCCGCGCTGCAGGAAAACCCAGTGCTCACCAACTGTAAAAGAAAGCCAAAACCAGGATAGAGGAATGGAAAAGAGAAAATCTTCCTGGGAATCAGATTTTTCATAGCTGTGCCAACAAGACTCCCTGGCCACCCTCTGTTGGAGGATAAAAGGAAATACGTTATTAGGTAAATCTGCAACTTTCAGAAGAAACTGCACTGAGTGGGATCTTAGAAATTCACGATTTCATTTAGCAGCTACTCTTAGCTCTGTACCCAGGTGATCCTGATCCATCAGGCACCTGTCTTCCTCCTCTGCTCAGTGGGGATGCTGAGGAGATTCCTTTGGGGAACTCCAGAGTAATTTCTTGAAGCAACATCTACGCATCGGTGTTTTGCCTCGTTATTCTCTTTGTTCTTGTTATTATGTGGTTGCTTTTTCTGCTTGAATATCCTATGGGGTAATCCACCTGCCGGGCGCTGCGTGTGATACCAGGGAGTGTTAAGCACCTGCCTCTCTTGTTCTGCATCCAGAAATGGCACGCATGTGGAAATCTCAATGACCAAAAGCCAGCTTGGTGTTCAAGACATCCTAATAATTGCACACCTGGCATTCCAGCTCCTCCTTGGCTTAACATAGAAAACATTTGGTGGTTTTTCTCCCAGGTGTTTTTGCAAATGCCGTCACCACGAGGCTCAGCATCACAAATACCTGTCTGCAGACAGGCTACCTGTCAAAGGACAGACAGATGGCTTTACTTTCCCTTTAATTACTGAGCACGACAACTGTGGCTTCATTGTCCTCATTTCAATTAAGGACTGACAAACACCCGAGGCGCACTGTCCCCAAAACGTCATACCCCCTTTGAGTGACTTCTTTCAAGTTACTCCAAGAGTATATGATAAAGAGAACCAGTTGCTTTATGAGATTGCTACTGGGTTTGGCATAATTGCCTGTTGCTCTGCAGAGGTTTAGCACCTCCTTCCCACCCAAACCCTTCATCACCATCACAAGCCAAGCACTGCAGGGCAAGCTCATGGTCTCCTCTCCAAAGGCAGAGGTCCCAGGTGCTGAGCATTCAGACTCTGTTTCTCAGGTGCACTGGGTCCTCTTGACCCCATGTCGTGGTTTAATGCCGGCCGGCAGCTCAGCGTCACACCGCCGCTCACTCACTCCCCCACGGTGGGATGGGGAGAGAATCTGAAGAGTAAAAGTGAGAAAGCTGGTGGGTTGAGATGAAGAGTTTAGTAAGTACAGCAAAAGCAGCGCACGCAAGCAAAGCAAAACAAGAAACTCATACACCGCTTCCCATCGCAGGTGAGGGCTCACCATCCCCAGGACTCCCTCCAGCATGCCTGATGGGGGCTTGGAAAACAAAATGCCATTGCTCTAAACATCCCCCCCTTCCTTCTGCTCCCCCCTGCTTTACATGCTGATCGTGGTGCCATATGGCATAGAACACCCTTTCGGTGTGTCGTGTCCCCTCCCAGCTCCTTGTGTCCCCAGCCTGCTTGCCGGTGAGGTGGGGTGAGAAGCAGAAAAGGTCTTGACCCTGTGTAAGTGCTGCTCAGCAATAACAAAAACATCCCTGAGTAATCAACGCTGTCCCCAGCACAGACTCAAAACACAGCCTCGTCCTAGTGACTATGAAGAAAATTAGCTCTACCCCAGCCAAAACCAGTGCAACCCAGAACTGAAAAGCACCTTAAAATGCAAAAAGGTTTTTATGCTTCCACTACCTTCCACCTGGCTGCTTTCTTCACATAATAACACTGTTAATTTAATTTCTGTTGTACAAAAAAGCCCACTTCAGGAAAGCTGGTGGAGGTTCTGTTTCCTATGCTATTCTAGGTCAACATCTGGGCTCCTCCGAGCGGGCAGTTGCTCTTGTGCAATGGTGCTGAGCAGCTGAGGGGCTCTTGATGGTACAAATCCTTGATGCCTGCTGTGTTCCGTGCCCTGCTCAGCACCAGGGTTCCTGACAGTGCCTGTGTCCCAGCGGTTGTCCATTTGCACAGTGACAGAGGCATTGCAAAGTGTGTGCCTAAAGGTTGCAAAAAGCTGCCGTCTGGAGCGATTCCCCCTCATTTGCATCACTTTTGGGGAAATGCAGAAGTAATTGTATAATGTGAGTCTTCATCCTGCAGCTACAATCTGACCCGGAGTGATTCACCACTGAGGAATACACCGAGCCTCCTTTAATCCTGAAAAAAGGGTAAATCCGCCTACTAAACTGGACTGTGGCCAGTAAGCGCTGGGTATAGACAGAGGATTCCCCGTTGGGGTTCACCTGAAGAATACCGGTGGGATTTTTGTTCCCATGTGCAACTAGCACATAAGCCCTATTAGTCAATAGGTTGGATAAGTAGACGGTCCAGGTCTGAAACCCTGCTCCGTCTGCTCCAAACTGTGCTAAAGACGAGGGTGTTTCCAGGAAAAAAATATAACTTGCATTTCCCTGCAGTCAGAAAGGGAGGAATTGCTACTTCTTCAAACACACATCTCAGCAATTCCAGCTCCTGCCGCTCTGAAGACACCCTGCCCCATGGGTCTGTCGTGGCACGGCGCGCACCGTCCAGCTCCTCAGGAGCTGACGCGGGACCAGCTGCATGCAGACACCCAGCAGCTCACACCCAACTAGCCAGTCGGTTTGCATGGCTGGTTTGGGTTTGGGTGCCCTTCATTTCTTCTCAGCAGACTCGCAGATCATGTCGTCTGCGGTTGGGAGTTTCCTCGAGCCACCTCGATGACACAAGCCTAGCAAAACTGGAGAAGGAAAGTTAAATCTGCTAGCCTGTGTTTGGAGAAGAGCAGACCTGCAAAGGTTTCCTCAGTGTGGAAGAAAATCTTTGAACTCCCAAAATACTTAGGGACAGCCAGGTCAGAATTTACCCACGGATTTGGTTCAGCCACCAAACAAAAAGTGTTCAACGTTCACCTTGTTCCAGTGCAGCTGATTTGACGCATCCAAAGAAAATTGGAGTTTCCATTAAAATCATCTTAAAAGAAGTTGTATTAAGCAGAGGTGGGGAAGATCCATCATGATCCTCTATCACTTTCACCCAAGGAGGTGGAGGATCCTCTACCACTCTCACCCAAGGAGGTGGAGAATCCTCCACCCACACACTGAGCCTGGACCACAAGCCCAGAATCTCTTGCTCCTGCCCTGATCAATCCTTTCTCCAGAGAGACCTCTGACTCAAACCTTCCCCCTCCCTCCCGTTACTAATATTGACCACATCACAAGAAACAACTTACTTTTGAGTATAACGTGGATTGTGGAGCCGTCTGGCTGCAAGGAATGAGTGTTCACAGGAGGAACTAATTACTGGCTAATTTCTTACATGTATTTATCCACAATCTGCTTTGTGGCAGGCTCTTTGGGTATCATTTTTTCCCACCTGCCATGCAAAGTGTCTATCCACTTCCTCGGGCTGCAGATGTGTGTGTACATATATATATATATATATATGTATATATATATATATACACAGCCTCAGATTTTCCTTCTGTGCAGCCACAAGACACCCCACTTGGCTGCCCGCTCTGAGTGCTAGGAATAATAAGAACGCAGTAATAATTATAGTCAATGGTATGTTCATTAAAGAACAGAAAGCAAGGTATCGGGAGGGGAGCTAGACCATCTCGTTTGGTCCAGGGGTCAGAAATGGCAAATAAAACCACTGTGCTTTCTGGGAGCTGGATGCGCAGCTTATAAATTGGATCACTGAAGGAAAACAAAAGAAAAAAAAAAAGCAAGTGATCCCTGATAATAATTCTCTGAGTAAAAAAAGAAATGCTATAAATCTACATCTTCTTTGTCAGGTCACAAAAATGCCATTTCTGTCCTCCAGGAAATTCTGAGCTATTTAAACTCTTTTATTAACACCTAGGATAAAAAGCTGAAATTATTCAGGTTGATTTTTTTTTTTTTATGTGGGATATTCCAAACCATATCTTTCTGATGTGGCTGGGGTTGACTGGGAAAGAATTCACCATGGAATAAAGCAAAACTCCTGCTCCTACCTTATCAGCAAAGCAGGTGTGTTTTCTCTCTTCTTTATCTATGTATTTCATAGTTGCAGATAACTCAGCTCCCGAGCCATGCCAGCACTGGGGGCTTTCACCTCTGCTGATGCTCTGACTGTTTTCACTGCTTGCAGAATGAGTGGCACCAGGCTCATCACCACCACCGTGATTCATCCTGCAAGCTCCTCTGTTGCTATCAGCTCCAGAACTCCAGCCCTCACAGGGGTCCCTGCAACCTCTGAGATCTTTAAAGCCAAAACTACGGTACGTGCTGCCACACCTCGTGCCCCCTTGCTGCCTCCCAGGGTGGTCCACCACCAAGGTCTCCATAGGCTTGCACAGGGACCAAAGAGGGTCCTTGCTCCCGCAGAGCCATTCAGATTTTTTGCTGTTGCTACGGAATCAAAGGCTGGATGAGTTTGCTTTTGCCTTTTCTGCTGCTTCTGAGCTAAAAAGGCTGCCAAGACCCATCGTCCGGTGCTAGACTGCAGAGGTCAAGCATCTTCAGCTCATTCCAGGTAGGGAGAGAAGAAAGGGGCAGAGCAGGAAGGGAAAGAGCCCGTCTAGTGGCAGACTTTGAAAATATCCCTTACATTGGGCACGGCTGGATGAGATAAATGTCTTTTGAGCCTGCGTGGTCTTGTTTGGCTGGTGGTAATTGGTATCTGCTTTTGACATGAAAAAACATTATCACAGCTATCACACACACACGGAGCATAATGAGCAAGTGAAAAAGCTTAAATGATGATCTTGGCTTGGAGAACATTTTCTTGTTTAATGTGTTCCACTTGGGTTAATTACAAGTTCAAATATTTACTCTGAAGTGTGTTCTTTCAGTTGATTGTTGCGGTTGTGCCATCTCCTCTGCCTCGTTCTGCAGGGACACGCTGTGGCGATGACTTTCTCGGAGATGACTTTCTCTCTGTTTCTGTAAGAGTCCCACCTCTTCCTCCTCTTCCCGCAGTCTGGGCTTGATGTATTTAGTGCATAGAGATGTTTTAGGAGAAGGTGAGTCGCCCTTTCTAGTCTATAAATTAAGTCCAGGGTGAGTGGGTCAGTGTGATAAGGCTGTCTTTTTTTGAAGATGAGTTTACAGGAGAAGCGTTCCACCCTGGACAGGATGGTCGAAATGGAAAATGCTGGTTTATAAAGGGTGGTGACGTATTTGCAGGAGGTTGCCTGACTCAGGAGTAGAGTCATCCCTGCCTTCACACTGCTTTTTGTGCAACATGCACAGGACAGGCTTGGGTTTTGGAGGGGGCACCCTATGAGTTGCCCATCTGTCCCCATGGATGATGGAGTCTCCTGCTGGGCCGTGCCCTTGGTCTAGATGGCTTTGCTTCTTCCCACTTCTTCACCTCCTTGACTGTGGAAATCTTTGGCCTGGAGTGCTTGTATCAGTCAGCCAAAACATCAAACCCAAAGCATTTCATAGAATAAAATTAATGGAGTGGTATTTTTAAATTATTAATAATTTTTACTAAAAGTACTGAGAAGAAATATTTTTCAGTTATCAAAAGGTTTTCTCTGGTTATTCTTAGCCGACAAAATCCAGTTCCCCAACTTAAAGCAACTGTTAATTTAAGATTATTGCTATTAGAAAGAAGAGCAAAAAATGAGTCACAACAATGGTCAAAATTAAAAAAAAAAAAAAAAAAAAAAAAGTGGGAAGGAAAAATAGCCATCACTTACCAGGAAATGTTCCTGAGCTTGTAATACAAGCTTTAATGAATAGTTTGAAAGCCATTTGAGATGAACCTTTTCCTTTTGCTACTGTGACAAAATCTTAAGAGCCAGCCTGCTCAGCTGTAGCCACAAAAAAAAAATAAATGCAGCCTTCATTTTCCTCTTTGGTTTGCTAAAATTATAGCTAAGAATATTGGGGTGTTGGCTCAAACATGAGAAGGAAAGGAGCTGCCCTTGTTTTGGAAGAGGTGGGATCATCTTCCTTCCTTTCTTCCCTCTGTTGTTCAGTCCACTAGAAGATAATTAATTATTCTCCCATCGAAATTAGGCAGTCGCCGACCGCTTCCTCCACTGGGATGGGACGAGATGCCCTTGCTAACGTTAGGAAGCTACTTTAGGCTCCTGTCCGTGATTCGCTCCTGAAGCAAGAGAATGAGGCAACTGACAGCCCAGACTCGTGTCTTCTTCTATCTGGGGACACTTTGGTGTCCCAACTGTAATGGTCAGGAGGGGAAAACTCTGGCCAACCTGGGGCTCGCTGGGCTTTCACCCCTTCAAGCCCCGGAACATTACACAAAGCCAGCTCCTGCTTCGCCAGGCATGGAGGGACAGCAAGCAAGGGCAAGGGTGGTCGGGTCAACCAGCAGCAACCCCAGGTCCCAAAGCTGTGGCTTTCTCCACCTCCACTTTCTCAAGCAACCGTCTTTTTTAGCAACAGCAAAGCCCAGTGAAAAGCTGACATAAAGCCAAGCCGAGTTGTTCTGGCTGTGGCTTGCAAAGGGGTGGCCGTGCCTCCCCATAGCCACGAGGAAGACCCAGACTTGGAGCCACAGAGGTTCCTGGAGAGCCGACCAGCGCACGACATCATGGCACAGAGTGACATCTTGAAACCACACAGGGAATCAGTGACGTTTCAGGCAATTAAGTAGAGCTGCCTAATGTCTCAGCAGGGACTCTGAGCACTGGGCTTGCCTTCTTCCCACGTTACGTTTCCAGGCGGTGAATGCGTTAAGCTCAGATGCAAAATTACCCACCTAGGTGGGCTCTGTCTCATCTAATTGGAGCCACTTTGAAGTTATAGAAAGTGCTGAGCTGGGTTTCCTCGTTTGAGAGAGGGGCTTACGTGGAGGACACCTGGCTCACGTGGAGGACCACCCGGCTCACATGGAGGACCACCCACCGCACCAAACCAGTCTGACATATGGATGGTCAAAGTCAGATGAAACAGCCCTCACCCATAGCACAGAAATGACATCGCATGCCCTTCCCCAAAGGTGCTTATCTTCTTCCTTGCGCCAGTCTTTAATATTCACTTTTTTTTAGGTTGCAATTAGAATTTTGCCCAGTGAGAGAGGGGAGATTAGTGGTGCCGTGCAACCTGTAATTCTTCATGTGCTGGAGACAGGAAGAAATTCACTGTGATAATAGCGTCTGCGAACCCAGCGGATGACAGGCAGGGTGTATTCGTCTGAGTACATGCAGGCGTCTCACACGGGGACGTCTCCATCTGCACTAATACCCCTGCCCCGGGCTGCCGGCAGAGCCGGGAGAGAGCTAATTGATGCAGTCTAGGGCTTGATGCATTTCATGCTAAATTAGGCACCTGTGCTTGGTCAGATGAATCACCCCATGGAAATGTTGGTGTCTTTCCATGAAATCAGCCCCCAGCCACCAGCTCACACACTGAGCTCTACAGAGAAGACTTCAAAACCGAGACAAAGTTGATCCCACCCCGTTACAGCCAAGAGAACTCATAACTTATCCCTTTGCCTTTGAAGTCGTGCACTTTGTCAGCCCTAATGCCGCTGAAGCAAAGGGGTTATGGCTGAAATACACCTGATTCTGGCAGCACACAGCCCTGGTCACAAGCCCATTGAGCCCAGAAGGTCGGTGGTGGCATCTGCTTCATTCAACCACCGTGACATGGAAGGACCAATCAAATGTGTTGCTCTGAGGCTGCAGTGGTGAGCAAAGCTACAGGCTGGCAAACTTGTCCTGGAGGACATCTTACAGATCTCGGAATTATTTTGGAGGTTTCTGGCAATCTTTCACATCAGTTGCTACTTGGGCTGTAAAATATCTTAAAGGCGATGTGATATAAGGAGGTGAATAAACCAGAATGAACACCACTGGGCTCTCCCACCTGAGAGCATCTGAGTCCCACCATGCTCCAAACTGCCTGAAGAGACTCAAAAGATCTGTTTGTTTCTTTCTTTCCCCCACAGATTGAGAAAGAGCACTTCTTCACCTGTTCTGTAATTTCTTTAAATACCGTCTATGGAAAAAAAAATCAGAGATGAAAGATGTACTTTAATGCAGTTTATTGAAGGCACAGTGAAAAGCTGGGAAGTTTGAGCAGTCAACAAAGGAAGCTCTGCTCACATGAGTACAAGGTGTCAGCTCAGATTTATGCACCAGTAACTTCCCTTGGCATTTTGGGGTGGGGGGTGAGCTCTTCTAAAAATCAGCAGGCTTTGAACTAGCCGCCCCTAACATGCAGAAGCAAAAGAAATTACTATGTGTTCATCTGTAAGCAAATTCCACAAAAAGCCTATGGCTGCAGCGTGACTAGCAGGTGCTTTGAGAGCTGAAATTGCCTCGTTTAAAATTTAAGCTCAAATTTGCAGCTCAGGGTTTCTTCTTTGGGGATAAAAAAAAAAAGGCGGGGGGGGGGGGGGGAAGCATGCTCTTTGTAGCACCTCCTGGGGAAATTAAATCATCACTCTCTTTTCTGAAATGCTTTGGGAGGAGCTGGAAGAAAAAGAGGTGTCTTGTAAGGGAGAACTTTGTTAATGAATCTGCTTGTTATGGGAAAAGGCAGAGAGAGGAGTCAATGCAACAAGCAAACCCTTAAAGCTGTGATAATATAGACAGGATAAATTCAGAGAAATAACACTGTGCTGAGCACCTGCTGGAGAAGCTTGCTAGATGTGGCCTTGGGGTGGGGGGCTCTGAAAACGTGACTTGGTGGGGTAAATATCTGATGCTAATACGGGTGGGAATGGACAAACGTTGCTACTAGAGGGCAGAGAAACTATCCCGCATCGTCTCAGTGGTAGGAACCGCGCGTCCCGGCGTCGCTCTCCGACGGTGCTGGCTGTGCCACCTCCCCAGCCGATGGATGGCCCTACGGAACAACGCACGGGTCTCTGACAACCCCATAGTTCCCCACCACGCCGTTGTTGCACCCCACAACTTCAGGGCTGTTCGCCACGACGACGGGAGGGCCCCCCAGCTGCCTGATGACGCAGCCTTGGTTTCCGAAGCTGACCACCCCCCCAGCCTGGCAAGCCCCCATCCTGGCATTCAAGCCCCCGTTCCCCGTGCTGATGACGGTACGGGCTGGGTACCCCCCACTCCGGGAGCTGAATCCCCCATTTTTGCAGTTGACACCTCCAGCTTGACAATACACCTCTGGGACACACTGCTTGGCCACCGAGCTAATGACTCTCTTGGGGTGGATCCCAGCGCTGCGGGAGCTGAATCCTCCATTCTGGGAGCTGTGTCGTCCGGAGCGTCTCCCCAGGGAGCTGTAGCCAAATGCAGCCCCGTTCGCAGCCAGCATCCCGCAGTCATCGGGGATATTGTAGCCGCTGCTGACCACAGCTGCAAGACAGCCCGCAGGATTAATTATTTAGAGGGGAAAGCTGAAGACTCTCACAAGTCAAGCTGTTTCATGAGTGACAGAAGCAACCAAACCTGATTTCCTCTAGATTTGTCCAACGTATCTGAGCCCCTGCTCCTTCCAACTCCTCCCCCATGTCCCAGCACATCCCCTCGCAGATCCTCCCAGTTCCCACGTTGCTCATCTGGCTGGTGGCATACGCTTTTTCCCAGGTTCAATGCACAGCGGTGCATTGCCTCGCGGGTCCACCAGGACAGCTCACTGTTGCCTCCAAGAGTAGAAAAAGGTCATGAATTTGACCTTCACCCCTCCATCCAATAGATGTTGGGGTTTTTTGTGGGTGTTGGGGTTTTTTTGTTTGTTTGTGTTTTTTTTTTAATTCAGAGGTATTTGAGATTTCTGGGACTAAATGTTCAACATCAGCCCAGGCTGAAATGGAAAAGGGAGGCAAAGGGAGCTGGGGCAGACGGGTAATGCTACTCCATAAACTGCATTTCCTAAAATGAGAAACCCTCATGGCTGAAAACCTTCAGGTTACTTACACACGCTCACCGGGTTCCCCACACATATCCTGTTAGAGGAGAGAAAAGAAGCACACGTTATCTTATTAACCACTTGCATGCACATCCAGAAATCTGACATTACTCATAAATTCCAGCCATACATCCAGCCCACTTAATCCCGTGTTGTAACACGTCTGACCATCCCTAGGACAGGAACTGTTTTTGCTGGCACAAGGGTGGCCTGTATGGCCTCCAGCCATCTCTCCAGCCCCAGTTTCTGTGAGCCTGGGAGATCCTAGAGCTGCAAAATCCACTCAGGAGCTTTAATCATTGTGGCCTCTGATATACGGGAAAAAAGGGACAAGGTCTCCATCACCCACCTGCTCTCTTCACCCTCCAGTAGAGTCTTATACGTTGCAATCTCAATGTCCAGGGCCAGCTTGACATTCAACAGCTCCTGGTAATCCCGCAGCATGCAAGCCAGCTCATCCTTGGCCTTCTGGAGGGCATTCTGCAGCTCAACATGCTTCTCCCGGGCATCTTTGAGGGCACAATCCCCACGCTGCTCAACATCACAAATGGAGGTTTGCAGGCAGGATACCTGTCAGAGGGGAGGATAACACTGCAGGTGTCTCCAAGGCTTGGTTTCCTAATTTCTGGACTTTGAGTTTGGATTAATCCACCAGCATCCCTTCTCTTTATCCACCTTTCAACTACACACTTTCCAACTACAGCCTAGAGCAGGTCTTACATCTACCAAAGGCCAACACATTATCCTTCCCCGTATCTGAGCTGTCCTCCAAGACATTGCTCTTTCTGGAAACATCACCTCTGGGCCTCTCCTACCTGCTTCTTCACGTTCTCCAGTTCACACTGCAGCTTCTGTATCATCCGGGTAAGCTCTGAAATCTCACACTTGTTGCTCTGCAGATCATCGCAATACTTGCCTCTCTTATCCTGCAGCTCCTGAAACTGGAACCAAGACACAAGACAATCATCATTTTTGACCTGCAGCCTGTTAAGTTGCCAGGCAGACCCCCAGGTGGCTTCCTACTCACCCTGGTTTGGTAGAAAGCATCGACTTCTTCTTTGCTCTTCTGAGCTATTTCTTGGTACCAGCATTCAACGTTCTTGATGATGCTTTCCATGTCCAGGTCTCGGTTGTTGTCCATTTTCACGATGACCGAAGTGTCACATAGCTGGCGATCTACCTGAGCTCGTTCCTACAGGTTGGGGAATGGCTTAGTCAGCTGTTAGCAATTCTCAGGCTTTGTAGTGAAGGAAGGGCTGGGACAGAGCCACGTTGCTCCGCTGATGGATGTAACGAGTCAAGAAATGTCCCTCAGGTTGGCTCAGCAGAAAATCCTCCCTGCTAGATGAGTTGCCACATGTCAGCTGCTGACCTACATGCTGACCTGCAGCAATTCTGTCCACATCAAGGGCAAGGAATCCGAGTGACTTAACCCTTGGTATCCTGTCATCTTCAGCATGTTAATGACAGGATTAAGCTGGGAGTTTCTTTAGCTCTAATCAGACAACTGCAATCCGGAGTAACTAGACAGTCACATCTGTTTTCTTAGGGGTAGAGTTAGGACACGGCCAATTCGTACCTTGAGCTGCGTTAAGAAAGGGGGAACCACCCTATTTCCATCATAATTGTGTTAATATTAAATCAGCCTTGTACCTTCATTCTCAAGTGTTCAGGGCTTGGGATGAGACATGTCCAAGGGGGGTTTCAAGCTGTAGAAGTTTGGAGCACCTGAAGGATGAGCCAGCCCCACCAAACTCCCGGGACGGACCAGAGAAACTCACCTCCTCAAACACACATTTCAGCAGCTCCAGCTGCCGCCTTAATAGATCCACCTTCACCTCCAGCTCTTCCTTGTTCAAAAAGATACAGTCTGCATCCTGAAAGAGAAGAGACACGTTCCAGCCCAATCTGGCTGAAAATGTTGGAGAAACACACGGAAGGCAGAGGCAGCACCAATAAAACAGAGACATGTTTCAACAATATTTCATGAGCAGGAAGGTGTGAGACGGTGAGTCAAGATGCCCCAGTGTCTCCTAAAGGACAACAAAACCATTCCAATGTGACTTACAGGGATTAGTTTGTTTATTACTTAAGACCTAGCTACAAACTCAGAATAGACTAATGAGTATTTAAACATGATTTTTTTAATATTGTTCAAATGACTTCTGCTTTTCTGATGTCCAAGTAGAAAGGATGTGAAGAGACAGTCAGAAAATAACCAGCGTCTTAGACACCAGGTATTCCAGCGTGACCTCTCCCACTCTGTCTCCCTTCCACAAACACACCCTCCCATTGCACTTCCAGAATGCGCTTGGGGTAACAAAACTGTTGCTGTAGTGCTGGTGATGTAAGCTTTGAGGGTACATTATTTTCACTGCTAGCACTTGCCTCTTTTTCTGACCCCGTGCCTCCCTCGTCCTGCTCCCTGTGACACTCCTGCCAGGCGTTTGCTAATAACGCACTGTTCCGGCCAAGCTGTACAGCAAATAAACCTGTTATAGGTACAATGGTTCCTGTATATTTTAACTTCTCACCTTTTTGAGTGCCACAAACTCATTCTCCACAGTCGTACGCCTGTTGATTTCTTCTTCGTATCTGTTGGAGAAGGCGAAGAAAAGGGCTGAGGCAAGCAATGCCAGACCAGATGCACAGACACCAACCACCAGGCATAAATACCAGCCTCCGCTCGCTCAGAGGCTGCCATCAGGCACTGTAAGATCAGCGTCCAAACATTAAACCATCCCAAGATCAGAAGGTTCCTCATCAACAACATTAACAATGCAAAGAGTCTGCAAGTGAGACAGAAGAATGTGACATCCCCAAGGGGGATGTGCCACATGTCTGGGAGATGTTGCCTGAGATGAACCGGGGGAGAAGGGAAATACCAACAGTTAGAGGAGACCTGAGGGTCCTTACTTGCACTTGAACTCCTCCACCAGCTGGCTCGTGGCACATTCTTCGCTGCCCAGTTTTTGCTTCTCACACAACAAGCAGTCCAGGCGCTTCCGCAGGTCGCAGATGTAATTCTCAAAGTACAGTTCCAGGTTTTTCCCTTTCTTCGGTAGGACGTATTGCTGCAGGAGGCCCCACTTGGTCTCCAGCACTTTGTTCTGCTGCTCCAGGAATCGGACCTGCAGGGCAAAAATTAGAAATTCTTCACAAAGAGATTAATGCAAAAACTCGACACCTCATTTAACTGTCTCCCCATACTGTGAGACGGCAGGTGCAAGAATGGGATTTTCGGGGAGTGAGAGCTGATGTGCCATGGTGACCATAAAATTATTTAGAAATCTAGAAGGCACCTGTCTACATCTGCCTTTCTCACCAATGAATAGAAATAAAGCTCCTCTGGATGGTGCCTCTGATGTATTTTAGGAGGAAATCGAGTCCCCAAAGGGTGGAACCTCTCCATCTCTGCTTTTTCTACAAAAGGATTCTAAGGTGACAGCTCAGGCTTAGACATTTAACATTTAGGTGCCTGAATCAAGATTGAGCTCCTTTGCCTTTGGGAATGTTTTTCGAACATTCTATATTAAAAGACAAAGGGAGAAAAAGGTTCTAATACAGGACAGGCAGATGAGCCCATCAGGGCTGTAACTTCTAGCTGAGCTGGAGCAAGGTTGTGACGAGCAATCCAGCCTGGAGCTGAGGCCATACAGAGAGGAGACACCTCCAAGAAAGCCCAGTGCTGCCATGGCCACAACACAAATGCCACCGAACACAGAAGGTCTCGCCCTGAACCCTCGTGGCTTTGCAGGAGTCTGGACCCAGCCCAGTGATGCAGGAGCTCAATCAGGGTTCTGGAGGAGGCTGGTTGTGTTTTATTTTTCTCAGAGAAGTGCACGTACAGCGTGGGTTTGCACTCACCTTGTCAATGAAGCAGGCAAACTGGGTGTTGAGGGTCTTGATCTGTTCCTTCTCCTGACAGCGTATTTCATGTTCCAGCGGGTCGACCCCAACACAGAGGGGCTTCAGGAGCCGTTCGTCAATGCAGATACCCTGGATGCCATCAGCCTTGCGATCGGGGTACCCTCTCACGATGCTATATCCCCTGGGACCACAAAGGCCAACCCTTCCTCCGACACCACTGTAGCCTGCGCCACCTCCGAAGCCGAACTCTCCAAAACATCCCGTACCGCAGACCCCGTTCACGTAGGAAATTCTCCTGTTTGCACCCAGGTTGCAGACGCTCCTGCTGCTGTAGGCACCAGCTCCACACCGGGCAGGCTGGCAGGCGGAGGCAGCGTAGCTTCGACCACAAATCTCGGAGGCGGAACTGAAGCCTCTTCGTCCCAGGACGGATCTCACCGTCGGCGCCTGTCTGCTCATCGTGGCTTATTTGAAGGTGGAATATGAACGTTTAGGGGAAGCTCTTCGGCAGGAGAGGAACAGAGATCCCGCTGAAGTCACAGTGATGCTACCCCTTTATATATATTTGGGAAGCTGGCCTTGATAGGATCAGGACGTTAATTTAAAGTGCTCAAGGGTTTGGTTTGCCTGGCAGCAATAAATGCTCCTCAAAATGCAAAACAGCCCAGCAAATACTAACTACTGAGGAAATAAAAAGGAATCTAAAAGTGCTCTGTTTGCAAGTTGGCTTAGAATATATTACGGTTTGAAGTGTTCCCCTAACTTACGCTAATTATAGTTTAGCAAACATTTTTGAAGAAACTCTTTGTGATTTGTTTGCAGTGTGTCGTTTGGGGTTTTGTGTCTCATGGGGTTTTGTGTACCATGGCGTGTTTTGCAGGCTTGCACTTTGTGGGGGTAAATTTCACAATCTTTGGGTGCGGAAAAGTAACAAGAAGAAAAAAAAAAGTCAACCATGGAAAAACACCATAGAAGTTGTGTTGTGATGGACGGATCATTTCTGTTCCTGAAACACCAGCAGATTCACTGAGTTATAGGTCTGGATTCACATGCAAGGACCCGAAATGCTCCCCCAAAAAACATTCCCATGCAGTATTTCACGCTGACCTTCTCTTCCCACCATGAAACACCACCAAAACGGAGCAGGTTGCACCCAGAACTGGGCCATATTTCAGTTTGCTTACCAGGTCTATGTTCTGTGCAGTCAGTGACATTTTCACTGCAGACTCTTGGCCTGAAGACCATTTGACACAAGCAAACCTTTGGCCCACACTATACTGGACCTTCTACCAAGCTGGATGTCAGAGACCTTTCTGATTCATCTTCTGGTAGTCTCTACAGGGAACAAAAAAGGAACAGCAGTAGCGCATTTCAACCTGATGAGATCCACCTCATTCAAGAAGTGACGGCTGAAAGTTGGGTGACTTTGCCAGACACGTCCTTGACACTCAGTGGAGGTAAACCTCCAAGAGAAACTGCCCCTGGGTCCATGCTTGGGGGGACTGGGGTGATTCACTCTCCGCAGGCACCGGTCTTTCTGCATCAACAGAGGAAGTCTTAATGAGTGGATTAGACTGGCCACCAGAGATGGCTTTGACTCACATTGGCAAGATGAATCTCCATCTCTCCTAATCGCCAGCCCAAGGAGGTGACACAGTGAACCTATCTGCCAGCCATCTCGAGGTTTTCTCCAAACTGACATTTGGAAAGTCAAAACAATAGGGCTCTTTCAGCTCTTTGAAAGTAATGTGTTTGGGAGAAAAAAACAACACATCATAGTGCAAACAGTTAAATGCCCTCAGCTCTTCCTGACCAAAGGGGAGCGATGCTTGAAGAAGGCTTTGCGTTATGCATACAACAGGATGGCGTCTGGAGACACACGGTAGCTGTGTTCCCTCATCCTCGTTAACCCCCTCCAAAAACATTTTCCAAGGATCAGGGGGATGCAAATCATAAAAACGAGGCTAAACCTCCTTAAAACATTACACCTTCTAGTATCAAGTTCTTAAAAAGAAGACATGCACACCGAAACCGTAGGACGTGACTGCAGCACCCAGATTCACAAGGCTATTAATTGAAGGTATAATTGCAACTTATGTGAGTTTGAGGGGCTGGTGGCATAAATTAGTTGCGTAAACTGATACTTTTGCCCTATACGAATGGGATAATTCAACATATTTACAGCATGACTTTCAGATTACACCTCTGTTGACAGTATTTTAGGCTCACGGCTCTGGCTGGGTTGCCAGCACAGTTGGCAATATCAGTTAAAACAAATATTAGAGACTTCAAGCTAAAGGTTGTTACTTCCCATGTCCTTGAAGTTCTAAAGCAAAGATTTATCAGAACTGAAACGTGTATTTGAACCCAGGGAAGAGCACAAAAGGCCACTGTTACCAGCTCTACATAGGAAAGCTGCATCCTGGACCAGAAGTCAGACTGAAGGCTGTTGCCTGTTCCCTGCCGCATCCCATCATACGCCGGCTCATGGGAGACACCTGGAACGCAGCATAGGCTGCAATTAAACGTCTGTGAGCCAACTGTGCGGCAGCAGCCCCAGCTCCAAAATGCCTCACTAGAGCCACTGGCTTCCCAATAGGTAAGAGATCTTGGGCAGAAATTGTCCGGTATTGGGTAAAATTTCTGTGTTAGCCAAATCCCTGTTGCTCCGGCATTGTGGCGAGAAGGCAGCTAGGCACAAGGTTCGCTTTAATGTCTTTTAGGTCTTTCCAAGGAATGAGTGTTGGGACACGAGACCTCAAGAATCGTCAATGTGTTATTGTGAGTATGGATATGGGAAAAGGGAGAGTACTCTGAAGCAAAAATTGTTTCTTTTTGACTTAAAAAAAGAAAGAGGGGGAGAAGGACTGAGGAAGCAAAAAGGAAAATATTTTGATGAGGGGTTGGATGAGTCATTTTGACAGCTTGCAATCTCTCCCTTTGTCAGCATTCTTCCCCCGAATGTGCTGCTGAAAATTGAATTCATTATAAGAACATGTGAAGTTCACTAATTTGTTAGTTGCCTCTGGAGATGAATGCGAACTAGCTCTTGAAATACATTTTATGCGATAGCCTCAAAGAGCCGCGCTCCATCTCTGTAATTACCCACAGCCCCAGAAAACCCATTGCATTCAGATAGGACAATGGCAATAACCTGCTTGTGCTAACACCATCCTCTGGATGCAAGATTGGGTCGTAATGTGTATTTTTATACACACAGTTTCTCGGGCGGTAGAGACTTTTATCAATGTCATTCATGAGATGTTAAAGAACTATCTTGATTAGCGCAGCCTCATTCCTTTGTACCCTAAAGCCAAGGGAATTCAATCTGGTAATGTATTTTTTTTCCTTCATTAGCCTACATCTGCTCTACGTTAGAAGTCAAGGCTGGGATTTTCAAAGAATGTTGCTCATAAAATTCATCAAACGAGGGGCCCGGATACACCTTCCTCCCGACTTCAGCCATCAAACTGGCCATGCATCCTAATTCCATCTTTGAGACTCCCTCTGTGGCTAATGGAAAGAGATAGGCATCTCCAGACGGTGATTCATCACATCCTAAAATAGGCAGCTAAAACAGGTGGGAGGAATCCAGCTCTGGAGGTACTTGCCTCTATTCTTACCGACTACTAGAGGACAGTCTAGACAACCAGACAACTAGACCAGGCGCCCCAATTCTGGATGGTTAAAGTTAGGTGAAATTAGTCCCACCCTTTGGGCGCCAAATTTCTTTAGTGCCTTTGAAGTCTTAATGAGAGTACACAACATCACACGCTCTCCAGATTTGCCCAGACCCTGATGTATGCACATACCCTATCTCCGTGCGCCGATTAGCGCCTGTAAAGCTGAGGCTTGCAACAAAGTAAAGGCTTGTTTTGATCTTTTTCATGTTGATGTTTTCCTCCCATAGACTTGCACGGTGGAAATGAATGGTTGGATGTACAGGAATCTGGGCCCCTGAATGGGATGGCATCACACTGCCTGTTAAAGCAAAAAGATTAGAAAAGGGGAAAAAAAAAAAAAGTTGCAGCTGTTACTAGGTTACAGCAATTTCCCTATAAATCCCCAGGAGCTCTCATCCCTTCCAGTTGAGGCTGTTTTCTTGGGTGGAAGATCCTCGGAGCTGTACAGGAGGAAGGAATTGCCCATGGAAGGTGGGGCAGCTCCTCCTGGGAAACAGGTTCAGTGGCAGGAGATAAGCTTTTCCTTTTCTTAGGCTAAAGCCCCAGCCCAGGTTTGATTTGTTCTGTGCAGCTTTGTGATGTGGTGCTGAATTCCCGATAAAACGCACAGATTTTTGGAGAGGCTGGTCACAGGTTTGGGGTAAAGCACTTGGTAAATCACCTTCTCAGCCCTTGAAATGGTGACAAGGGGGAGTTTGGAGGTGAGAAACAATCCTAATTCTGTGTCATTTCCCCAACTTGCTCTTCTCTCGCATAAAAAGTGATGGGACCATCAATGGGAACATCATAACCCTTATGAGCTACTTAAACCCCTCTTAATGAATATTTACGGCTGCTGGATTGCTCTTTTCTTATCAAATCTTTCTTGTGGTTTTCTTCATTAAAGATTGCGCCTGTTTTCTTTTGTGCTCCTCATATTTGATTGGGAAATAGCTTCCTATCACATGAGAATTGGGGGGAAAGAAGGCTCTTCCAGTTCTGAATCGCGGTAACTGCTTCGGATAGGAAAGACCTTCCCTCTGGATTCCCTACTTTGTACAAGACCTGTCTGCCCAAATTGCCTCCGCACGGTTCTTTTCTTTGTTCTGCTCATTGGCTTTCATCAGTTTAATCACAAAACACTCGAGCCCTTTCTGATTGATCTACGTTACTAATATGTTGGCTTCTTTTTTTTAATCTGCTCAAAGGTACAACAAAATATCTCCCTTTGATCTGTTTTGAAATCCTAAACTGGCAGGCATAGGGTTTCTAAAACGATGCTGGAAAAGCAAGCAAGTACATTCCTGATTTTTCTTTCCCTATAACGACCCTCTCACAGCAGATCTTGAAGACCTATAAAATGTGTTTTGTTGTCACACCTCTGTGGTAGGCTTGCTATAAAAATGTAAAGAGGCTGAGATGACTTCTCGGTGAATTTTAAAAGACCCATTGAATAGCATTGGCTAGGAGCCAAATTTGATGCAAATCAGCCCAAATAAGCTCACTTTACAAGGCTTCTGTCATTTACAGCAACCAAAGACTGGATCTACACCGTGGTCTCTGGGCAGCCCTGACACCTCCACTTAATTGCTAAGGATTCTCATCCGCAGAGATGGCTTGTCCAGTTTAGCAATGGGGCATTTCTGTGTTCTTGGGAAATACTAAAAACCAAGTGGTAGCATGTTTGCTCTCCGTGCGATTTATTAGGAAAAGAGCAAAAAGTTTAAAGCTCTTGAGCCATCAAGGTAGACGTGAGGGTTCTGTGATTTACTAAGCAAGGAAGCTAACAGGAGTCCAAGCAGCATAATTACTCTTTGCTGACTACAGAAGGTGAAATGTGGGGTTTTTTGAATTGCGATTTCCTTTGACTTGCCTGCCTGCATATGGGTGACCAAACTGCTCCAAGAGAGAGAACAAAGAACATCACTGGAGTCCTGCCCCTCCTCTCCGTGACCCTGCATGTCTCACCACTACAACTCCACTGCCTTGCCTAAAATTACATCAGATAGATGTTGATGAAATGGCGAGTCCTAGAGAGCTCATTTCCAAAAACACTTCACAGAGCACTCTAGGGAAAGGACTACGAATTAAATATCACAACTCGTTTGATAGATAGCAAAGGCTTAATTGGGGGGGAAAAGAAGGCTGGTGGGAAGCAGGAATTGGTGATAACAAGGTAAGTGCCTCAGCACAACCACCAGCCCTTTAAAGAAACAGCAGAAATCAAAAGGAATATGTTTTAAGTGTCCCTTTTTTGATGTGATCCTGGTGGAGCTTCTCTGATGTGGTTTCATGATGCTACAGTCTTCTTGTACCCAGTACTCTTTCTTGTGTGTAAGGTGGTGCTGAGGCCATTTTTACTGCTGAAAGTGGAGCAGGGCTTTCATTTTCCTACTTTATATCTTACATCCTGGTGGTCTCAACTCTCACAGCTGAGGTTTAGGTCCAGGTGTTGCTGGGGCATCAGGTCCAGTTGAAGCCTTCACCCCTGGCCAGCACATCTCTTGTGGGTGAGCTGAGCCCCTCCACAGCTCCCTGCAGAGCCCACCAGTGCCCAGAGGGGCTGAGCTGTGGCATGTGGCCCCCACCCCGGCCCTAAACTCCTCGCTCCTGGGAGCACCAGGGATGCACCACCTGCCTGCAGAGCTGGCAGCGCTTCTGGAGGTGAACCCTCTGTGGCAGCACCAGCACCTCTGGGTAGGGAGGCTCTACCAGCGCTACAGGAGGACTTGCATCTTCTGGGCTGTCCACTGTTGCAATCTGAGTCCAAATCAGTTTGCCTCACATGGGGCACCAATTGTCACAGCATAAACAATATTAGCAAACAGCAAAAGGGTTTTACCGTGGGTCAGATTCTACTGTCCATGCTGTTTCTCCACTCTCCTGAAGCCAGACCACACTGCTCCTTGTTTCTGCTACACCCAGGTTCTTCCTTCTCCAGGCTCCTCCTCCACCCAGCCATCTCTCCTACCCTCCTCAGGGCCATTTAACCACTTTGCAGGGACAAGCCACAGCTGCACATCATCCATGTCAATCAACCCACTGCCTTCATTCCTCTACAGTCCACCAGATCCACTGCCCAGATTGGAGGTGGTGTTGCAAGGGGTGGTGATTGCTGTCCAGGGAAAACACAAGCTGAATCACTCACGGGGAGGATGCAGCCTTCCTCCTCCCTCTGCAGACCAGGGCTCCATGGTTTAATATTGGAAGGAAAGCACAAAACCTTGAGCTTGCTTACACCTTTTAGGGCTCCCAAGACGTATCCTGAAGGAGAAGGTCTCAAGGTTATTCACCATGTAACTAACATTTCTAGTGTTTTCCAGCTTCCTCGTATCTGCTGAAGAGTACTGAGGACTGAACGCTGCCCACATGGTGGTAGTGGTACCCACCTGCTCTCTTCACCCTCCAGTAGAGTCTTACACTTTGCAATCTCAATGTCCAGCACCATCCTGACACTCAGCAGCTCCTGGTAATCCCGCAGCATGCAAGCCAGCTCATCCCAGGCCTCCCGGAGGGCATTCTGCAGCTCAACATGCTTCTCCCAGGCATCTCTGAGGGCCTCAAGCAGCTCAGTATCACAAACCTTTTTGGTTTTGCAGAGAGGACCCCTGCCAAGGGAGACACAACAAGTCTTTATTTTCTCTGCCCTCTCTCTTGCCACGCCGGCCTTTGAAAGAGAAATTCTCATTCTTTTGAGAGTCCCAGACTGGGAAGTATTGAGGCTGGTTTTAGGAAAGCCAAATGTTTCCAATTTCAAACCTCAGTTCTGAAATACTACAGAAAGGCTGGACATGTCCCTGTACGGCTAGACTGTGTTTAAGTCTGGTTTTGAGAATACCAATACCTTGTTCTAATTGGAACTAATAATTAAGGTTTTCCATTACTTCCCGTTATAAACTACGTAATGAATTAGATGGTCTGAAAATTATACCAGTTTCTATGGGTGCTGAATTACTGGTGAGTCATAATTCTACCCTACTTATTGGATGCTTTACACCTGTGTCAGAAGCATTGTCTCCTGCCAGAATTCTTTCTGGAGCAATTTTAGCAATTTTCCAAGTGGCTGTAGCTAATCCAATGATCTAATTTGGTGTAATTAGTTCTTTGCAATAATCAAAATGGTCCAACAGAAAATGAGACAGCAGATAATCCTGATAATCTGATAATCCTTCTTCCCCAGCATGAGGCAACACTCTTTGATAAAGATGAACAAAATGCCACAGAGCAGAAAGCCAACTGTCCCCTGGGCAGCATCACTGGGGGGGCGAGGGAGGGGGCTCTGCCCGGCTCTGCTGAGACACACACACATACCCGCAGCACTGCCTCCAGCTCTGGGGCCCCCACCATAAGAAGGACATGGACCTGCTGGAGCTCGTCCAGAGGAAGCCACAAAGATGCTCAGAGGGCTGGAGACCCCCTGCTGTGAGGGGAAGCTGGGGGAGCTGGGGGTGTTCAGCCTGGAGAAGAGAAAGCTCCAGGGAGACCTGAGAGCACCTTCCAGTACCTAAAGGGACCACCAAGGAAGCTGGGGAGGGGCTTTTTACAAGGGCCTGTGGTGATGGGACAAGGAGGAATGGCTTTAAACTGAAAGAAGCAGATTTAGATGAGATATGAGGAAGAAATTCTTTACTATGAGGGTGCTGAGGTGCTGGCACAGGGTGCCCAGAGCAGCTGTGGGTGCCCTGTCCCTGGAAGGGTTCAAGGCCAGGTGGACAGGGCTTGGAGCATCCTGTTCTGGTGGAAGGTGAAAGATGGTCTTTAAGGTTCCTTCCAACCCAAACTATTCTATAAGTCTATGAAAACATGACGTGGGATCTCACATCCGGGATCCAGTGAGTCAATATGATCCATCATACCTGCTGCTTCACATTTTCATCTGCCACTCACAGCAGAAGATGATGAGAAGAACTTTCTTCCATGAAAAGACCTTCCAGCTAAGAGCCAATGTGATGGAGGAGAGGGTGCTGGAGGATGGCAGAGGATGCAGCTCAGAAAGGGGCCCCTCAGCTCTGACACCCCCGAGCACCTCCTTTATACACGTCTCAGCAGCGGGGCTCGGTTGATGCATATGAACAATTCGGGGTTTTCTTGGGGTTTGCCTTGCCTGGCAGCAATTCATAGATTTAAATACACAAAACAATGCATAATGCTGAACATTTGTGAAATACAATGGAATTTTACTGGTTTTAAATTGCTTTATTTGCATACTCCGCTTGGAGGATCCCACGGGCTGGGTTTTGTGAGGATTCTTCTTTTGTTTTAGTTTGCCCTCCTTCCTTACATTAATTACCGTTTAGCAAATGGCCTTAAGAGTATCTCCCTCTGTCAAGGACAATTTGTAATGTTCTGCCGAACAGCAAATTAGGAGTGATTTTTGCAGTATCCATTCTTTTCATAGTCACTCCCTCCACAAAGGACAGTCAGAGCCCAGGAGGCACAACCAAAGGCATCCCAGTGCTTGGAAGCTGGGGACCACAGCATGGACAGGACACACAGATCTCCTTGCTGCAGTACAAGAGTGCAAGATACTTACTTTTCACCAATAGCCCTCCGCACACCATCCTCAAAAGTCCGTAACTGACTGGCCAGGACTCACCTCCTCTAACTTTTGATGCTAGGTCTGCTGAGATACTGCTCTCCAGAGAGCCTTCCTCTTCTTCGTTGTGACCAAGAAAGTCTCAAATGACCAGCTCAAACCTGGATGCCCAACTTCTAGAGGAATAAATTAGTGTGGCTGTATCTTCTTGTTAAGTCTTTGGCTTTGATTGTGTAGAACACATGGAAAAATGAGGCTCGCATGGAGAAGACGATGAATAGCTTAGAAAATAGGAAGCTGAGCCACAAGGCTGTTAACGGAGACACGTTAATCATTTAATTGGAAACATCAGTAGGCTTGGCCTTGGTGGGCAGGCTACGAATGCACAAGCGACCAGTATCCTGCAAAAATACCTTGTTAATACAGCTGCTGCGTGGCTACTCTCTGTTACTGTCCTTTATATTTGAGCTTGTAATTAAAACCCTTGGGATAGCTCAAGGCAAACAAAAAAAGATTTATTAGAGTTGCTTGACAGGCAGGGAAGAAAAGGCTGATAAATATAATATATTTGCTGAGAGCCTCACAATACCTCTGAGGTGGAGCCAAGATTACATCCCTGTCCTTGTGGCTTCTGGCCGAAGTCTCTTTCAAAACAGAAAGGCAAAAGGTTCCATTTCAGATGATTTGAAAGAAATAATTTTCCCCTGCTGCTATGCCACACTAATCCTTAACTTTTTCAATAGGCTTAAACCTTGGCCAGTGGGGTTTTTTTTGTTTCAAATTCCCAAGAAATAGGATAGTATTTCCTGTGCCTATTTCTTTCCTTGGCTTTGCAGGGATTTTTAATATTTTTTTTCCCCACTCCCTGGGCTCATTGGAGGGCTTTTTCACCACCTTTCGCAAGAAGGCTGATGGAAAACAAAACTGATTACCAGAAACCTTCCTGGTATTCTGTCTCCAAGACCAGCTGATGCCAAAGGTTTTCTCGTACCTCATTATTTGCAAATGTTCTGCACTGGAACAACTTGCCCTTAGCCCAGCAAGAGAGATAATTGATGGTATGAAGTAGCTGGAAAGACAACTAGCTTAATTGCAGGTTCTTGACAGCACTATCAATTACACCTACACACAGAAGAGCAGGAATGATTGAAGTCCTGGGTGTCTCACTTGGCTGCTTAAATACAGGCAGAATCCGTGGCAATCCCAGCTGGAAAAGCAGGATCAGAGCCCAGGAGGAGTGTGCTTGGCCTGGAGCTGCTCTGACTTGGTCTTCGTTTTGTGCTTCCAGTGTGTCTCTCCTTGGTCTCCCACTGAATCCCCCTGTGACACCCAGCCAGAGGGTACCACGATGCCCCCGAGCGGGGGGGGGGGGGTGACCTCACAGCACTCTCCCTGGACCTGCCGCTCACGAGGAGAGCGCAACTCCTTCCAGGCAAGACGGAGCAAGCTCAGGTTTTGTTTCCTTGCTGTGGTTAAAGCCTACAGGGTCATGGGTGGTTTCAGGTTTTCCTCCCATAGATACGCTCTGATAAGCAGAGCTTCTGAACACAGGTTTTCACAGCCCCAGACATACCAAAAAGTTCATCCATCCAGATCAACTTCACCCCTAAGTCCAGATGCCCCCGAGTCCCCAAAAGACAGATGATGCCACCTGGTGCAACCCTTGGGCTGTTCTCACCTGCCTGGCTCAGGCTGTAGCTTAGAGGACCACAAGGTCAGCTTTACCTTCCTCTCCCAACTTCATCTCATCCCACCCAGCTTGCTGCAGGAGACAGTATTTGTGTGTCTTGACAGCAGAGTGGCCTCCAGGATTAAAATACATCAACTCTTCTCCACTCGCTTCCACCCAGCTGATGGAACTCGGTGCAGTCATGTCGGAGCGATGGCGTTTGCTCCAGCTCCCTTTCAGGAGAGGGAGGGGTTCATGTGCATGGGGGCACCAGAGGGGTAGCTCCCAGGGTAATCACAGCTCATTAATTTACTTCTAATCACCAGGAATTTTGGAAAGAGGCCCAGCAATGAAGATAGGAGGCCCACATAGCCCTGACTAATTTGACAGCTATTTGCCAAAGTAAATCAGAGGGGAAATGCTTGTTGTGGCCACATCTGTACAAGTGAAGAGGGTTCAAGCCCAAAACTCCATCAGTCAGAGAGCAACTGGAAGAGCCGGCGCAAGGACCAGCCCTACCCACTGCGGTACAGCTGTTTTCTCCCACTAGGTGGTGGTATCTAATGCATCTTGAACATCCCTGGCCACATGGGTTCTTGGTTGGGTTCTGGGTGGTGGCATGAGGCTGTCCGCACCTAGTTCAACACCCAGAAACATCTCAGGACACCGCTAGCCAGAGCCAGCTCACAGCTGCAGGGGGCAATATTTAGAAGCCAGGACAGCATGGGAACAGCCAGGTCAGTCCTTCAGGAAGGTGAGATTTCATGGATTTGTGCTCTGAGGTCAACTATGAGTCTGGGATGTTTTGTAAACTATGTGTGCGTCCAGCAACACGCCTCTGGCAGAAAAACAACACAGAGATAGAGAGTTACTGCCAGCTTTAAGGACAACTGACCTGCTGTCATCTTCTTCATCACCCTGGTGTCCTTCCGTCATACCTGCGATCTTGCTCATCACGTCAATACTCTTGGACGCTCAAGCTGTGCCCGGGCACAGGGTGTCAGTAGACACCTGGTTTCGGTATTACATCCTGAGCATGTTTACAGCGTTGTGCTGATGGGTAATACATGCCCTAAGACACCTACTGACATTAATCTGAAGGTTTGCGTCTTACGCTCTTCTTTTTCTCATGACTTCAGCCTCAGCCTCTGAACCTCAAAAATCAAAATGACTCTGGGACCAGCCTTACCCAGCCTATTTCACTGCAGTTCCCATCAAAAATGCATCTGCAATATCTAATCAACATATGCCATTAGCCTTGAGTCAAGAAAAATCAGCAATGAAAAATTACACAGATTGACACTGCGCCTCTTTTAGCCTCTTTCCACCCTTCGAATGTGCTGTGGGTGGTGGAAAGAAAATCATTTGCTTTTTTTTCATCCAGCTCAGATGCTGGATGATCATCCCAGCCCAGATCTGCACGATCCAAAGGCCTGAAAGCAGCCCTGGTTTAACTGGGCTGAATCAGGAGCTCCTTACAGATACTAACAGGAGCTGGACCACATAGGAAAGGCTGAAGGAAAGGAACCACCATAATTAAGTAATTAAAAAATACTCTATTTTAGAGAACTGAAATTCTGGATAAGATTTTTCACTCTTACTTACACAGGAATAATTTTATATGGAAGGAGGTGCCAGGACACTCATCTCCAGAAACTGGAGATATCATTATAGCTTAGCTGACAAGCAGAACGGGTTTTGATGTACCCTTCCAAACCATTCCTTCACTAAATTAGCCCAGCACTTAAGGCGATGTACTACCAGTATGTAAACAGTACTTAAAACAACTCCGTGGAAATGCTGATCAAGCCCCTTGTACAAGTCAGGAGTTGGCAATCTCTTGTCTAAGTTGGTCTCCCAGGCTCCAGTTATAGTCGACCGAAACAGATGGTTTGTCTGGTCTCCAGCAGGTGATTCATCCCGTGCTGAGGTAGATGCACAAATTAGGGGTTTTTTAATCGCTTCCAGGAGTGCCCGTTTCTCTCCATTGACTCTACCATCTTCCTTTTTGACCTTTCGCTCTACAGAACAGATTGGTGAAAATCCCACCGACCTGACCATGGTGTTCATATTAATTCCTTATTTCTTCTGATTAGAGATGAGAAGCTTTGGCCACCCTGCCTACACAATTAACAGCGAAGCTAAAGCCCAGCAGTACTGGCTAGTGTGCAGAACTGCCTTTCACAGCTTCCACTTTTTATCGTAAGAGGGGAAGCTTTCCCTTGGCTGAGAAGTCCCACCTAACCTCTTAGATAAAAAATAGGGTCGTGATGACACAGCTCATTGATCACTTGGATCCCGAAGAGCTGAGGTGTTTCGAGGAGTGACATAGAAGCAGCCATTAACAGGGCGAACAAACTGGTCTCAGCTGTTGGAGGGCAGCTCTACATGGCGTTTTGCAAACCAAGGTGGACTCACACCACCCACACGCCGAACGTGTGGGCTGCAGGGCAGATGAAAACACAGGCTTATCTCAGCGGGGTTTGCTAACACAGCCTCCAGATTTCACTGCCACCACTTGTGCAGAGCTTTCTGCATTTGATGAGGGCAGCGATAACACAGTTGTGACTGAAATACAGAGCCTAGATCTCCCCACTTGCAGGGTACCCATAACTGCATCCAGACTCTGCCATACAGGCTTGATCCAGCCCTTTGTGGCTCCCCGACCATCTTCTCTACTTGTTTTATGGCTCCACAGCCCTTGGCAATGGGTCTCCACAGTGGATTTCCCACCAAGCTGAGCATCTCGCTCCCCACTGGCTGCCACCCTCAGGACTCTGCACAGCTGGATTTCTTTGAAAAGCCATTAAAAGGATTGTACCTTCCCTCTGACTGGCGAAAAGTCATGAAATATTCCTGATGGGATCACAAGACTCCAGTTATCTGTGGTGTGTCACCAATTCAGGTGACACAGTTGCACTGAGCTTCTTGAACAAATTTTCCTGGTGATCTCAGTTGCTCTGCTCTTCATTAGAACTTTTGATTAGACTTAAAGGAGGTTCTGTGGGAAATTTAGAAAACATCTGGCTTCCTCTGCATGGAAGTGGCCATTGAATAAGATAGTGGCCCAAAAAAGCTTCCTTGGGTACGTCCCATCCAACTTTGATTTGGGACCCCGGGGGGGAAAACGGGACCAGAAGCAAGATATGGAGACAGTGTTGTTCATAGACTTTCTGCTCCTTTCTTTTTCAGCAACTGTGATGCTAACAAAACCTAGGTGGATGGTTTGATCTGCCCCCTGGTTATTTAATTAGCGAGTCCTGCAGGGAATGATGGGACTGACGTGTAGCCACGCACCCTGGGTGGTGGGCTGGGTTAGGCCAGTAGGACTTGTCCTCTGAAACCCATTTTCACAGTAGATGTTCAGCGTATGCCCCCCTCCCCTATTGTAAAAACTTTCTTCCACTTTTTCCCTAATTTTTTTTTTTTTTTTGCAGTTGGATTAGATCTCTGTTAACTAGTTTATAGATTTAAAGAATTCTTTCAAAAATCTTGTCATATATGAGGGTTACATGCTCCCATAGACCAAGACACACACAACAGACAGGGTTTCAAGATTTTAGTTGCCAAAGACAAAGGTTCCAAACAGCCTGAGCTGAAGTGCTCAGAGAAAGCCTAAAGTGACAACAGCAAACGTCACAATATTGTCATCAAACGGAGGGATGTAGCTGGAGAATTCAGGAGAAGGCTGTGCTGGGAGAAGAGAGCTCGAGATCATGAGCAATGCACTCAGACTAGCGGTGTCTCAGCGGCAGGCAGGAAAGCCCCCATGCCTCCAAGAGCGAGGGGAATGTCTTCTTCCCATTCCACTGGCACAATTTTGCATGGAAATATTACTTATGGAAAGCATCTGCAGAAGAACCTGAGCTACTTCCATACACAAAACTTAGAGAAGAACCCCCGCTTTCAGAGCTGCATTCTCCAGTCCCACCTCCGCAGCTGTACCCCCCAGATCCATAACTCGGTCCCTCATAACCCCCTTCCCCACCACAACTACTCCCACCTTCACAGCCATACCCTCCACTGCCAGAACTACAGACGCCTCCAGAGCTATATCCACCACCTCCACACCCATACCCGCCACCACCAGAACCACAGGTATCACCACAGATCGATTCCCCACCTCCAGAAAATGACCTTCCCACACCACTGCCACACATGGACCCGCCACTGCCTGAGCTTCCTCCTCTGCATACAGACACACCAGAGCCAGAACTAGATCGCAATCCCCCAGAGCTGCTGCCACCACCAGACATGGACCCTCCACTACGAGAGCTGGATGCCCATCCTCCAGAGCTGTGGCCACCTCCAGACATGGACCCTCCACTGCCTAAGCCTCCTCCACCATCACCTCCAGAGATGGACCCTCTCCTGCCAGAACTGGATCCCCATCCTCCGGAGCTGCTACCACCTCCAGACATGGACCCTCCACTACCTGAGCCTCCTCCAACACCTCCAGACATGGACCCTCCACTGCCAGAGCTGGATCCCCATCCTCCAGAGCTGCTGCCTCCTCCAGACATGGACCCTCCACTGCCGGAGCTTCCTCCAACACCTCCAGACATAGACCCTCCACTACCAGAGCAGGATCCCCATTCACCGGAGCTGTGGCCTCCTCCAGACATGGACCCTCCACTGCCTGAGCCTCCTCCACCACCACCTCCAGAGATGGACCCTCTCCTGCCAGAGCTGCTGCCACCACCAGAGCTCAGCCCTCCACTGTGGGGACTGCATCTACCACTGCCGGAGCTGGACCCCCAACCTCCAGAGCTGTGGCCACCTCCAGACATGGACCCTCCGCTGCCTGAGCCTCCTCCAACACCACCTCCAGAGATGGACCCTCTCCTGCCAGAGCTGGATCCCCATCCTCCAGAGCTGCTGCCTCCTCCAGAAATGGACCCTCCACTGCCTGAGCCTCCTCCACCACCACCTCCAGAGATGGACCCTCTCCTGCCAGAGCTGCTGCCACCACCAGAGCTCAGCCCTCCACTGTGGGGACTGCATCTGCCACTGCCGGAGCTGGACCCCCATCCTCCGGAGCTGTGGCCACCTCCAGACATGGACCCTTCACTGCCTGAGCCTCCTCCAACACCTCCAGACATGGACCCTCCACTGCCAGAGCCTCCTCCACCACCTCCAGACATGGACCCTCCACTGCCTGAGCCTCCTCCAACACCTCCAGACATGGACCCTCTCCTGCCAGAGCTGGATCCCCATCCTCCAGAGCTGTGGCCTCCTCCAGACATGGACCCTTCACTACCTGAGCCTCCTCCACCACCACCTCCAGAGATGGAGCCTCTCCTGCCAGAGCTGCTGCCACCTCCAGAGCTCAGCCCTCCACTGTGGGGACTGCATCTGCCACTGCCGGAGCTGGACCGCCAACCTCCGGAGCTGTGGCCACCTCCAGACATGGACCCTCCACTGCGAGAGCCTCCTCCACCACCTCCAGACATGGACCCTCCACTGCCAGAGCTGGATCCCCATCCTCCAGAGCTGCTGCCTCCTCCAGAAATGGACCCTCCACTGCCTGAGCTTCCTCCACCACCACCTCCAGAGATGGAGCCTCTCCTGCCAGAGCTGCTGCCACCACCAGAGCTCAGCCCTCCACTGTGGGGACTGCATCTGCCACTGCCGGAGCTGGACCCCCATCCTCCGGAGCTGTGGCCACCTCCAGACATGGACCCTCCACTGCCTGAGCCTCCTCCACCACCTCCAGACATGGACCCTCCACTGCCAGAGCCTCCTCCACCACCTCCAGACATGGACCCTCCACTGCCTGAGCCTCCTCCAACACCTCCAGACATGGACCCTCTCCTGCCAGAGCTGGATCCCCATCCTCCAGAGCTGTGGCCTCCTCCAGACATGGACCCTTCACTACCTGAGCCTCCTCCACCACCACCTCCAGAGATGGAGCCTCTCCTGCCAGAGCTGCTGCCACCTCCAGAGCTCAGCCCTCCACTGTGGGGACTGCATCTGCCACTGCCGGAGCTGGACCGCCAACCTCCGGAGCTGTGGCCACCTCCAGACATGGACCCTCCACTGCCGGAGCTTCCTCCAACACCTCCAGACATAGACCCTCCACTGCCAGAGCTGGATCCCCATCCTCCAGAGCTGCTGCCTCCTCCAGAAATGGACCCTCCACTGCCTGAGCTTCCTCCACCACCACCTCCAGAGATGGAGCCTCTCCTGCCAGAGCTGCTGCCACCACCAGAGCTCAGCCCTCCACTGTGGGGACTGCATCTGCCACTGCCGGAGCTGGACCCCCATCCTCCGGAGCTGTGGCCACCTCCAGACATGGACCCTTCACTACCTGAGCCTCCTCCAACACCTCCAGAGATGGACCCTCCACTGCCAGAGCCTCCTCCACCACCTCCAGACATGGACCCTCCACTGCCTGAGCCTCCTCCAACACCTCCAGACATGGACCCTCCACTGCCAGAGCAGGATCCCCATCCTCCAGAGCTGTGGCCTCCTCCAGACATGGACCCTTCACTACCTGAGCCTCCTCCACCACCACCTCCAGAGATGGACCCTCTCCTGCCAGAGCTGCTGCCACCACCAGAGCTCAGCCCTCCACTGTGGGGACTGCATCTGCCACTGCCGGAGCTGGACCCCCAACCTCCAGAGCTGTGGCCACCTCCAGACATGGACCCTCCACTGCCTGAGCCTCCTCCAACACCTCCAGACATGGACCCTCCACTACCTGAGCCTCCTCCACCACCTCCAGACATGGACCCTCCACTGCCTGAGCCTCCTCCAACACCTCCAGACATGGACCCTCTCCTGCCAGAGCTGGATCCCCATCCTCCAGAGCTGTGGCCTCCTCCAGACATGGACCCTTCACTACCTGAGCCTCCTCCACCACCACCTCCAGAGATGGACCCTCTCCTGCCAGAGCTGCTGCCACCACCAGAGCTCAGCCCTCCCCTGTGGGGACTGCATCTGCCACTGCCGGAGCTGGACCCCCAACCTCCAGAGCTGTGGCCACCTCCAGACATGGACCCTTCACTGCCTGAGCCTCCTCCAACACCTCCAGACACGGACCCTCCACTGCCAGAGCTGGATCCCCATCCTCCAGAGCTGTGGCCTCCACCAGACATGGACCCTTCACTACCTGAGCCTCCTCCACCACCACCTCCAGAGATGGAGCCTCTCCTGACAGAGCTGCTGCCACCACCAGAGCTCAGCCCCCCACTGTGGGGACTGCATCTGCCACTGCCGGAGCTGGACCCCCATCCTCCGGAGCTGTGGCCACCTCCAGACATGGACCCTCCACTGCCTGAGCCTCCTCCAACACCTCCAGACATGGACCCTCTCCTGCCAGAGCTGGATCCCCATCCTCCAGAGCTGTGGCCTCCTCCAGACATGGACCCTTCACTACCTGAGCCTCCTCCACCACCACCTCCAGAGATGGAGCCTCTCCTGCCAGAGCTGCTGCCACCACCAGAGCTCAGCCCTCCACTGTGGGGACTGCATCTGCCACTGCCGGAGCTGGACCCCCAACCTCCAGAGCTGTGGCCACCTCCAGACATGGACCCTTCACTGCCTGAGCCTCCTCCAACACCTCCAGACATGGACCCTCCACTGCCAGAGCTGGATCCCCATCCTCCAGAGCTGTGGCCTCCACCAGACATGGACCCTTCACTATCTGAGCCTCCTCCACCACCACCTCCAGAGATGGACCCTCTCCTGCCAGAGCTGCTGCCACCACCAGAGCTCAGCCCCCCACTGTGGGGACTGCATCTGCCACTGCCGGAGCTGGACCCCCATCCTCCGGAGCTGTGGCCACCTCCAGACATGGACCCTCCACTGCCGGAGCCTCCTCCAACACCTCCAGACATGGACCCTCCACTGCCAGAGCTGGATCCCCATCCTCCAGAGCTGTGGCCACCTCCAGACATGGACCCTTCACTACCTGAGCCTCCTCCACCACCACCTCCAGAGATGGACCCTCTCCTGACAGAGCTGCTGCCACCACCAGAGCTCAGCCCTCCACTGTGGGGACTGCATCTGCCACTGCCGGAGCTGGACCCCCAACCTCCGGAGCTGTGGCCACCTCCAGACATGGACCCTCCACTGCCGGAGCCTCCTCCAACACCTCCAGACATGGACCCTCTCCTGCCAGAGCTGGACCCCCAACCTCCGGAACTGTGGCCACCTCCAGACATGGACACTCCACTGCCGGAGCTTCCTCCAACACCTCCAGACATGGACCCTCCACTACCAGAGCAGGATCCCCATCCTCTGGAGCTGTTGCCTCCTCCAGACATGGACCCTTCACTACCTGAGCCTCCTCCACCACCACCTCCAGAGATGGACCCTCTCCTGCCAGAGCTGCTGCCACCACCAGAGCTCAGCCCTCCACTGTGGGGACTGCATCTACCACTGCCGGAGCGGGACCCCCAACCTCCAGAGCTGTGGCCACCTCCAGACATGGACCCTCCACTGCCGCACCTTCCTCCAACACCTCCAGACATGGACCCTCCACTGCCTGAGCCTCCTCCACCACCTCCAGACATGGACCCTCCACTCCCTGAGCCTCCTCCAACACCTCCAGACATGGACCCTCCACTGCCTGAGCCTCCTCCAACACCTCCAGACATGGACCCACCGCTGCCAGAGCAGGACCCCCATCCTCCGGAGCTGTGGCCACCTCCAGACATGGACCCTCCACTGCCTGAGCCTCCTCCACCACCTCCAGACATGGACCCTCCACTGCGAGAGCCTCCTCCAACACCTCCAGACATGGACCCTCTCCTGCCAGAGCTGGATCCCCATCCTCCAGAGCTGCTGCCTCCTCCAGAAATGGACCCTCCACTGCCTGAGCTTCCTGCACCACCACCTCCAGAGATGGAGCCTCTCCTGACAGAGCTGCTGCCACCACCAGAGCTCAGCCCTCCACTGTGGGGACTGCATCTGCCACTGCCGGAGCTGGACCCCCAACCTCCAGAGCTGTGGCCACCTCCAGACATGGACCCTCCACTGCCTGAGCCTCCTCCAACACCTCCAGACATGGACCCTCCACTACCTGAGCCTCCTCCACCACCTCCAGACATGGACCCTCCACTGCCTGAGCCTCCTCCAACACCTCCAGACATGGACCCTCCACTACCTGAGCCTCCTCCACCACCTCCAGACATGGACCCTCCACTGCCGGAGCCTCCTCCAACACCTCCAGACATGGACCCTCTCCTGCCAGAGCTGGACCCCCAACCTCCGGAGCTGTGGCCACCTCCAGACATGGACCCTCCACTGCCGGAGCTTCCTCCAACACCTCCAGACATGGACCCTCCACTACCAGAGCAGGATCCCCATCCTCTGGAGCTGTTGCCTCCTCCAGACATGGACTCTTCACTACCTGAGCCTCCTCCAACACCACCTCCAGAAATGGACCCTCTCCTGCCAGAGCTGCTGCCACCACCAGAGCTCAGCCCCCCACTGTGGGGACTGCATCTGCCACTGCCGGAGCTGGACCCCCAACCTCCGGAGCTGCTGCCACCTCCAGACATGGACCCTCCACTGCCTGAGCCTCCTCCACCACCGCCTCCAGAGATGGAGCCTCTCCTGCCAGAGCTGCTGCCACCACCAGAGCTCAGCCCTCCACTGTGGGGACTGCATCTGCCACTGCCGGAGCTGGACCCGCAACCTCCGGAACTGTGGCCACCTCTAGACATGGACCCTCCACTGCCTGAGCCTCCTCCACCACCTCCAGACATGGACCCTCCACTACCAGAGCTGCTGCCACCACCAGAGCTCAGCCCTCCACTGTGGGGACTGCATCTGCCACTGCCGGAACTGGACCCCCATTCTCCGGAGCTGTGGCCACCTCCAGACATGGACCCTCCACTACCTGAGCCTCCTCCAACACCTCCAGACATGGACCCTCCACTGCCAGAGCCGCATCCCCATCCTCCAGAGCTGCTTCCACCTCCAGACATGGACCCTCCACTGCCAGAGCTGGATCCCCATCCTCCGGAGCTGCTGCCACCTCCAGACATGGACCCTCCACTGCCGGAGCTTCCTCCAACACCTCCAGACATAGACCCTCCACTGCCAGAGCTGGATCCCCATCCTCCAGAGCTGCTGCCTCCTCCAGACATGGACCCTCCACTGCCGGAGCTTCCTCCAACACCTCCAGACATAGACCCTCCACTACCAGAGCAGGATCCCCATTCACCGGAGCTGTGGCCTCCTCCAGACATGGACCCTCCACTGCCTGAGCCTCCTCCACCACCACCTCCAGAGATGGACCCTCTCCTGCCAGAGCTGCTGCCACCACCAGAGCTCAGCCCTCCACTGTGGGGACTGCATCTACCACTGCCGGAGCTGGACCCCCAACCTCCAGAGCTGTGGCCACCTCCAGACATGGACCCTCCGCTGCCTGAGCCTCCTCCAACACCACCTCCAGAGATGGACCCTCTCCTGCCAGAGCTGGATCCCCATCCTCCAGAGCTGCTGCCTCCTCCAGAAATGGACCCTCCACTGCCTGAGCCTCCTCCACCACCACCTCCAGAGATGGACCCTCTCCTGCCAGAGCTGCTGCCACCACCAGAGCTCAGCCCTCCACTGTGGGGACTGCATCTGCCACTGCCGGAGCTGGACCCCCATCCTCCGGAGCTGTGGCCACCTCCAGACATGGACCCTTCACTGCCTGAGCCTCCTCCAACACCTCCAGACATGGACCCTCCACTGCCAGAGCCTCCTCCACCACCTCCAGACATGGACCCTCCACTGCCTGAGCCTCCTCCAACACCTCCAGACATGGACCCTCTCCTGCCAGAGCTGGATCCCCATCCTCCAGAGCTGTGGCCTCCTCCAGACATGGACCCTTCACTACCTGAGCCTCCTCCACCACCACCTCCAGAGATGGAGCCTCTCCTGCCAGAGCTGCTGCCACCTCCAGAGCTCAGCCCTCCACTGTGGGGACTGCATCTGCCACTGCCGGAGCTGGACCGCCAACCTCCGGAGCTGTGGCCACCTCCAGACATGGACCCTCCACTGCGAGAGCCTCCTCCACCACCTCCAGACATGGACCCTCCACTGCCAGAGCTGGATCCCCATCCTCCAGAGCTGCTGCCTCCTCCAGAAATGGACCCTCCACTGCCTGAGCTTCCTCCACCACCACCTCCAGAGATGGAGCCTCTCCTGCCAGAGCTGCTGCCACCACCAGAGCTCAGCCCTCCACTGTGGGGACTGCATCTGCCACTGCCGGAGCTGGACCCCCATCCTCCGGAGCTGTGGCCACCTCCAGACATGGACCCTCCACTGCCTGAGCCTCCTCCACCACCTCCAGACATGGACCCTCCACTGCCAGAGCCTCCTCCACCACCTCCAGACATGGACCCTCCACTGCCTGAGCCTCCTCCAACACCTCCAGACATGGACCCTCTCCTGCCAGAGCTGGATCCCCATCCTCCAGAGCTGTGGCCTCCTCCAGACATGGACCCTTCACTACCTGAGCCTCCTCCACCACCACCTCCAGAGATGGAGCCTCTCCTGCCAGAGCTGCTGCCACCTCCAGAGCTCAGCCCTCCACTGTGGGGACTGCATCTGCCACTGCCGGAGCTGGACCGCCAACCTCCGGAGCTGTGGCCACCTCCAGACATGGACCCTCCACTGCCGGAGCTTCCTCCAACACCTCCAGACATAGACCCTCCACTGCCAGAGCTGGATCCCCATCCTCCAGAGCTGCTGCCTCCTCCAGAAATGGACCCTCCACTGCCTGAGCTTCCTCCACCACCACCTCCAGAGATGGAGCCTCTCCTGCCAGAGCTGCTGCCACCACCAGAGCTCAGCCCTCCACTGTGGGGACTGCATCTGCCACTGCCGGAGCTGGACCCCCATCCTCCGGAGCTGTGGCCACCTCCAGACATGGACCCTTCACTACCTGAGCCTCCTCCAACACCTCCAGAGATGGACCCTCCACTGCCAGAGCCTCCTCCACCACCTCCAGACATGGACCCTCCACTGCCTGAGCCTCCTCCAACACCTCCAGACATGGACCCTCCACTGCCAGAGCAGGATCCCCATCCTCCAGAGCTGTGGCCTCCTCCAGACATGGACCCTTCACTACCTGAGCCTCCTCCACCACCACCTCCAGAGATGGACCCTCTCCTGCCAGAGCTGCTGCCACCACCAGAGCTCAGCCCTCCACTGTGGGGACTGCATCTGCCACTGCCGGAGCTGGACCCCCAACCTCCAGAGCTGTGGCCACCTCCAGACATGGACCCTCCACTGCCTGAGCCTCCTCCAACACCTCCAGACATGGACCCTCCACTACCTGAGCCTCCTCCACCACCTCCAGACATGGACCCTCCACTGCCTGAGCCTCCTCCAACACCTCCAGACATGGACCCTCTCCTGCCAGAGCTGGATCCCCATCCTCCAGAGCTGTGGCCTCCTCCAGACATGGACCCTTCACTACCTGAGCCTCCTCCACCACCACCTCCAGAGATGGACCCTCTCCTGCCAGAGCTGCTGCCACCACCAGAGCTCAGCCCTCCCCTGTGGGGACTGCATCTGCCACTGCCGGAGCTGGACCCCCAACCTCCAGAGCTGTGGCCACCTCCAGACATGGACCCTTCACTGCCTGAGCCTCCTCCAACACCTCCAGACACGGACCCTCCACTGCCAGAGCTGGATCCCCATCCTCCAGAGCTGTGGCCTCCACCAGACATGGACCCTTCACTACCTGAGCCTCCTCCACCACCACCTCCAGAGATGGAGCCTCTCCTGACAGAGCTGCTGCCACCACCAGAGCTCAGCCCCCCACTGTGGGGACTGCATCTGCCACTGCCGGAGCTGGACCCCCATCCTCCGGAGCTGTGGCCACCTCCAGACATGGACCCTCCACTGCCTGAGCCTCCTCCAACACCTCCAGACATGGACCCTCTCCTGCCAGAGCTGGATCCCCATCCTCCAGAGCTGTGGCCTCCTCCAGACATGGACCCTTCACTACCTGAGCCTCCTCCACCACCACCTCCAGAGATGGAGCCTCTCCTGCCAGAGCTGCTGCCACCACCAGAGCTCAGCCCTCCACTGTGGGGACTGCATCTGCCACTGCCGGAGCTGGACCCCCAACCTCCAGAGCTGTGGCCACCTCCAGACATGGACCCTTCACTGCCTGAGCCTCCTCCAACACCTCCAGACATGGACCCTCCACTGCCAGAGCTGGATCCCCATCCTCCAGAGCTGTGGCCTCCACCAGACATGGACCCTTCACTATCTGAGCCTCCTCCACCACCACCTCCAGAGATGGACCCTCTCCTGCCAGAGCTGCTGCCACCACCAGAGCTCAGCCCCCCACTGTGGGGACTGCATCTGCCACTGCCGGAGCTGGACCCCCATCCTCCGGAGCTGTGGCCACCTCCAGACATGGACCCTCCACTGCCGGAGCCTCCTCCAACACCTCCAGACATGGACCCTCCACTGCCAGAGCTGGATCCCCATCCTCCAGAGCTGTGGCCACCTCCAGACATGGACCCTTCACTACCTGAGCCTCCTCCACCACCACCTCCAGAGATGGACCCTCTCCTGACAGAGCTGCTGCCACCACCAGAGCTCAGCCCTCCACTGTGGGGACTGCATCTGCCACTGCCGGAGCTGGACCCCCAACCTCCGGAGCTGTGGCCACCTCCAGACATGGACCCTCCACTGCCGGAGCCTCCTCCAACACCTCCAGACATGGACCCTCTCCTGCCAGAGCTGGACCCCCAACCTCCGGAACTGTGGCCACCTCCAGACATGGACACTCCACTGCCGGAGCTTCCTCCAACACCTCCAGACATGGACCCTCCACTACCAGAGCAGGATCCCCATCCTCTGGAGCTGTTGCCTCCTCCAGACATGGACCCTTCACTACCTGAGCCTCCTCCACCACCACCTCCAGAGATGGACCCTCTCCTGCCAGAGCTGCTGCCACCACCAGAGCTCAGCCCTCCACTGTGGGGACTGCATCTACCACTGCCGGAGCGGGACCCCCAACCTCCAGAGCTGTGGCCACCTCCAGACATGGACCCTCCACTGCCGCACCTTCCTCCAACACCTCCAGACATGGACCCTCCACTGCCTGAGCCTCCTCCACCACCTCCAGACATGGACCCTCCACTCCCTGAGCCTCCTCCAACACCTCCAGACATGGACCCTCCACTGCCTGAGCCTCCTCCAACACCTCCAGACATGGACCCACCGCTGCCAGAGCAGGACCCCCATCCTCCGGAGCTGTGGCCACCTCCAGACATGGACCCTCCACTGCCTGAGCCTCCTCCACCACCTCCAGACATGGACCCTCCACTGCGAGAGCCTCCTCCAACACCTCCAGACATGGACCCTCTCCTGCCAGAGCTGGATCCCCATCCTCCAGAGCTGCTGCCTCCTCCAGAAATGGACCCTCCACTGCCTGAGCTTCCTGCACCACCACCTCCAGAGATGGAGCCTCTCCTGACAGAGCTGCTGCCACCACCAGAGCTCAGCCCTCCACTGTGGGGACTGCATCTGCCACTGCCGGAGCTGGACCCCCAACCTCCAGAGCTGTGGCCACCTCCAGACATGGACCCTCCACTGCCTGAGCCTCCTCCAACACCTCCAGACATGGACCCTCCACTACCTGAGCCTCCTCCACCACCTCCAGACATGGACCCTCCACTGCCTGAGCCTCCTCCAACACCTCCAGACATGGACCCTCCACTACCTGAGCCTCCTCCACCACCTCCAGACATGGACCCTCCACTGCCGGAGCCTCCTCCAACACCTCCAGACATGGACCCTCTCCTGCCAGAGCTGGACCCCCAACCTCCGGAGCTGTGGCCACCTCCAGACATGGACCCTCCACTGCCGGAGCTTCCTCCAACACCTCCAGACATGGACCCTCCACTACCAGAGCAGGATCCCCATCCTCTGGAGCTGTTGCCTCCTCCAGACATGGACTCTTCACTACCTGAGCCTCCTCCAACACCACCTCCAGAAATGGACCCTCTCCTGCCAGAGCTGCTGCCACCACCAGAGCTCAGCCCCCCACTGTGGGGACTGCATCTGCCACTGCCGGAGCTGGACCCCCAACCTCCGGAGCTGCTGCCACCTCCAGACATGGACCCTCCACTGCCTGAGCCTCCTCCACCACCGCCTCCAGAGATGGAGCCTCTCCTGCCAGAGCTGCTGCCACCACCAGAGCTCAGCCCTCCACTGTGGGGACTGCATCTGCCACTGCCGGAGCTGGACCCGCAACCTCCGGAACTGTGGCCACCTCTAGACATGGACCCTCCACTGCCTGAGCCTCCTCCACCACCTCCAGACATGGACCCTCCACTACCAGAGCTGCTGCCACCACCAGAGCTCAGCCCTCCACTGTGGGGACTGCATCTGCCACTGCCGGAACTGGACCCCCATTCTCCGGAGCTGTGGCCACCTCCAGACATGGACCCTCCACTACCTGAGCCTCCTCCAACACCTCCAGACATGGACCCTCCACTGCCAGAGCCGCATCCCCATCCTCCAGAGCTGCTTCCACCTCCAGACATGGACCCTCCACTGCCAGAGCTGGATCCCCATCCTCCGGAGCTGCTGCCACCTCCAGACATGGACCCTCCACTGCCGGAGCTTCCTCCAACACCTCCAGACATAGACCCTCCACTGCCAGAGCAGGATCCCCATCCTCCAGAGCTGTGGCCTCCACCAGACATGGACCCTTCACTACCTGAGCCTCCTCCACCACCACCTCCAGAGATGGACCCTCTCCTGCCAGAGCTGCTGCCACCACCAGAGCTCAGCCCTCCACTGTGGGGACTGCATCTACCACTGCCGGAGCGGGACCCCCAACCTCCAGAGCTGTGGCCACCTCCAGACATGGACCCTCCACTGCCGCAGCTTCCTCCAACACCTCCAGACATGGACCCTCCACTGCCTGAGCCTCCTCCACCACCTCCAGACATGGACCCTCCACTGCCTGAGCCTCCTCCAACACCTCCAGACATGGACCCTCCACTGCCTGAGCCTCCTCCAACACCTCCAGACATGGACCCACCGCTGCCAGAGCAGGACCCCCATCCTCCGGAGCTGTGGCCACCTCCAGACATGGACCCTCCACTGCCTGAGCCTACTCCAACACCTCCAGACATGGACTCTCCACTGCCAGAGCTGGATCCCCATCCTCTGGAGCTGCTGCCTCCTCCAGACATGGACCCTTCACTACCTGAGCCTCCTCCACCACCACCTCCAGAGATGGACCCTCTCCTGCCAGAGCTGCTGCCACCACCAGAGCTCAGCCCTCCACTGTGGGGACTGCATCTGCCTCTGCCGGAGCTGGACCCCCAACCTCCGGAGCTGTGGCCACGGCCAGACATGGACCCTCCGCTGCCTGAGCCTCCTCCAACACCTCCAGACATGGACCCTCCACTGCCAGAGCTGGATCCCCATCCTCCGGAGCTGTGGCCTCCTCCAGACATGGACCCTCCACTGCCTGAGCCTCCTCCAACACCTCCAGACATGGACCCTCCACTGCCGGCGCTTCCTCCAACACCTCCAGACATGGACCCTCCACTGCCTGAGCCTCCTCCAACACCTCCAGACATGGACCCGCTGCTGCCAGAGCTGGATCCCCATCCTCCGGAGCTGTGGCCACCTCCAGACATGGACCCTTCACTACCTGAGCCTCCTCCACCACCACCTCCAGAGATGGACCCTCTCCTGCCAGAGCTGCTGCCACCACCAGAGCTCAGCCCTCCACTGTGGGGACTGCATCTGCCACTGCCGGAGCTGGACCCCCAACCTCCAGAGCTGTGGCCACCTCCAGACATGGACCCTCCACTGCCGCAGCTTCCTCCAGCACCTCCAGACATGGACCCTCCACTGCCTGAGCTTCCTCCAACACCTCCAGACATGGACCCTCCACTGCCTGAGCCTCCTCCACCACCACCTCCAGAGATGGACCCTCTCCTGCCAGAGCTGCTGCCACCACCAGAGCTCAGCCCTCCACTGTGGGGACTGCATCTGCCTCTGCCGGAGCTGGACCCCCATCCTCCGGAGCTGCTGCCACCTCCAGACATGGACCCTTCACTGCCTGAGCCTCCTCCAACACCTCCAGAGATGGACCCTCCACTACCTGAGCCTCCTCCAACACCTCCAGTCATGGACCCTCCACTGCCTGAGCCTCCTCCACCACCACCTCCAGAGATGGACCCTCTCCTGCCAGAGCTGCTGCCACCACCAGAGCTCAGCCCTCCACTGTGGGGACTGCATCTGCCTCTGCCGGAGCTGGACCCCCATCCTCCGGAGCTGTGGCCACCTCCAGACATGGACCCTCCACTGCCGGAGCTTCCTCCAACACCTCCAGACATGGACCCTCCACTACCAGAGCTGGATCCCCATCCTCTGGAGCTGTGGCCTCCTCCAGACATGGACCCTCCACTGCCTGAGCCTCCTCCACCACCACCTCCAGAGATGGACCCTCTCCTGCCAGAGCTGCTGCCACCACCAGAGCTCAGCCCTCCACTGTGGGGACTGCATCTGCCACTGCCGGAGCTGGACCCCCAACCTCCAGAGCTGTGGCCACCTCCAGACATGGACCCACCACTGCCGGCGCTTTCTCCAACACCTCCACACATGGACCCTCCACTGCCTGAGCCTCCTCCAAGACCTCCAGACATGGACCCTTCACTGCCAGAGCAGGATCCCCATCCTCCAGAGCTGTAGCCACCTCCAGACATGGACCCTCCACTGCCTGAGCCTCCTCCAACACCTACAGACATGGACCCTCCACTGCCAGAGCTGGATCCCCATCCTCCAGAGCTGTGGCCTCCACCAGACATGGACCCTCCACTGCCTGAGCCTCCTCCACCACCACCTCCAGAGATGGACCCTCTCCTGCCAGAGCTGCTGCCACCACCAGAGCTCAGCCCTCCACTGTGGGGACTGCATCTGCCACTGCCGGAGCTGGACCCCCAACCTCCGGAGCTGTGGCCACCTCCAGACATGGACCCTCCACTGCCGCAGCTTCCTCCAACACCTCCAGACATGGACCCTCCACTGCCTGAGCCTCCTCCAACACCTCCAGACATGGACCCTCCACTGCCAGAGCTGGATCCCCATCCTCCAGAGCTGCTGCCTCCTCCAGACATGGACCCTCCACTGCCTGAGCCTCTTCCACCACCACCCCCAGAGATGGAGCCTCTCCTGCCAGAGCTGCTGCCACCACCAGAGCTCAGCCCTCCACTGTGGGGACTGCATCTGCCACTGCCGGAGCTGGACCCCCAACCTCCAGAGCTGCTGCCACCTCCAGACATGGACCCTCCACTGCCGGCGCTTCCTCCAACACCTCCAGACATGGACCCTCCACTGCCTGAGCCTCCTCCAACACCTCCAGACATGGACCCGCCGCTGCCAGAGCAGGATCCCCATCCTCCAGAGCTGTGGCCACCTCCAGACATGGACCCTTCATTACCTGAGCCTCCTCCACCACCACCTCCAGAGATGGACCCTCTCCTGCCAGAGCTGCTGCCACCACCAGAGCTCAGCCCTCCACTGTGGGGACTGCATCTGCCACTGCCGGAGCTGGATCCCCATCCTCCGGAGCTGTGTCCACCTCCAGACATGGACCCTCCACTGCCTGAGCCTCCTCCAACACCCCCAGATATTGACCCTCCACTGCCGGAACTACATCCCCATCCTCTGGAGCTTTTTCCACTTCCTCCTTCAGATGCTGACCCTTTCCTTCTGTTTTTTCTGGCACCACCAGTGCTCAGCCCCCCCTTCCCACTTTTCACGCCTCTGGATCCAACTCCAAAGATTCCGGTAGAACTGGTATTGTCGTCAATTACACCTGAAAGAAATGGAATTTAGCTCCACCTTTTTCTATTTACCTCCAAAAATTTACAAGCATATCTGATACTTATTCTTATGTAGGGCCATCATTGCACCTACTCTAGTGGTCATGGTCATATCTTTTAAAAGATCCAATAAGGGTCTTCATTAGAGCTCGTACCTATGATATGTTTTCTCATGTGTTTATGGCTTTATTAGCTTATTTTTAACATTATTTACATTTTATTCTGTACATGAACAGCCAGTGCAGTCCTTCCTTCAAGAAGGCCAAGAGTTCAGGTCTGTTCTCCGTAAGCTGGTTCTCTATTTCCACAGATTTTAGGACAAGCTGCCTGATTTCTTTCAGTTCTGACATGCACCGCATGGACATATAGAATGATTTAGGTGTTTCCCACCTCCTACAGGCTTGGCTGATCCCCCCCAATAAGTTCCAAAGCCCATCGCTCAATGTTGATGTATTAATGCATATACACGAGTGTTCCTACACACACTCACAAGTCCACCGTTGGCTTCATTTCCATCAGAAACTCAGATAGAAACTCAAACGGGTTGTTGTGATGGTGATCTTAACTGTTGTGATGTGATCTTAACTACCACGGGCAACACAATGGCATGGGTGCTCTTAAAAAAAGGAAAGCAAAGCCTTGAGATACTTACAGATCGTGGCGGGTGAGCCTTCTCGTATCCTGCGAAGGAAAAGTGACATTGAGATAATGCATCCAATAAAAGTGGACATCAATGTGTCTATAAGCTAATGAAAGAGGTCACTCCCTCCAGGCAGACATTCATCCTGGAGGTCTGAGCGACAGGGTGAGGGGTGGGACACACTGCTTTGTCCAGGATGAGTAGCTTGCACCTACCTGGTCTCCTCCTCCTCAAGGAGTGATCTATACATGGCAATTTCAATATCCAGGGCCAATTTCACGTTCAGGAGCTCCTGATAATCATGAAGAAGGCGAGCAAGGTCATCTTTGGCCTGCTGCAGGGCGTTCTCCAACTCCTGAAGCTTTTGCTGGCCATCTCTGACGGCAGAGCTCCCACGCTGCTCAGCATCTTTAATGGTTTCTTGGAGGTTGGAATTCTGCAGGGGCACAAGCAGAATGTTCATTTCCCGTCTGTGGGACTGGGGTTTTCAAACCTTTCTGGTAGGCCTTGGAAATTAAAGGCCTCAATGACAGAAGACACATTTACTGGGTAAATTAACCCAAATTAAATCCCAGTGCAGACAGCCTGCTTCGTTTTGAAGAGAAACCATCTCTAGGTTTGCCTGCAGAGGACAGGCTGTGTCACACTGCACCGAGTCCCCGTGTGAACGTGACTTACTTTAGCCATGTTGGAAAGGATCAGCTTTACCTTCTTCCTTGCAATTTCAACTTCTGGTTGCAGCCTTTGGATCTGCCTGGTAAGCTCCTGGATCTCCTGGTAACTGTTCCTCAGTTGCTCACACTGGTTTACCCACATGTCCTGAAGGTCCTGGTACTGATGTTCAGAGAAGAGAACAGATGGTTTTGGTTTCTACTCCACTGACTAGCCAGACTTGCCTCCTTGTCTTGTCACTGTCTACTCACCCTGCCACGATACATGGCATCTACTTCAGCTTTGCTTCTCTGAGCAATTGCCTCATACTCCTGCCTGACTTCTTCAATGATGCCATCCATGTTCAGCTCTCTGTGGTTGTCCATGGACAGAACGACATTGGTGTTGCCAACTACCGTTTGCAGCTGGGACAGCTCCTGTGAGGAAAACAAGACGCTGGATTTTAACAGTCCACCTGAGCAGCCCAGATCACATTATGAGGAAAGAAATGGCACACTCTGGTCAGTTATCCACGGGAACTTCCCTACCTGCAGCCCCCAGATCCTATTGTTCCACCACCAGTTTTAATTTCCAAGTGTCTCCTCCAGCCTTCAGGACACACCAGACCCCCCTTCCACTCACAGATGAGAAAGGACTTAACAAGATCAACGGCCAAGGATGATCCTCTCTCCACACCAAAAAGTCCTGTTCAGGCTAAATTTCTGGAAACCTCCAGAAGATACATATCCTTCAAGACCTGAGGGTGAGTTTTTCATCTGAGAAGTGTACTCACCGCTTCATGTAAGCATCTGAGGAACTCAAGCTCCTGTTTCAGTATTTCCACCCGAACATCAAACTCCATTTTTCCCATGTAGGCACTGTCCAGCTCCTGTAAGATAACCCACGGGCATATTTGTATCTCTTTGATCCAAATTCTCCACCGAAGTACAGTTCTTGCAAGGCTTTGTGCACTTCCTTAAAGCCTTCGTTCCTGGAGTCAAATAAGGACTCAGGTTTCATTTGAAAAGCAATTAGAACAAAAGGAAAGATTTTAACTCTTCAAAGAAAAGAACAGCTTAGAAATAAGCAAAATAGCTGTGGAGATAAACGTGTTCCTGGGCAAAACAAGGAAAACATAGATTTCATTAATTCTTCTAATAAAAAGCTGTCTCAATTTTCTATTCTCCTAATCCATCCATAGATGTTATTTAACCCCTGGTAACGATGTCTCGCCTAGGCTGTACTGAGTGAATAAAAACCAGCACTTCGTAGATACTCATCGTACAAAGGACCAATTCAGTCTCTAGAGGAAATTATTTCTCTCCAGTCTCGCAGTAAAAAGCTCAGGTTTTCAATTACTTCAGTTAGATGAACTTAAGCAAATACCTTGCTTTTAAAAACCTCAGCAGCCATCCTGTTACTGCTTTATTTCTGAAGCTTTGATTTAGCTCAGTGTCTTGGATTACTTCACCTTTTTGAGCTCCACAAACTCCTCTTCTTTCGATGCACGCTTGTTGATCTCATCCTCGAATCTGTTACAGCGGAGAAAAGAAATAGGTAGCTCATTGCCTGGCTCACTTCTTCAGTCAAGCGGATCAGAAACCAAAGGGAATCACCCAGAAAGGGAATGTGTCAAGTTTTCATTTAACTGCAATTTCTGAGCAACTACAAAGGCAAACCCCTGCAAAACTATATGTTAATTAGCCAACAAAACGGGATAGATATAGATCAGGTCTAACATCTCTGTAATCCTGACCTAAAATCCCCATTTTTCAGAGCTGTGGATGTATATTATCTTTCAGGTGCACGTAAGCCAGAAGAAGTGATGACTCTTTTAACTTGACCCCACTGCTCAGCTCTGTCCCTCCCCCACGCCCCATTGTCCAGGTTGACCACAACTCCACAACTACCAGCAGAAGTAAGGAGTCCTGGGTTACTCATCGCTGGGTGAAGGAAAGGCATGGAGGAAGGCAGGAGAAGAGTGGGATGGATCTACAGGGCCTTTGATTTTCCTCTTACTGTTCTGTGCTCTTCCCTTACCAAATCTTTAGTCTTCCAGCCTCAAAGTCACATCCCCTAATGAGCCTACTGCAGAGCAGTGCTACCATGGCTACATAACTCTTGAAGGTGGGGAGCCAAAGGCACCATCATCACTGCCTTAGAAAATTCCAGTATTCTTTTTACCAGACCCGTAATTATTCACCTTTTTTTATAATCTTCTACAAGATAAAGCATGTTATATGCCTCCGGATCCAGCTGCTCCTTCTGGTTCTGGAGCGTTTCTAGCTGCCTCTGCAGGTTGCTGATGTAAGATTGGAAGAAAGAGGTGATATTTCTGCTCTCTTCTGGTCGGGCACTTTGCTGCTGCAGAAGTTCCCATTTGGCCATCAGAGCCTGGTTCTGCCGCTCAAGGCATTGCACCTGAAAGGCAAAGCAGAGTGTCTCAGCTGCTGGAAGGCACCGGGGGACACAGCGGCATCGGCGTGAGTCCCTATAGCAAAACAAATCCCAGTTACCAGTTCCACCACAGTAGCATCTAGAGGTTTGTTCCATCAGGTGGGACTAACTGTAGGAACGTTGGTACCAACACACCAGAACGCTTAGACTAAAGGGAGGGACATCTCTTTTTTTCCCAGTCTGTTGTATAAGATGGGTATGACTCTACTGCTGCTTCTCAGCACTGATACTGGAATTTTGCTGGCTTTTCCTCTCTTAAAGGCACAATTTTTAGGGGGATGATTGGGATGGAGAGAGACTTCAGCTGTTTCTGAAGTACCTTAGACACCCAAACACCTGAGCAGAGTTGCCCCCCTCTCAGAAGACCACACAGGACCAGTATCTCCCTGGACACACTTTGCCTTAGAGAAGGTCAGAAAGACCTACAACATGCAGACCTGGTGTTTTTGGAAACCAGAGGGATAGCATCTCTTCAGCTGGGACACTGAACAGTTTATCACCTGGCAGCTGACATCCAGAAGGTTTAATAAAAAAATAATTTAAAAAAAAAAATAGTCAAAAGCACTCCTGTTTTTCAGGACTAAGCACGCTTAAAACTTCTGGGTGCAACCAGCACCTTTTCTGTAGGGTAATACAAGAAGCCGTTAAGTCTTTACCTGTAAGAAATAACACAAGCTTCCACCCTACGCAGAGACACATGTCACCACCCAAAAAAGGCACATGTCAGGTTTGCGTGGGTGGAAGTGTTTCCGTGACTGTTTTGTTCCTGTATCTGTGAGTAGAAACAAAAGAGAAGGCAAGACTGCGGGTGGGTGAAAGCGTTGTAGCTGCAAGCCAAGAGGTAAAGGAGAAATACGAGGGAGCCACCGGCCACCTGAAAGAGGCTAGGACCTCCAAACAACAAAGTACTTTGTTTTGTATCTCAGAGAAATGAAACATTTTGTTTTGCTTGAGGGGAGAAGGGGAAAAAAAAAAAAAAAAGAGCACACATCAAGGCTGCTCAAGCCCATCACCCATTTTTCCTGCTAGCATCAACAATGCCCAGGCACCAGAATATTGCTGGCCACGCAGAAACCCTTTTCCTCAAAAGAGAAGTGAGTTAATGTGATGGTGACATCCCAGCAGTTTGTTATTGTCCTGCCACAAAAGACAACTCAGAGATACTTATCCCAGGGCTAAGTGCAAGTGATTCACGCAGCGATGTTTATTGCGAGCTATTAAGAGCTTCACACCAGCACAAGGGTGTGATTTTGAGGGGGGAGAAGATGCCGTGTAAAGGTGTCATGTAAAGGTGTCCCCGTGGCTGGCACAGGCAGAGCAGCACCCCTCGTGTCTCCCCCTTCCCAGATAACAAGTGAAAAAGAGAACAGGGACTCACCTTATCGATGAATGATGCAAATTTGTTGTTGAGAGCCTTAATCTGCTCTTTCTCATCTGACCGCACTCTCTGGAACTCGGGGTCGACTTGTACTTGTATTGGCCTCAGCAGGTTGGTGTTGACATGGACCTCCTCAATGCCTCTGCTGATGCCAGGCTGCCCGAAGCCCTGTCCAGCCCCTTGTTCACCAAAGGTGCTTCTCCCAAGGCCTTCTGCACGCACCTCCCTGCCTGAACTTCCTCCACACATGCCACCAAGCCCTGCTCCACCACCTTGAAAAGCTCCCACAAAACATCCTCTTCTCCCAAAGTCCCTATCAAGACACCTCCTACCACCAAATCCCATGTACCTCACATATCCTATTCCTTCTCCTCCATAGGCTCCACCAGTACAAACATTCCTAAACCCACCGAGGTTGTGGAGACTCCTGCTGCCATAACCATACCCATAACCACTGTATCCATCATCTCTATTGTCTTCATAATGGCTTATGGTAGAACTTCTCCAGCCACCTGCTGGGCCACAGTGAGCAGAAAAGGAACTGAAATTCCCATCCCCAAATCTGGAGAAATGTCGTCTCATAGCTTCGCTTTCAGAGCGTTAAGAGAAGATGAGAAAGCAGGTGAGGAGTTTGTAAAACGGGAGGAGAAATGAGAGTGAAGGATCCTCAGCTCCTCTGGTAGGGAGGACGGAAGTTCTCCTTTATACGTTCTGGAGGAGCTAGGCTCCATTCCGTGGTAATTAGCAGGTCTGTTAATGTTGTTATTGGGTTTGGTTCATCAAGAGGCAATTAATGGCTGCCTGAAGAGAGGTCAGAGTAAACACCACACACCAATGGGGGAATTGTGAAATTCCCCAAATCTGCTTGAGTCATGAGTTTTGCTCAGATGAGATTTCCTTATCTCATTAGTCTGCCCTCCATCATTAATTACAGTTACCCATCCACATTACCACGGTTTGTTCTCTCTCAGATTTCCCCATCTCTATTGATATTTCATTTCATGAGACAGAAGGCCTCGATACTGGCCCCACACCGTGGCTCACCATGCTTCACCGCATCGCTGGGTGTACAGAAGGCAAAGGCGACAGCTCCTGTGGCTTCCCAATCTTCTCTCATTCCCAGTATATCCACCCATGAGCAAGTATCACTTCTGCAGGGAGCGGGGAGGTGTTGCCACCTGGTCATCTCTCCTAATAGCATTTAAAAAGTTAAAAACCTGCCTTTGGTTCATGAAGCTGAAATAATGTCTAGAAAACAGAAAAAATTTGATCTCGGTGGATCAATTTTAGCTTTGGACAAACTGATACAGCTTTAAATGGAAATGGGAACGGTCTGAGATATACCTCAATCAATTAAACCAATCTTTTAACTATTAAAGATTAAGACGAGGTCACCTGAGGGAACAAGTGACCCATCACTTCCATGGACAAGGGCTCTTGGCCCTCCTGCTACGGTTGCTCCTGCTCTTCCATGCGGGAGAGGTTCGACCATGAGCTAAAGCCGCCAGTTTGCGGGGTGATTCTTCTAGAGGCCCCACCACTGCGTGGCTGAGACATCAGACACAGAGCTGGGTTCCGGGCTTTTCTACCCACTGAGCACCTGCCTGATCCTGATCCATCCCTCTTCCCTCTCCTCATTCCTGCACCATGCTCCACCGTTCCAGCCTCAGCACGCTCCAGCGCAAGGCTCAGTGGCCACAGGCTCGTCCAAAAGCATTTGGGAGCCAAGTCCTGCTGCTGGCCATGCCACCCAGAGCCTCAGCCTTGACCAATACCTCAAGAAGGCAACAGGGATCTGGTACACGGTCTCCAAAAGCTCTGGTGGAACAGTTTCCAGAGGGCGAGCACCTCCCCCTTGTCCCCTGCACAGTGTTAGGAGGATCTGGGCTTCACCCGAAGGCGATGCTCTTCCTCCCAAAGGTGCTGGATGAAGCTGGGCTGGGAGCCCTGCAGTTACACAGAGGTTCTGTGCTCAGGGCTCTGCAGTCCTCGATCTGGCTCCATCTGGAAAGTGCCTCACAAACCCCCAAAACAAAGGGTGTGTAGGGAGAGGTTATTTGTCCGGCTGAAGCATCCCGAGGTGGACATGATTTTGGACGCTTAGCGACCTATGAAAGGCTTTTCCCATGAGCAAACACAGTGTTTTCCAGACAACCAGATGGGAAGAGATACCTTTCCCTACCAAACTTGGATTCTTCCATCCTTACACCAGGAATGGCCAACTGGTATCCCAGACCTTCCATTTGTGCTACATTTTTTGTAATTAAACTTCATTAGTCACCTACATTTTACTGAGAATTGCAACTAAATTTCCCACTGAATTCCCCCTTTTTATATACCTATATAAAAACCTGACTTGGATTGAGAATTCTGTGTCCTGCTGGAAAGAATAATTATGGTGAACAGAAAAAAAAAATGTGTAATGAGCTTGATTTTCAAAGTGAGTGGGGGGAAAACTGGAAACAGACCCATTTTAACACATCTGGGTAAGGTTTGCCAAAGCATTAGGATATGACACAAAAATCTTTCCTGTTCTGTTTTAGTTGAGCTCATTAGTTTCTAGATGCTCATGCGTCTCAAGAGAAACCAACGTAAATTGTCCTGCTTTGCTCCCATGTTTCTGCCAAGCTGGAAGACACTTTCAGAACTGCACCCGCTCCCTGCAAAACTCTGTAGGACAAATGGTGTCTGAGCAATGAGGCTGAAACTCCTGGGTGACCTTGGAGCCATTATTAGGCTCAGGTAAGGATTAGGAGGACAATGAACGACTTGACGTCAGGAGGAGGTGAGACTCAGTGGGCATGACCCATGGTTGTCTTCATGCGGTCTGGGCTAAAACGTCCTGTTTGCTTGCCTTAACAAGCAATTCCTGCACAGGAGTTTCTAAAGGGTTTCTGTTCACCTCTCTGTTGAGTTGAAGGACTGCTTTGGGTGCAGTTCATCCTCATCCTACACTTTGGGCAGTGAGAGCTGGCTGAAGGGCAGAGGTCCTGACCCGTGGTGCATGGTCTGGCCAGAGGCTGTAGCTCATGGTGTTCCCCAGGGTCAGTGCTGGGTCCTGTCCCACTTCTTCATCACTGGCCTGGTGAGGGCATGGAGTGCACCCCCAGCATGTTGGTGGGTGATACAGAACTGGGAGGAGCGGCCAATACCCCAAGGCTGCACTGCCGTGCAGCCAGACCTGGGCAGGCTGAGGAGCTGGACGCTGAGGAACATCAAGTTCAAAGGCAGATGTGATGTCCTGCCCCTGGGGAGGGACAGCCCCGTGCACCGGCACGGGCTGAGGCTGAGCTGCTGGGGTGCAGCTCTGCGGGGAAGGGCCTGGGAGGGCTTGGGGGCAGCAGGTTGCCCGTGGGCCAGCAAGGTGCCAAGGGGCCAGTGGGATCCCCGGGGGGCACGAGGAGCATGGCCAGCAGGTGGAGGGAGGGGGTCCTGCCCCTCTGCTCTGTCCTGGTGAGGCCACATCGGGAACACGGTGCCCAGTGCTGGGCTGCCCAGGTCCAGAAAGACTGGCAGCTACTGGGGAGGAGCCAGCCAGGGCTGTGAGGGTGATGAGAGACCGGAGCATCTCCCTGATGAGGACAGGCTGAGAGTGGTGGGGCTGTTCAGCCTCAGGAAGAGAGCGAGAGGGATCTCATCATGTGCACAAACACCTTAAGGGCACATGTCAAGGGAACAGGGCCAGGCTCTTTTCAGCGGTGCCCAGCAACAGGACAAGGGGCAATGGACACCAACTGCAACACAAGAAGCTCCATCAGAATATGAGGAAGAACTTTACCTTGAGGGTGATGGAGCGCTGGGACAGGGTGCCCAGAGAGGCTGTGGAGTTTCCTTCTCTGGAAACATTCAAACCCACCAGGATGCAATTCTGTGCAACCTGCTCAAGGTGACCCTGCTTTAGCAGGTGTTGGACTGCCTGGTCTCCAGAGATGCCTTCCAACCCCGACCAGTCTGGGGTTCTGTGATCCCTCCTCTTTCCATTTTGAGAGTGGTTCATTCCAATGCATGCTGTATCAGGCAATACTTTAGATCATCCACACGGATCTTCCACATGGATCTTGGAAGGAAGTGTTATGACCTAGGGGAAGGAACACCCACAGACCAAACAAGTCAGTTCCATGTGGAACAATGCTTAGGAGTTGTCTATCCAAAATCATTGCCCTAAATACATACATCAACTCACTGCATGAAACAAACCAGGTGGCAATTCGTGCCGAACCACTGCACTGATCTCTGAGGCAGCCACGTCCTGCTTGCGAAGGCCTCCTGCAAACCCTGCATGAGAAGAGCAGCCATCCTGCCCCACGTGCCACATAACCCAGAGCATGGCGTGTAGGCAGCCTTGGCACAACAGACTAAGCCACACCTGAACCTGTTGAGCTGGCTCCAGAAAAGGCGATGCACCCAGAGCGCTGCTCACACATCCTGCAGACGAAGGGGGAGCTTCCTGTGATACCTTCCTCTTCCCTGCAATGAGCTGGCATCGCTCTTGGATGTGCCCGGGGAGCTTCTGCTCTGATCCTGTAAAAGAAACACCAAAACAGTTCCCAACATTCACGGAACAAAAGGACCACAGGTTCAAACAACATCCTTACTGTGGAGATGGATGATCACCAAATCTACCAGGGAGTAGAAGTCTTTGGGGGTTATGCAAGTAGCCACATGATCAGCCTGGCTCTTTCTTGTCAGGGATTTTTTAAGATTAATTTAAATTGCATCCCCAAAATTATTCATGTAATTATCCATAAAATTGGTTGCCCGGGCTGCTTGTACAGCTGCTGAAGCAAGCACAGTTCATCCACGTGTAATTCCTCCCATCCAGAAGAGTCCGTGAAGCAGGTGATGATGTTCCTCCTGCCTGGAGAAGCCCTTGGATAGGGGACATGAGCGTGCCTTTCTGGGTGGTCTCATTTCCCTCTGTGGACCATAAGGGAACCTGGAGAACTCGCTCAACTCCTGACTTCCAGGTGGTGGAAGCAATGTGAGTTGAGCTGTCCTCTGTCAGACCCATGCCACAGAGACTGTGCCAAGGATTAACATTTTCAGACCAAACAGGCTCAAACTTCAGCTCTTGGAGCACAATGGACCCAGGAACCCACCAGCCTCCATAACCCACATCCACCTCCGTCCACCTCCAGTCAACCCAAACGATAAATGGGAATAACCAATTCTAGTACTTGGGCTAAAGCTCAAGGGAATGCCTCTACCTTCTTGCAGGACCATTTTAATCAGCTAAAAATAGAAAGCCTGAATGCCTAAAGCCCTGCAGGTGTCTCAGAAGAAAGATCTAGATACTCCTCATCACTGCCAAACATAAACTAGCGATGTTTACAAGCCACATCGGCAGAGAAGAGGGTAGATAAATTAGTGCAGTAATGTACTTATTGCTATTAAATAACTAATGCACACCAGTAGAGTGGACACTCTGCAGTGTAATGCAGTAGCACATTAATAAATAGAGTATGTAGATTTAATAGCTGTCCAGATAAAGTGGATAGGCACAAACACACCGGATTGAAATAGTAGATCGTGACCACTAGTTGCCTAAATACCTGCACCAGCAGAGCCCCGAGTCACTTAGGAAATGGAACTGAGATCACATAGGCACTTATAAAAACGCTTTTCAGCCCACAGACTTTTGTTTTCTCCCATCTTCCATCACATGGACCAACAATAACCTTATTCTGTGGCCGGTGAAGGCAATAAGAGACTCTGGGGAGACAGTAAAAGGAAGAGAAATGTCAAAAACCTTGTAACGGCAGAAAAAAGTGAAACGCTGGTATTCTACCCAAGGTTTACGCTACTTCAGTTCTGAGGTTTCCCAGCCTGGAGAGCACCCTGCCTGCAAGAATGTATTGTCCTAATTATAACAGACACTTCAAGGTGGGAGCAGGAATATGATCCCACATCCGTGTCCACGGTGCAGAGAGAGCAGATGGAGGTTCCTGCACCCAGACCTACATCTGGGTGGGACGGAAAGTTGCCATTAGACCACAGGAAAAAAGCCCAGTATCAGGGCATGCTCAGGATTTCCCGAGTCATCAACCCTTCACAGTAAAACCATGATGCTTCCTGACAATAATTAGAGGAGGTCTGGGAAGGCCCAGGATGGGAAGGCTTTGTCCTGCATAGACTGACATAAGTGGTGCCGAGTTGAGCTGTTTGGGAATGTTTTTTGGGGGAAAATGTTCTTTTTTCTTTAGTAAACAGAAGCATTTTGTCGAAATGCTTTGGTTGAATTGCATGGTACCAGGGTGGAGGCCAGAGTGGAAGGGGAGGGGGAAGAGCCGGCCACTCCAAACAACGTGAGCTCAATGGACAGGTCAGGAGGAACCTGGTGCAGTACATGTCATCAGCTTCTCCATCAGGAGCTTCTCCAGTGACCGGTGGACTGCAACATTTCATGTGGTGAGAAGCAACAGTGCATCTCTGCTTGCACGTGAGTGATTTCTTTTTGAGTGGAGGAAGGACAAGTAGAATAAGGTGGGGACTAAGAGGTCAGAGGAGGCACAGTCTGACTTGCAAGGGGTTGGGACTAAGTGCTCTGCTCCCAAGTCCAGTGACGGCAAGGCAAGCCAAGGAGACATGGCGTGGGAAGTGGTGGGAAGCCTATGAGGAGCAAGGAGAGTTACACCTGGAGCTCCGAATCCCTCTCCTTGACTATGCAGGGACCTGTGCGATGGGTTTAGATCAGACATTTGCCTTTCAGAAAGCCAGGGTTAGGCAGGATGAACCCTACCTGGTGGGGGCTCAGTCCCCAGCTTGTAGGGGTAGGTCCCCTCCCATCTTTGTCTTACCTGCTTGAGACACTGTGAATGGGGAGAGGGGTGGGCTGCGTTAAGGCTTGATTTTAGCCTCAAGTCTGGACCATCAAGTATTCTTCTAGTACACAACAAAATATTACTTTACCTTGCAATCCCGTTAACAAATGACTAATGGCTATTTCAATAAATGGCTAATTATTCTGGGTTAACAGGAAGGTAAACACGTCAATAATTTACTTGTAACCACCTATAGTATTAAATTATCTAGTCAGAAAATAATCATAATTAAGATATCTGTTAATCTCTTATTTCCCCTACAAGAATGTGAAAGTATCAATTTAGTATAACGTGTGAAAATAATAAAGTCATTTTTCTATTATTGTTAACAACTGCAGTGAGTGGATGGAGTAGAAGCTTATTACTCTTTTAACTTTATTGGCTAACCTGACGCAGAACACCATGCTCTGATCCCTGGGATACCTTAAAGGCTGAGCAAGTCCTGGTTCCTCCACACACAGCAAACCTGCAGCTGATGCCCTCAAGCTGGGGCAAGGCAGAGATGCAATCTCCAAAGGGTTTCAGGAGGAGGAGAGATATGACCTGCAGAAGAAGGGAAAAAAAAAAAAAATAGGAGAGAGAGAGAGAGAAACGAGGATGAAGAGGAAACTGGGTTGAACTCTAGGTTAAATTTACCAGGTGCCATGAGAAAACACAACTTTTTTGTATGTACAGCTGCTTCCCAGCAGAAAAATAGTCAATGTATGTGACATCCTTGATATAAATAGAGTGAAAATATTAGGGCAGCTTCTTGATCAAGACCTACAGTGGGAATACATAAAGAAGCTTCTGGAACTTCAGTAATTGACCCCAGCCACCAGTGCTCACAGGATCAGCCTCCCTAAGGGTTTGGGACCACGTTACTTGGTGAGAAAGGGGAGGCAGGGAGCATGCTAAAAGGCCTATGGCAGGCACCAAAAGACACTGTTTATGACTGAGAACAATTTTAATAACATCCCTTCCCACAGGAAGTTGAAACACCTGGAAATAATTCTGGCAGATGTTCAGAATCCAGTAAACAATGTGATTACCAGCCTACCAGAGAAGTGGGTCCCAGTGCTGCCTTCACTGGGCAGAGCATCATTACATCTGGGAAGTTCACCACACCCGATCACCTGGGCTGGCCTCGCAATTGGCTTAGAGTTGATAATTAATCTAATCAAGGTCAGGCTTTGTGATCAATTGAGTAAATCACTCTTTTGAGTTATCGGAACCTCAATTGCTATCATTAGTGCTGCAGCAGCAATAACAGCATCCACAGGACAACAAAACAGGTGGAGAAAAGGCAAAGCCATGCAAAAAGCAGCAGAAGTTTGATTTTTCTCAGCCTAGACCTTCTGCCCAGCAAGGGAAAGGTCTGAAGGAAAGTCACCTGCTGTAGGCATGGTGTGATGCCCATCTCTGAAGGTCAGTATTTTGCCTGATTTAGCCATTTAGGTTCTTTGCAAAGCTGATGAAGAGAGACCACCACCTCCAGGAGGTCATTCCCTCTCTGGAGAATCCACCCCTGAAGGCATCTTTCCCCACATAACAGCAAAGTTAGTCAAAATTTATTTTATAAAACTTTACAGGTAATGTCAGCAGCGTTTTAAAGGATGGCACTTCTCAGCCAAGAGGACTCTTCCATCGGGGGGGTCTGCCAGGTACATTGCATATACGTCCACACTTCAGACCAGCCACCTTCTACCTATCTCTCGTGGCTTTGCAAAGGTCTGGCTGGTGGGGGGGTGACGGGGACCACAACAGGGTTTGACACAAAGGGACAGGAATCCCCAGCTTTCATCCTCTCAGGAGAGCTGTGGCATCATGACACACCTTACTTTCAGGAGCACTTTAAACCATCATAAACAGTACTATCCCTGCAAGATCCATCCCATCACGCTAACTTCGCCCCAGCCCCACGCTTCTTTAACCAGACACCGAGGCCACACAGAGCCCAGGACTCAGGCCCTGGCTCTCCCCCAGCAAATCAAGTTCCTATCTGATGGCATCTCCCAGTTCAACACTCCAGTTGACAACTGCACAACACAACAGCCAGCCAAGCCCTTAATGCAGCTTTCTCCAAAGAAGCCAAGGCCAGCAGCCACCTTGCTCTCACCACCTGCTGGAGTGGCCGTCACTTTTGGAGCACAGCCACCACCACGGACTCCTTGGGGCCGGGCCAGCAGGTTTTGCACGGTAGGTTGGGGCACGGCTGAGTGACATGCACCGTGGAGCTGGTGACGCAACAGGACCCGGGACCAGGCAAGCCGGTGCCTCCCACCAGCACGTCTCCGGACCACGCACATCTTGTGCCTGCTTGTGCACGGCACCAGCCAGGGCTTGGTGGTCCCAGCTACCACGTCTCTCTGGCCTGGGGAGGAGATGGCATTTGGCTGCCTTATCTCATGGCCCGGGGATCTGGTAACACTGGCTACAACCTTGGGGAGAGCTGGGGAGGGAATTTGTTTGCTCAGAGGCTCAGGCTGCGCAGCAGCAGTATTTACCGCGCAGCTGCACAAACACGGGGGTTGCTACTACTGCACGCGGTGTAAGTGTTGTGTAGGGTTTAGGGCAAGCTCCACAGGGCAACATTTAGTACGGCTTGTCTTAGCTGGGAGGGTACCGTCAAACTGATTAAGGCTGGTTTGATTGCTCACAAGCTCCAGACACTGCAGCTCGAATTGTGGACAAGGCATTTCAAGCGATGAATGTGGGCAGCTCTGCCAGCTGAAGAGGAATCCGTGATGAGTTGCCACTCATCAAAGTAGTCCTTTAGCAAGGAAATCCTCCCAGGTTCATATTCAACTTAGGGAAGAAGAACATCTGGGGAGATGCTGCAGCTCTTGCCCGTGTTAGCAGGAAATTATCAGCGTTGATGCATGGCCCAAGAGGGCTGGAACTGAAGCATTTGCATCTCAGGAATTATCTCATCCATCAGCCATTTCCACCCTGGCCTGCAGCTGCACTTGGCTCACCAAGGCAGAATAATGCCAGTCCACAGGAACAGACGTGGATTTGCACACCGGAACAACTGGGAAAGGCAAGCCAGCACTGGGAATGCACAAAAGGTCACAGTCTTTCCCCAGTCATGCTGCTTTCCATTCTTCCCATGCCAGAAGCAGTCACCAACCTACAAAAGTCTTAAATGCAGTTATTTATTGTTGCTGGGAACTTCAGTCGGGGTTTTAATCTTTAATTAAGATTAAATTAAAATTAAGATACAGCACCTAGCACTAGACTCTAATCATCTGTGCTAGGTTCACACGATGTCACCAAAAACACTTTGGAGCCACAGGCACACTAGCTTGCACCTTGCAGGGAGACAGGATGCTAACACTTTGCAGTAAACAGTAATTTAGAGCTAATTTTATGCATTTAAAACCTTTTCTGAGCCATCTAGTGGTGCTTGGCTCAGGCTGTGCTTTAAAAACCATCCAGACACACCTTGGTGTGCAGATAACCACCGAGCCCTCAGCGCGGCCAAAGGATGCCCAGAGCTCAAGTGGGCCATTGCACTCACCAGTGATGTCCTGGCATGAGTAACCTTAGCCACCACAGCCTGTCACCTTCATGCACGAGATCAGCTCCCCCACCCAAGCCCAATTTGCCGACCCGACATTCCAGAAAAGGCGCCTACTGACCTGCCCCCAAACACCGTATCCCACCAGAAGTCTTCACAAGTGTAACAGTGAGAAACTTACACCTCCTACCCCGTCAACAATGGGGGCAGCGTTCCCATTGAGGATCTTGATTTGCTCCTTCTCCACCATTTGCACCTTCTGGACCTTGGGGTCAACATCGAGACTGAGATGTGCTGGGAAGTCTCGGTTCAGGGTGACTTGGGTGCAAGCAGATGTGACGGAGGATGAACGAGCACATCTTTTTCCAACAACCTGTTTCCACCAAAGAGATTTGCCACCCCACCTTAGGGGCACCAAAGCACACTCCTAGCTGAGAACTTCCAACCTGTAGGAAACCCTTCTATTCCCACCATTTCTGGGGAGGCTTCTACTGCAAAGCCACTTCTTCCTCAGCCCAAGAGGTTTCAAGCAGGTTGTGCTGCTGGCAGGTACGACAGCACCAGAGCTACCCTTGCTCTTCTTCAGCTGCTTTACTTCAAATGGACGAGGCTGTGGCACAGAAACAGACCTCCTAGCAGAGGGTCACTGTGTTTCCTCTTTGTGTGTCTGCAAGACCTTGGTCGGAGCAGTGAGAAGGTAATGCAAGCCAGCTGAGGGGCTTGGTTCCTTGGCTGCCAGGCCAGCCTTTTCTCCAGCATATTTCAAACACCTGTGGAGGCACAAAACAAAAATAGAGAACTTATCTGAGGGGCTTCAGAGAGTGGTTTTGTAGGGGAGGAGGAAGGGAGGCTGGTCTGAGGACCACCGGCAGGTGGCTGTCCAAGTGTGAGACAAGGACCCGTTCCTATTTCAGTTGATCCCAGCTCCATATCAAAGCCTGTCAAGGTCAGGCGAGGCAGAGGACCTGCAGCTCAGGCAGACCTGCCCCACACACAGTTATTGGTGAATGCAACACACCACTTGTCCTTTCATCCTTCATCGGGCTGCCACTTGTGAGCGATGACTGCACCAAGAATGCGGCTGGTCCTTCCTTTAGGTGGTGGTTTTCTGTACAACCTGAAATTCCCACCTCAGCCTAACCAGTAATTTATGTATGGGAAAGTCAATTTGTCATCGACCTGGAGGACAACAGCAGGTTCAGATGTGTGTGAGAACGGGGCAGTGTCCTCTGCATGGCTGCAAACCCTCTAGGGGCATTTCATGGCCATGTCTACCCTATCTCCATCGGGTCTGCCCAGCAAGCCCTGCTCCCCAGGCTGCTGGAGAGGTAGGCTTGCTTCAGCCCATACTTCTAGTTACGAGTGGATGTTGCCATGCCATCCCATGCCATGCCATGTCATCCCATGTAGACTTCGAGCTAGGTCTGGTGGGCACCAGCAACAGGGCTGGTCAGAAAATGTAGATTGTGGAGTCACAAGGGTAAACCTAAAGGAAGATCAGCCCACTCTTAGGGTAGAGCTAATGAGTGTGGAAGCAAAATGAAGGGCAGAGAAGCACCAGCATCCAAGCCAGAGTGGGTGGGAGGAAGAAGAGGAGGAAGGTTTGCTGTCAGCACCAGGCACAATGTGATTGGCATAAGCTCTGCAAACCCTGCTCTACCTGTCCCGGCTTTAGCTGAAAGCCCTGGATGAAATGGGGCCAGGAGGGAGCTGGAGGTGCACCGCATCCACCGGCAGCGCTCATCCAGGTCACCTGGCTAGGTGGGAGCAGATATTTTGTTCTGAGACACGTAACATGGGAGCAGCGTATAATTTGCACTCTCACAGAGGAGCAGTGCTGACATCAAGCAGGAAGAAAAGGCTGGGATGAAAGGCACCTGGCTGCTGGCACAATCTCTACAATCAAAGCTGAGGTGTGTATTAACTTAGATGAAGGACCCAAATTCTCTTGTAAAGCCCTAGAGGAAGCGTTCCAACATGGACTTCTTTGGATCCCAGCAAGCCAGTCAGCAAGAGCCACCGGGCTGCCACAAGGCATCCCTGGGGAGTGACAACAGATTTCCCTCACGATGAATCCAAGGCAAAAGCAGCCAGGATGCGAAGAGGCAAGAGCAGAGGTCTTTTAGCAGCTTGAAGAAAAGCACAGGAGCACAGCTTGCAAAAGCAAATGGGAGAGCTCCGCTTTGCTCCTTAGCTACGTTTCTTTGGTAGCCACATAGCTTTAGGTACGTTTGGCAATGTGTTTGCTTCCAGGAACTTGTAGGTCTTTGACCGTTGGGTTGTAAAACTCCTTCCAAGCCCAGATACTTGGTGGTTGTTGCTGCTTTCATGATACACTGATATCAGTCTCTCCTGAGAAGGTCAGAGGGTTTTCTAGTGAGTATTCCAGCTCGTTTTGAACTTGAGTTGGAGGTGAGTGAGCCAGGAGTGTTGCTGTGGCTGCTTGAAGTGGAGAGAAGGGGCCAAAGGATGCCAGTTTCCACCTTCAACCTCCCATAACCTCTCTGCACCTCACCACCATTGCCTTGAACGTCTCGTCCTTCGGGATCATGAAGGACTCCAGCTGCTCAGGTGATATGTGCCATGTAAATAACAGTATCAAGAATGCGGTGGCAGGGTACGTCTCAGGGGACAACGTCCACGTCCTTTCAACAAAGCAGTGCCACTCATGAAAGCAGATGTTTCCTGCTTACCACCACAACTACGAGGTGGGTGAGTCTCCTCCATATTTGCAGTGACCAACCCAAGGGAAGCAATCTTGGTAGCTCCGGAGGCCCTCCCATCATAAACATGATTAGTAACAATTAAAACCTCATTTCAGCTCTAATTACAGCCAATATAATGCCACCTGGATTCATTCTTAAATAAGCTCATAAAATATTGCACCTATTACATTTCTTTCCATATTCTAATGCAAGGGATATTGCTCTCACACCCTGAACTAGGTTATGCGATGGGCTTCCACCTGCTCTCCTCTCCTTCCAGCAGGTTCCTGCACGTGGCAATCTCAATGCCCAGGGCTATCTTCATGCTCAACAAGTCCTGATGTTCCTTCAGTGCATGGCCAAGCTCCACTGAGGGCTCTGCACCGTCCACCCAGTTCGCTTTGGGCTTTGTTGAGGGTGAGATCTCCTTTCTGTTCCACCTCAACAATGCCTGGGGGAAGGATGAGTCCCACCAGCTGGGGCATAACTGTCCTCTGAGCCGTAGGGCATCCAGCCACCGGTGGTCTTGCACTAAACTGCTCTGTGATGGGACAGGCCCGCAGTCCCAGCCTGTATCTCACACTTCCATGTTACTCAGACTGAGTGAAGGAGACTCAATGGTAAACGCTAGGAGTAAGGCATTGCCATCTCACTGTGAGCTCCAACCTTTGCAAGCCAAAAGGGATCTGAAAATGCAGGCAGGTTCTCATGAGCACCTGAGCAGAGCCCGCAGGAGGCCCCTGGGGGCAGGTTTTGTATTAGCACAGACAGCACGTGCCCTCTGCTGTAGAAAACCACCATGCACAAACCAACAAAAACACATTTATTCTGTATTTTTTGTGCTCTGTGTCCAAAATGGCAGCAGCTCTACCAAAAAATATTAAAAAGACATACCATTGCTTGGTCACGCTAAGGCTGTTTCACAAGTAAATTCACTTATCTGAAGGAAAACCGGCCCCTTTGCTGCAAATACGGATCTAGTTTTACCCTAGAGCTCGCAGCAGTGCCCCACGGAACCGACGAAGGGCAGCCCTGCCACCAGGCTGCTACCACCTCTCATTCAAGCATGAATGTGCTTGAGCAATTAACATTACTCCCTTTTTCATGAGCACAGCAGATGGGAATGATAAACAGCGGCACCTCCATGTTATAGCCTGGCCCCTCTCCAGAAAAAACTCAGGGAACTTATAAAAAGCCTGTGGTTTTCTGTAGGATGATGCCTGCGTCTTTGGCTGCCTGGGTTTCAACACATGGGAGATCTTCCACCACCACCACCCTCCCAGAGAAGCCCCAGGAATGCTCCAGGGCTTTGCACCACCTTGGGCTGTACCTGTCCTTGGACTCTTCACTGGGCTGAGGAAGGAAGAGATGACTTCTTGGTCTCTCTCATCCCAACCTGTAAATTTTAGAATGAGAAATACACTGCTTATTCAAACAAGAGAGTAAGTCATATTATAATCTGGTACAAACATCAGATGAAGTCGTCAGGTGTTAACTGAGAGAGTATTTGGGGGAAAATACGAAGAGCAGCATGAAAGTAACACTAGTTCAAACAAGAACCATCATTTCTTCGTTTGCTTTGCTCGTTGAGGTGGCAAGGGCTCTGCAACACAGATCCTCTCCGTCACCATATTTTTATCCGACAAATACCGAGGCTGCCTGAGGATGATGCGCCCACCACCATACAGTCAGGGTTGATTCACGTACCGGTCTGGCTCTTGCTCCTCCCAATGCCAGAGAAGAATCCAGTCAAGCATTAATCAAATTAATTTGGTTGCAATGGGATGTTATTTAGAGAGGATAATGACTAACCTGGCTGGGCAGTCTGCAGTTATAATAGCAGGTTCGAGGCTGTGTCTCATACTTTCACGCTGCTTTTTTTTTTTTTTTTTCACAAGTAATTTGTGTCCACATAACATCTTCAGACCTTCCCACCACTCCTGTGTGAGGTGCTGGTGCCCATGTAAGAGCCCTGCTCGTCAGATAGATGGTGCTGCTTGCCCTTGTGCTGGCCAAGGGTAGAGGACAACCGCTCTTCTTCGGTGCATTAACCACCCACTGCAGACCTGTCATTGGTGTCCTCCCCCATGGAGGTCCCTAGGCCACCAGGACAGAGCCCACTGCGTAATGGTGATGGGTTGGATGCATGTCTTGGAATGAAATCTGTGCCAAGGGCTGGTGCTAACTGCCACATCCCAATGGCAATGGTCAAACCACCCCAGTCCAACTGCCATCCCAACAGCCACGCTCAAACTAATCCCAGTCCAACTACCACATCCCAATGGCCACCTTCCAACTGCCACATCCCAACAGCCATGTTCAAACCAATCCTAGTCCAGCCACCACATCCCAATGGCCACATTAAAACTACCACATCCTAACGGCCAGGTTCCAACAGCCCCAGTCTAACTGCCACAACCATGCCGTTCAGGCCACCGTGTTCAAACCATCACATCCAGACCACCACATACCAACTGCTGCCATCCATTGCCATATCCCAACCACAACATCCCTGCTGGTGGCCCTGCCTGTCTTGCTCCTGAGGTGTCCACCAAACGAGGGCTGGCCATCATCCTACCATGCTTGGTATGAGCACAATACCCCCACCTCATGGCCACCAGGTTGACATGGCACGTTCCCTTCCTGTGCCACACTCCTCACAGCCATGGCTCTCCCATCCTGCAGAGAGATGGGGAGTCAGCTGTGGAGGAGCAAGACAGCACCTCCTAAGAGGAAAGAGAAGGTCCATCTTCCTCCTCCTCACCTCAGCTGGGGAGTTCATGGCATCCAGTGATTTGCATCATAGGACAGAGCACCGTAGGCATTGCCATTCGCTATGGCGATGAACAAAGCATGTTTTCCCTCCCCTGGGGACCATTAAGTGATAAGACAACACAAAGGTATGTTTTCATCTCTCTGCAGTTTATTGGTAATGAAAGAACTTGGAGGACAGGGGTGCTGGTAAAAAGCAACCATGCAGTAGGGTTCAGGCAACAGAAGGTTTGCAATAAGGCCATACATACGTCAGGTGTGAAGGAGAAGAGGGAATGGGATCTATAAAATATTAAAGCTGCCAAATTACTCCACCAAGGGAAGGTGGACATCTCCAGAGACCTGTTTCTCACTCCTAAATCTGACTATGAGACATTATCACGTTTCTTCTGCTCGTGTGAATTCCCGATATAGCTGAAACAAGCATGTGGGCAACATGCAGGACATGTGGAAGTTGCAAGGGGAAACACGGCCATTGAAAAAGAGACCTTGAAAAGTGAAAGGAAAGAGCAGCTTTATACACACTCCTCCTCAGCCAGGGCAGGAGCTGGGGGGAGCAGCAAGGAGTGCAGCGAAAGATGCTCGGATGAGCTCTGCGGTCCCTGGTAGCCACAAGGGAGATCTCCTGCCCCTGGAGACTGGTGAAGCTGGAAGAGGAGGCACCTCTGCCAGCAGGATGGAGTTTTCCTGCAAATCTCCCCTTGGGCAGGATGGTTTAGGGAGGTGCTGAGCTAAAAGGGAAACAGTTCATTTCTTTGCTGAACACCGGTTGCGGGTGGCAGGGGCTGTGCTGCTGGCTGGAGAAAGGGAAAGGTGCTTCTTTCCTTGGAGGGACTGAGGGGGGCTCAGTATTTCACCCCTGAGGATTTGACTGTTGTGGTTGTGACACATCTCCGCACGGAGGAGGATCCGGCCCCTCCTATGAAGTTGCCGCCTCCAGAGCTGCACATTCTCCCACTCCCGGACGAGAAGCCACCACTGAGTATTCCTCCTCCCATGCCACAGCTGCCTCCAATGATGCTTCCTCCTCCGACCACACACACTCCTCCGCCCATGCCACTGCCAGCTCCAAAGCCACCAGCTCTGCCTCCAGCAATGGTGCTTCTGCCCACCACAGCTGCAAGAGAGGGACAGGCTCACTGTGCATCCTGCGCCAGCCTGGGAATCCTCAGGAAACCCGGGGGGAAAGCTGTTCTGCTGAGAGGGCGATGTATGGATACTTACAGACATTTACGTTGGATGGGTTGTCAACACAGAGCCTGCAGAGGGAAAGGAACACAAGTTGTAGATCTAATGTAATGGAAAGCAATTAAGGTCCGTGCAATTTCCCAGGTGCTACTTATATGTCCTGGTTCACGCAAAACAACAAAAGCCACTGAGAAATATTCCCAGTGCAGACATCATTTCTTTTTTGGGGCTTAAAAACTTGGGGAAAAAATTAAAGTAAATCAGATTCCAATGCTAAATGGGTTGTGACAGATGATTAAGCCTCAGTTGGCCCCAAGGAGAGACTGTACCTCGGCCAGGGTGACACAGCAGCAGGGCTCACCTGTTCTCCTCCCCCTCCAGCAGCTTCCTGTACATGGCAATCTCAACGTCCAGCGCAATCTTGATGTTCAGCAGCTCCTGGTACTCCTTCAGCAAGCGAGCCAGCTCCTCCTTGTCTTTGCTCAGGGCACATTCCAACTCTTCCAGTTTCCTCCTGGCATCCTTCAGGGCCATCTCACCCCGCTCCTCTGCCTCAGCAATAGCTGCCTGCAGTTGGTGGTTCTGAGAAAGAAAAAAGAAAAGCAGTTTCTCAGTTCCCTTCTGCACACCCTCCACCAGAGCAGCCTTCAGGACACAAACTGAATGGAAAATGGGCAGGGACCATCCATCTCCTCCAAAGGACCTGAAGCTCAATGACTGATGCTCCCCTCACACTGTCCTTGACACACCACACAGCTCAGTCATGACCCAGCCTGATGCCACCACCCAACAAGATGCTTGCCAACCCCTACCTGCTTCTTCACGTTCTCAATCTCAGCCCGCAGCCTCTGGACATTCCTGGTCAGCTCCTGGATCTCTATCTTGGTGTTGCGGAGGCTGTCCCCATGCCGACCAGCGGTGTTCTGCAGCTCTTCATACTGATGGCACAGAGACAAAGCAACTGTCAGGGACTCAACTTCTCCAGAATGCAGGTGGTCCCCTTGGTGGGTGGCAAGGGAGGCATGAGCCAGCAGAGACCGTCCCAGGTGCCTTGATGGCTTCCCAACTCACCCGGCTCTGGTACCAAGCCTCAGCTTCAGCCCGGCTGTTCTGAGCAATCTGCTCATACTGACGCCGGACCTCCTCGATGATGCTGTCCAGGTCCAGATGGCGGTTGTTGTCCATGGACACCACCACAGACAGGTCCCGGCTGATTGTTTGCATCTGAGCCAGCTCCTACAACCAAAACACGAGTTAGCCCGACCTTCCGAAGGAAGGGGGGGGGGGGGGGGGGCGGAGCAGCAGCACCAAGCAGCCTCTCCAGACTAAATCCACAGGGGCACCCAGTCCAGCCTCACTGTCTTTGGCCAACACATGTCTCAGTACAGCTCCAAAGGAAGGGAGAGCTCGTACCTCCTCGTAGATGCACCTCAGGAAGCTGATTTCATCAGTCAGAGCTCCCACTTTGGCTTCCAACTCTACTTTAGTCATGTAGGCACAATCCACATCCTAAAAGAAATATCACACAGATGGCAACAGCTGCCTCCCACCCCAGAAGAGCTCTTGGCAGCCAATGCCTCCTGTTGGAAGATGCCCATCTTGGTGCTGCCTCCTTCCAACGTCTGTGCAGCCTGTCCCCCGACACTCCCTTTCTCCCAGTGCCTCTCTGACTTACCTTCTTGAGCACCACAAACTCATTCTCAGCAGCGGTGCGCCGGTTGATTTCTTCTTCATACCTGTTGAAGGGGACAAGACAAGTTGAGTCTCTTGACTGCTCATCAGTCAATCAGTGGAACCCCCCTTCCCTCCATGGCAACCTCGGTCCCATCTCTGCAGAGCTCCACAGCAAAGGGAAGACACTGTGGAAATGTCCAAGCTGGCTTCACCCTCCTGTCTTGGTGCCCACTTCTTCCTCAGCCTGTCACTGCACTTACTTGGTCTTGTACTCCTCAACGTATTGTCGCATGTTCTGCAGCTCTGACTCCAGCTGGCCCCTCTGTCCCAGGAGAGACTCCAGCCTCCTCCTCAGGTTCTGGATGTAGTTTTCAAAGATGACATCCAGGTTCTTCCTTGGCCCCGAAGGCCCTTGCTGCTGGAGGAGCTCCCACTTGGTGGAGAGGACTTTGTTCTGCTGCTCCAGGAAGCGGACCTGAAAGCCCACAAAGGGGTGTGTGAGGTGTCCACCCAGAGAGGCATCGCACCACTCAAACCTCCTGCTTATTTGGGAGGCCACGGGAATCATTTTCCACATCCCAACAGGACTGGGGCTAGTGGAAAGCCAATTTTCCAGCAGGAAGACTCCTCCCTCCTTTCTCCTCTTTTTTCCATTATATTTGAATTTCTCCTCTTTTCTCCTCCTTCATTATTGCTTGGTTTTTCATTACCTATTGGAATGATTACATTCCAGATTTACAGATTATGATCATTTCCAATTGCAAATTTTGACCCACATTAATTTGCAGAAGCGTCAGATCATTTTTGACTCTCCAGTGAATGAAATGCCATGTCTCACTATCAGAGAGCATTCATCTTACCAGGTACAAGTATTCAATTCTTATGTTATACATTTAAATACTCTAAGCGTGTTCATAACCAATTTTCTCCCTGTGCAGACAGGCTAAAGAATACTCATCTGTACTTGAAGTGAAATAAGGAACAGCTGAGAATTAACGGAGAGCTCATTCCTACGTTCTAAGTTCCTCAAGAAGAAACTCTCCTCGAAAAAGGGCAGGCTTAAAGAACCACTTAGGGCAAGCGAGTACATCATGATCCCTTTGGCTTGACTACACAGAGAGGAAAGCTAAGGAAGAATTTGGATCAACCAAACCTAGAGAAAGCCCTTTGGCTTCTCTGCAGATGTAAAACCTTTACATTTCCTTAGGAGGACGCAATGAAAACACTACCAGCCTTCCAGACCTGCCAACACTGAGCTGGGGAGGACATTCCCCTCCCCACAGCACGGGAAAGTCCTCAGAGTCCCCGTTCCCCAGCAGATGCAGTTCCAGCCTCTCACCTTGTCAATGAAAGAGGCAAACTGATTGTTAAGAGTCTTGATCTGTTCCTTCTCCTGGCACTTCACTTGTTGGATCTGAGGATCGATATCAACATGGACCGGCCGCAGGAGGGTTGGGTCAACCTGCACCGGCTGGATGCCTCCAGGGAACCCAGGACCACCTCTCACAGGACCACCAAAGCTGCCTATTCCTCCACCAATGACACCTCCTCCAATGCTGCCAAATCCTCCTCCATAGCCTCCACCAAAGCCACCAATTCTACATCCGTATCCACCGCCATAAGAGCCACCCATGGAAATTCTTCCGCTGCCACCCATGTTATGGAGGCTCCTGCTGCTAAAACCTCCACAACGTCCGCTGCCTCCAATTCCCCTGGATGTGGAGAACGAGCTATAGCTGATCCTGGTTCTGCCCCCACTTCCTCCAAAGCCACCACCGATGGCAGAGCAAGAGCTGTATCCCCTTTTGCTGCCGCCTCCAAAGCTCCGGCAGATCGACTGGCGAGACATGGCTGATTCTTCCAAGCAGAGTTGGGAAGAGCAGAAAGACCAACGGAGCTGTGCTGCTGAGGGACGAGTGCCGAGAGAAGTGTGCACAGTCTTCTCTGGCTCCACAGCTTCAGGCATTCCCTTTTATCTGTTTCTGGAGGTGGGCTGGGTCTGCAAGGGCGTGAAAAGGAAACAAATTTACTGTCTTCATCAGCTTGGTGCGGTTAACAGATTTTTGCCAAATTGTTGACTCCACCCAGAAATACGCTTTGCGATGCAGAAGAGAATAAAAGAGCAAGAGCATTGAAACAGGTCTCAATGAGTAAGTGGACCCTCATATCTTTATAGCATCTGGAAAAATATGTTTTACAGTGATGTAGTCATGTTCTACCCTCCTCCCACCTTTCTATCTGTTCTCAACAATTTTGCAGTTTGTCTGGGTCTGGATCTTTTGCACTGACACCCAGCGTCAGGGGAGCATTTTGGCAAAAACCAGCTAGAAGGAGACTTTCACAATTCCCCCAAGCACGCCCCAAATCTCCTTCTTAAGTGGAAAATTGCTGATGGCTTTCCGAGAGGCAGTTTCCCAGTGCCGAGCAAAAATACCACATATTAACATTTAATAGCTGTCAGCATTTCTTTTTTATCCAGAAAGGAGGTGCTTAGTTCTTTTCCTACGAGCATCAGTTGGGATGGGAGTGACTTTTTCTAGGGCACGTTCCTGCAAAATGTGTCTCCCAGAGTCTTGAGGTAATCAGGTACCGAGACTGAGCGCCAGAGTGGAATGAGCAAGAGAACAAGGATGTCCGAGCTCCTTCCTTGTGCTTTTCAGATGGCCACAGGGATCTCCAAACCAGCAGAGGACAGAAAGGACGCTTCAGGCACTAGATGTGGTAATGACAACTGAATGAAGGCAAACAGCAGAGAAAGGCAGACAGGGGTAACGGTGATTTGTTAAAAACTTTTTTTTTTTACACTAAATTTGGTAGGCAAATGATCAGGCTGAGTTCATCAAACTTGATCATTTTGAAATAAGGTGCAGCTAAAAGTTAGAAGCTCTGTATTGCTGTATGTGCTTTAAGAGGTAGGGCAGCCTTGCCCACATCTCTGACCACAGTAAACCTGGGTGGGGGAGAGAAGAAGGGGTGATGATGAGCTTCACTTTACAAAGATGTATTTTTAAGACAACAGCTGCTGGTTCAAAATAGAAAACAATAATGTTTAAGTTCATGCACGAGCTATCTGGCTATGAAGTAGTCAAGTTAAAGAAATCTTGCAGATCTGTTCTAGGTCTCATTAATCAAATATACATTTTAGTTACATTTATGAAATTTAAGAAAAAGACCTAGCATTTCCTTAGAGCCTAGTTCCTGAAAAATATAAATAATAGCCAAGGGACACATATTTTAAAACCTTGCAAGCATTTCAACAGACCAATGTTATACTGTATTTAAGCTTCCAAATGGGAATATACATGTTCCAGTTTCCGCAGCCACCTGTAAGACTTGTGCAGCTCGGTGTTGTTTGAGTATCCCTCAGTGTCAACCTGCAGCCACAGACACTTCAGACCCTTTGGAAACACCAGCCCAGAGAATCACTTTCAAAAGCCACCAGAGGAATCACAAACATAAATGCCATTGATGGCCGCAGAGGCAGAGGTTGCTGGACACCACAGGCTCTTCACAGAATGGAGCGCAGGGCAGAGGAGACCATGGCCCTTGAGGGGCACTCAAGTCACTGTTGGCCAAGGGCTGTCCGACCCTTGAGGGGCACTCAAGTCACTGTTGGCCAAGGGCTGTCCGACCCTTGAGGGGCACTCAAGTCACTGTTGGCCAAGGGCTGTCCGACCCATGGAGGGACACAAGCCACAGTTGTCCAGGGTCTACCCTACCCCTGAGGAACACAAGCCACAGTTGGCCAAGGTTTACCTTACCCTTGAGGGACACAAGTCCCAGTTGACCAAGGGTTATCCAGATGTGTGTGGCCTGCCCTCTGTGACAGGCTGGAGCTGGACAATGGGCAGCCATCCCTGCAGCAGGGAGGGGACACCTTCCCTTTCAAAAGCAGCTTGAATGAAGAGGGCCTTGTTTCTTCAGCTGTTACCTCCAAGACGGAGAGTTACGTTCCCCCGATCCCTCTGCAGCACAGCGCACTCGCTCAAGGTGAGCAGTCCCAGGGAGGTGTAGGGTAGCTCAGGTTTTGGTTGGAGAAAACAGGTCATCTCTGCTCATGGCCTCATGCCAGATTGCCAAAGACACGGTCACTGCCCTTCTCGGTAGGCAGCGTAACTTGGTTGTAACACCCCACATGGCGGCTCCAAGATGAGGGAGAAGATCTGTCATGTCAGCCAAATGCCTGGATGCTGACCACATTCAGCGCATGCAGATAAGACACCCAGATTGACTCACTCTGACGTCTTCAGACAAGATGTGAAGATTATACCCAACCTGGAGTCACTGCAGCCTCCTCCAGGTAAAACTCGATAGACAGCCTCGGCTGCAGCCGTTCCTTCAGATCTCTTACGCAAGGAGCTGTGCACAGCAGAATCATCCACACCGCACAAAATGTAAACTCTGCAGAAAACGTCGATGGAGACCAAGCCGGGCTGCAGCTTCAGATCTCACACAGCAAAGACATTCTGGCATCACAGAGGAGGATGTCGCAATGCCTCGTTACAATGCCTACAACGCCGTGCTGGGGATTTTAAAGCTGAGAAGAAACATAGTCTTAAAATTAAGAACAAAAATAGGTGACTCTTGCCCCAAGCCAAACCCCAGAGTGCTCTTGGCCCAGCCCCAGCTTCTCAGGGGCATTGCCTTCCCATCGCCTCCTGCCAGGCCAAACCCAGTCACGCTCCCCAGCTCCAGCACACCTCTGCGTGGCTGCACAGGGAGCACAAGCCCCGCTCCCAAGAGCCCCCTAACCATTCCCCACTGCCTTGGCTGGGCCTCTCCTGCCTCAGGGACCTGGTAGCTCACAACAGGTTCTTGTGGGACTCCTGAACCACTACTGAAAGTGGTTTCAGCCTCTTTGATCTCTTCTTGTGGCAGAGGAGCTGAACCACAGCACAGATCAAACACAGCAGCATTGCGCTCCCAGTCCCCCCTCCTCCAGCCAGAGCAAAGCTCTCCTGCTTGGTCTCCACATCAAGACGACCCACTGGGGGGATTAACCCACTTTCCAGGGAGCTGGTGGGTGCCTGAGGCCACGGTCTGGGAGCAATCATGCCTTCCCAGCCCTTGTGTTCCTGCTGCTGGTCAGGGAAGGGGATGATAAGTTAGAGACGTTGCAGTTTAAGTCCATATCAGCGTTCCTCACACAGACACCAATTGTCACAGCACAAAAACTACTGAGCAGCAAAAAGGCTTCACCATCAGCTAAACTCTACTATCCATGCTGTTTCTCCATCCTCCAGAGCCCATAACACACTCCTCCTTGTCTCTGTTTTACATGGGGTTTGGTTTCCTTCTCCAGGCACCTCCTTCATCCAGGACCTCCTACATCTGGGACTTCCCACCCACCCACCTCAGGGCTATTTAACCACTTTGCGGGGATGAGCTACAGCTGCACATCGTCCATGTCAATCAACCCCCTGCCTTCATTCCCCTACAAGAGGTTCTCAAGCACTGCTGGTGTTGAGCTGTGCAGGCTGCCTGGCCACAGCCTACTTGTGCATCAGAGAGTGGGTGTTTGGCCAGTGTCTATATCCCCACTGGCAGGCAGCTGTACACCTGCCCTCCCACCACGGCCCACAGGACTACTGCCATTGCCACCTTCCTGTACCACAGAGCAAAGTCCATGCCAAGGCAGGAAACTCAGATGAACTGACAACAGCAGATAGGTCTGTTGCCTGTTCCCACCCTTCTGCTGCCAGTTTTCATCATCCATCCATGTGTTTTGATCTCCAGTGGTTTTGCTACTATGTGCTGGCAGGATCCCTGCACAAATCCTGTAACTTTCCGCTTGTGCTTTCAGCATACCCTGTGCACAGCTTCTTCCTGCCCTAAAAATCTGAAATCCCAGCGGGAGATGGATAAACCCCCTTTCCTAGAGCAGGAGCAATTTGACCATTCTGCTAAGATGTGATGTGGGTGGCATAGGCAGCAGGGCACTGAGTGCCTTAGTCTGTGTAGAGGCCAAGCCCTAAATATCGGCACGGGGCAGCCTGTAACCTCCTCCTCATTGACTCAGAAGGTGCTGGACCCCTCTGTGCTGGAGGTTTCCAGAACAACACATGAAGACATCTCCTGGGGAAATGACTACATATGATTACAAGGTTGAGGCTATATCAGGACTTGCTCAAATATTTAGCAGCCTCCTGAATTCCTCCAGTTTGGGCTCCTCAGTGTTCCTGCCTGCTCAAATTTACTGCACATGGTGCGAACTGATCATCCAGAACGTCACCATTCCTGGTACGGGCTTGTGTCTTCAGGCACTACAATGACTGATGAGAGTCGAGAGGCATCACCCGTGCTTGGGTACTTGCCTGGCTCCACTCACACACCCACTCGGTTCCCTCAAAGCACAGTCACGCACCTTGAACCGGAGAACAACCCACCCCTTCCCACCAGGCTGCTTCCCCAACGGCACATCCCACCTTGCCTGGAAGAGCCGTCCAAAGCAATGACACCAAGACATCATGAATGTTCTCTGCAATTTATTGAGAATGGCAACATCCCAAGGAAGTAGGGCATACCACAAACAGAAGAGGAAGGGCGGTGGGGACGGTACATCTTGTTCCATGTCACAGGGGCCTGGCACTGAAGAGCAAGCTTTGTTCTCCTTAGAAAAAGTCCACGTGTGCCTGAGGTCTTGTCAGGTGTCATGGAGAGCAAGGACAAGCTGTGCCAGGGCACCGGTCCCGCTTGCTCCGCACCTACCCGGGCCCCAAAGGCTGGTGAATGGAAGCAGCAGGATGTACCGCATGCAGAAGCACCCCAGGGCCATGGCCATCGAGGAAGGAACGTGAGGACAGTGGAAGAAAGAGGAGTTTTATACACAATTGCCACGAGGCGGCCAGAAATGTACAACACAGCCAGAAAAGCAGAGCGTTCCCCTCCCGTAACTCAGCGCTCCGTGCTGGGTGCCCGCAGGCGAGGCTTTCCTTTGCTGCGAAGATGGTTATTTCATCACTGGGCTGGGGACTAACGAGCAGCGCACCAGGGCTGCTGACGAGGCATGGCATCGCCACGCGACTCCCGGGATGGGACCGAGCTGGTGCGTGGTGGGCCATGAGGGAGACAGTTCGTTTCATTGCAGGACACCGGAGCTGGATGTACGGAGGCTGGGCTGCTGCCGGGAGAAGGTAGGAGATGCTTCTTTCCTTTTGCGAGGTGGCTTTGGGGCTCAGAACCTCACGCCTGATGATTTGACGGAGGTGGTCGTGACACATCTCCGTATGGAGGACGATCCCCCACCGGAGCTGAAGTTGCCACCTCCGGAGCCGCACATCCTTCCACTCCCAGAAGAGAAGCCACCGCTGTGCATTCCTCCTCCCATGCCACAGCTGCCGCCCATGCTTCCTCCTCCAAAGCTGCCTCCCATTCCACACACTCCTCCTCCCATTCCTCCGCTCATGCCGCTGCCGCCGCCAAATCCTCCTCCCATGCCGCTGCCGCCGCCGAAGCCTCCTCCCATGCCGCTGCCGCCGCCAAAGCCTCCTCCCATGCCTCCTCTGCCACCAGAGATGGTGGTCCTGCCTACCACAGCTGGAGGAGAAGCACAGGTTACATACCCGGAGTGCACCGGCATCCCGCATCTCCAGAAACACATGGTTTCTGCCCAAGGAGAGAAATGCCGATACTTACAGACATTGACGTTGGACATGCCATCGTTGCACAGCCTGGGAGGGAAAACAGACCAGTTAATCCTCTGGGATTAACTCTGTAGTGCATGTTTCCACCCTTTTATTACAAGGTTTATATTCACTACATTGCTGAATTTCCCAATTTTTCTTTAAAAGTAATGAGCAATCTTGAACTTAACATTCTTACAAGAAATATGGAGAACATACTTAAGGGTAAGAGAGCACAGGAGATATGGAATTCATCTTTAGAGTCATTGCAAAGATTTTACCTACTCTTAATATAATCTGTCAGGACTTCAGTCAAATAGACACAAAAGAAGACAGGCACCTGTTCTCCTCCCCCTCCAGCAGCTTCCTGTACATGGCAATCTCAACGTCCAGCGCAATCTTGACATTCAGCAGCTCCTGGTACTCCTTCAGCAAGCGAGCCAGCTCCTCCTTGTCTTTCTGCAGGGCACTTTCCAGCTCCTCCAGTTTTATCCTGGCATCCTTCAGGGCCATCTCACCCCGCTCCTCTGCCTCAGCAATAGCTGCCTGCAGCTGCTGGTTCTGAGAAAGAAAAAAGAAAAGCAGTTTCTCAGTTCCCTTCTGCACACCCTCCACCAGAGCAGCCTTCAGGACACAAACTGAATGGAAAATGGGCAGGGACCATCCATCTCCTCCAAAGGACCTGAAGCTCAATGACTGATGCTCCCCTCACACTGTCCTTGACACACCACACAGCTCAGTCATGACCCAGCCTGATGCCACCACCCAACAAGATGCTTGCCAACCCCTACCTGCTTCTTCACGTTCTCAATCTCAGCCCGCAGCCTCTGGACATTCCTGGTCAGCTCCTGGATCTCTATCTTGGTGTTGCGGAGGCTGTCCCCATGCCGACCAGCGGTGTTCTGCAGCTCTTCATACTGATGGCACAGAGACAAAGCAACTGTCAGGGACTCAACTTCTCCAGAATGCAGGTGGTCCCCTTGGTGGGTGGCAAGGGAGGCATGAGCCAGCAGAGACCGTCCCAGGTGCCTTGATGGCTTCCCAACTCACCCGGCTCTGGTACCAAGCCTCAGCTTCAGCCCGGCTGTTCTGAGCAATCTGCTCGTACTGACGCCGGACCTCCTCGATGATGCTCTCCAGGTCCAGATGGCGGTTGTTGTCCATGGACACCACCACAGACAGGTCCCGGCTGATTGTCTGCATCTGAGCCAGCTCCTACAACCAAGACAGTGCAGCCCAAGTGACTCTCAAGCCCAGATCTATGGGGGCACCCAGTCCAGCCTACACATGCCTCGGTACATCTCCAACCAGTCCAGGAAAAGGGAGAGCTCGTACCTCGTCATAGATGTATCTCAGGAAGTTGATTTCATCAGTCAGAGCTCCCACTTTGGCTTCCAACTCTACTTTAGTCATGTAGGCATTGTCCACATCCTAAAAGAAATATCACACAGATGGCAACAGCTGCCTCCCACCCCAGAAGAGCTCTTGGCAGCCAATGCCTCCTGTTGGAAGATGCCCATCTTGGTGCTGCCTCCTTCCAACGTCTGTGCAGCCTGTCCCCCGACACTCCCTTTCTCCCAGTGCCTCTCTGACTTACCTTCTTGAGCACCACAAACTCATTCTCAGCAGCGGTGCGCCGGTTGATTTCTTCTTCATACCTGTTGAAGGGGACAAGACAAGTTGAGTCTCTTGACTGCTCATCAGTCAACCAGTGGAACCCCCCTTCCCTCCATGGCAACCTCGGTCCCATCTCTGCAGAGCTCCACAGCAAAGGGAAGACACTGTGGAAATGTCCAAGCTGGCTTCACCCTCCTGTCTTGGTGCCCACTTCTTCCTCAGCCTGTCACTGCACTTACTTGGTCTTGTACTCCTCAACGTATTGTCGCATGTTCTGCAGCTCTGACTCCAGCTGGCCCCTCTGTCCCAGGAGAGACTCCAGCCTCCTCCTCAGGTTCTGGATGTAGTTTTCAAAGATGGCATCCAGGTTCTTCCTTGGCCCCGAAGGCCCTTGCTGCTGGAGGAGCTCCCACTTGGTGGAGAGGACTTTGTTCTGCTGCTCCAGGAAGCGGACCTGAAAGCCCACAAAGGGGTGTGTGAGGTGCCCACCCAGAGAGGCATCGCACCACTCAAACCTCCTGCTTATTTGGGAGGCCACGGGAATCATTTTCCACATCCCCAACTATGTCTCATACAAACATTCCTCTCCTAAAGTGCCTGGCAAGCATTATGAAATTTTGAGTCATTCTGGAACTCTCACTTTGGGAGAAAAAGACGTTGCCAGTAGAAAATATCATCCCTATTTTTCCATAGCATCAGTTTTGGACATTGCTATCCTCTTCCCAGTAGTGAAGTCAAGAACATTATCTTACAAGGGATTCTGTATTTCTTTTGGGGTTTTTGAATTCAAAATAATCCCAGAGTGTTGGAAAGGTCTTCATCGCTAGTTTGTAGAATCAGTTCCTTGAAAAGAAAGTTTCATCAAAAAGAAAAGCACAGTCAGGAGAACTCTTAGGACAACTAAATAGGCGATGGTGACTTTGCCCTGAATCATTAGGAATTAGGCTGTGAGATGACAAGGCAAGAGAATTTAATGTTGTGCAAATGTTCTCTTTAATCTTCCATTAGCACGAAAACCTTGTCTATTGTTTGGTATTATTTAATAAGACCTTTATAATAACTTCTACTAAGGCAGCGGTCTTGCAAACATTAACAAGTAGTTGTTGGTAAGAAAAAATATTCCCTTTCTGCACCACAGGAAAGCTGTTTAGAATTCCCATCTCCAAACTAGCACCATCCGACACTCTCACCTTATCAATGAAGGAGGCAAACTGGTTGTTAAGGGTCTTAATCTGTTCCTTCTCCTGGTTTTTCACTTGCTGGATTTGGGGATCAATCTCAACATGGACAGGTCGCAGGAGACTTGGGTCAACTTGCACTGGTTGGATGCCTCCAGGGAAGCCAGGGCCACCAAAGCCACCCATTCCTCCACCACCCATTCCACCACCACCCATTCCACCACCAAAGCCACCCATTCCTCCACCACCCATGCCACCGCCACCCATGCCACCGCCACCCATTCCTCCACCAAAGCCACCCATTCCTCCACCAAAGCCACCCATTCCTCCTCCATAGCCTCCACCAAAGCCACCCATTCTGCCGCCATATCCTCCACCGCCATAGCATCCACCCATAGTAATTCTTCTGCTGCCACCCATGTTATGGAGGCTCCTGCTGCCAAAACCTCCGCAATGTCCACCTCCACCACCTCCCCTGGATGAGGAGTATGAACTGTAACTGATCCTGCTCCTGCCACCACCGCCTCCGAAGCCACCACCAATGGCAGAGCAAGAGCTGTAGCCCCTTCTACTCCCGCCTCCAAAGCTCCTGCAGACGGACTGCCGAGACATGGCTGATTCTTCCAAGCTGAGTCAAAATAAAGAAGAGCAGAAAGACCAACGGAGCTGTGCTGCGAGGGACGAGTGCGGAGAGAAGTGTGCACAGTCTTCTCTGGCTCCACAGCTTCAGGCACTCCCTTTTATCCGCCTGTGGAGGTGGGCTGGGACAGCATGGGCGTGCAGGTGGAAACCAATTTATTATTTTCATCAGCACGGTGCTGTTGACAGATTCCCCGTTGAGCTTTCCCATATTTGGTCCTGCCTAGAAACACACCCTGCAATATAGAGGTGAATAAAAGAACAAGGACATTGAAACAGGTCCCAGTGACTAAGTGGGCTCTCGTAACTTTATGACATCTCGGAATTCAGCTCTTTCAATATTGCATTTTTCTGCAGCCCCGTGTTGGGTTTCCAACCTTCATGAACGATTCCCAATAATTCTAGATAGTGATCTTTCCAGTCAAAGCTGCAGTGAAAGGAGAAATTTTTATGAAATCCCAGCTATAATGTAGCTTTCACAATTCCTTAAACACACCCTAAATCCCCTTTTTATATGTCAAATTGCCTTTGGCATTATAGAAGAAGTTTCCCAATCTTCAACGGGAAACTCACGACACTGAAGTTTGAAGAGACTCAGCATATTCTCGAGCTCTAAAGGAAAAACATCTCCTTGGAGTGCATGTGGTGTCACTTCGAATGGGAGTGTCCTCTACCCGTGCATTAAATGCCCTCCAATTGTATCTCCCCCAGTCTGTGACAGCTAACTGGGACCTTGGATGATGATGGAGCGGAGTGAACAAGACAACTTGAATCATCACGCTCCTTCTCTGTGCTCTTCTGAGGGCAACAGGGAACGGCAAACTGTGGAAGAGTGAAGGGACACATGGGGCAGCCACTTTGGTGGTGGCTGGGGACAGACATCAAGCACTACTGAGCCCGATGGCAGAGGAGCAGCTCGAGATGGTGAGAGGTTCCTACTGCTCAGATGGATGTCACTGACGCAACAGCTGTTTCCAAAGATGAGACAACCAAAGTGAGAAACATTAAGAACAGGGGCTATTATAACTTGTGAAGCATCGTATATCCTCTCAATTTCAAATATCCTGTTGGGAAAGGGATGTATTTTGGAGATGTTTTCTGTAGGGTGTGTCTGAAAGCCATTTTTTGATTGCTTGTAAATGAAATATTAAATAATTACTCATAAGGTTCCAGGTTACAATAGACAACTGATATGCAGTGTTCTGAAGAACCTGGCTTATAGCTGCTGGTTAAACGGAACCTGAGGTCTGTAAATACTATTTAAAAGCCATTCCGAAGGTATTATCTGTCTGGAAATTATCAATCAAATATGTGTTTCATTTAATGATTGAAATACATCATCACTTTTCACATCTTCTCTAGATATTAACCAGCACAAGTAATCAAAAAGTGACAATGAAAATATACATAAAGGCCCTTTAAAAGATTTAAAACAATAATGAACATGAATTTAAAGTTACTCAAAAGACCAAACTATGAACATATACATTCATAACAAGTTTTCAGGATTTCCCGTAAGACTTGTGCAACTCGGTGTTGTTTGAGAGTATTCCTCAGTGTCAGCCTGCAGCCACAGACACTTCAGACCCATTGGAAACACCAGCCCAGAGAATCACTTTCAAAAGCCACCAGAGGAATCACAAACATAAATGCCATTGATGGCCGCAGAGGCGGAGGCTGCTGGACACCACAGGCTCTTCACAGAACGGGGCGCAGGGCAGAGGAGAACATGTTTTTAGGGGGACTCAAGTAATGTTGGCCAAAGGCTATCCCATCCTTGAGGGACACAAGCCACAGTTGGCCAAAGGCTGTCCTATCCTGAGTGACACAAGTCCCAGTTGACCAAGGGTTATCCAGATGTGTGTGGCCTGCCCTCTGTGACAGGCTGGAGCTGGACAATGGGCAGCCATCCCTGCAGCAGGGAGGGGACACCTTCCCTTTCAAAAGCAGCTTGAATGAAGAGGGCCTTGTTTCTTCAGCTGTTACCTCCAAGACGGAGAGTTACGTTCCCCCGATCCCTCTGCAGCACAGCGCACTCGCTCAAGGTGAGCAGTCCCAGGGAGGTGTAGGGTAGCTCAGGTTTTGGTTGGAGAAAACAGGTCATCTCTGCTCATGGCCTCATGCCAGATTGCCAAAGACACGGTCACTGCCCTTCTCGGTAGGCAGCGTAACTTGGTTGTAACACCCCACATGGCGGCTCCAAGATGAGGGAGAAGATCTGTCATGTCAGCCAAATGCCTGGATGCTGACCACATTCAGATAAGACGCCCAGATTGACTCACTCTAACATCCTTAGACAAGATGTGAAGATTATACCCAACCTGGAGTCACTGCAGCCTCCTCCAGGTAGAACTCAACACCAAGCATAGGCTCCAACCATTCCTTCAGATCTCTTACACAAGGAGTTGTACATAGTAAAATCATCAACAACACGCAAGACGTAAACTCTGCAGAAAATGTAGATGGAGACCAAGCTGGGCTGCAACATCAGCGTTCACACAACAAAGAGATTCTGGCACAAAATGCAAGAGGGAGCACGGAGGAGCATGTTGCAGTGACTCCTCACACCAGTACCTACAACGTTGTTTTGGTTTTTAAAGCTGAGAAGAAACATAGTCCCAAGATCAAGAACCAAAACAAGGGACTCTTGCCCCAAGCCAAACCCCAGAGTGCTCTTGGCCCAGCCCCAGCTTCTCAGGGGCATTGCCTTCCCATCGCCTCCTGCCAGGCCAAACCCAGTCACGCTCCCCAGCTCCAGCACACCTCTGCGTGGCTGCACAGGGAGCACAAGCCCCGCTCCCAAGAGCCCCCTAACCATTCCCCACTGCCTTGGCTGGGCCTCTCCTGCCTCAGGGACCTGGTAGCTCACAACAGGTTCTTGTGGGACTCCTGAACCACTACTGAAAGTGGTTTCAGCCTCTTTGATCTCTTCTTGTGGCAGAGGAGCTGAACCACAGCACAGATCAAACACAGCAGCATTGCGCTCCCAGTCCCCCCTCCTCCAGCCAGAGCAAAGCTCTCCTGCTTGGTCTCCACATCAAGACGACCCACTGGGGGGATTAACCCACTTTCCAGGGAGCTGGTGGGTGCCTGAGGCCACGGTCTGGGAGCAATCATGCCTTCCCAGCCCTTGTGTTCCTGCTGCTGGTCAGGGAAGGGGACGATGAGTTAGAGGTTCTCAAGCACTGCTGGTGCCTGCAGGGTGCTGAGCTGTGCAGGCTGCCTGGCCACAGCCAGCTCGTGCATCAGAGGGTAGGTGCTTGGCCAACGTCCATACCCATGCTAGCAGGCAGCTGTGTGTCTGCCTTCCCACCACTGCCCACAACACCACTGCCATCTACTTCCCCCAGCATGGATCAAAGTCTGTTCCACGATGACTTGATCAGAAGTCAATGTTGTGTGAGGGGACTCAACTGTGTCGGTTGGTATAATGCTGAGGCATGAATTCCAGGACAGTGCTCCTGCCCCAGCCAATTTACTGCACATGGTGCGAACTGATCATCCAGAACGTCACCATTCCTGGTACGGGCTTGTGTCTTCAGGCACTACAATGACTGATGAGAGTCGAGAGGCATCACCCGTGCTTGGGTACTTGCCTGGCTCCACTCACACACCCACTCGGTTCCCTCAAAGCACAGTCACGCACCTTGAACCGGAGAACAACCCACCCCTTCCCACCAGGCTGCTTCCCCAACGGCACATCCCACCTTGCCTGGAAGAGCCGTCCAAAGCAATGACACCAAGACATCATGAATGTTCTCTGCAATTTATTGAGAATGGCAACATCCCAAGGAAGTAGGGCATACCACAAACAGAAGAGGAAGGGCGGTGGGGACGGTACATCTTGTTCCATGTCACAGGGGCCTGGCACTGAAGAGCAAGCTTTGTTCTCCTTAGAAAAAGTCCACGTGTGCCTGAGGTCTTGTCAGGTGTCATGGAGAGCAAGGACAAGCTGTGCCAGGGCACCGGTCCCGCTTGCTCCGCACCTACCCGGGCCCCAAAGGCTGGTGAATGGAAGCAGCAGGATGTACCGCATGCAGAAGCACCCCAGGGCCATGGCCATCGAGGAAGGAACGTGAGGACAGTGGAAGAAAGAGGAGTTTTATACACAATTGCCACGAGGCGGCCAGAAATGTACAACACAGCCAGAAAAGCAGAGCGTTCCCCTCCCGTAACTCAGCGCTCCGTGCTGGGTGCCCGCAGGCGAGGCTTTCCTTTGCTGCGAAGATGGTTATTTCATCACTGGGCTGGGGACTAACGAGCAGCGCGCCAGGGCTGCTGACGAGGCATGGCATCGCCACGCGACTCCCGGGATGGGACCGAGCTGGTGCGTGGTGGGCCATGAGGGAGACAGTTCGTTTCATTGCAGGACACCGGAGCTGGATGTACGGAGGCTGGGCTGCTGCCGGGAGAAGGTAGGAGATGCTTCTTTCCTTTTGCGAGGTGGCTTTGGGGCTCAGAACCTCACGCCTGATGATTTGACGGAGGTGGTCGTGACACATCTCCGTATGGAGGACGATCCCCCACCGGAGCTGAAGTTGCCACCTCCGGAGCCGCACATCCTTCCACTCCCAGAAGAGAAGCCACCGCTGTGCATTCCTCCTCCCATGCCACAGCTGCCGCCCATGCTTCCTCCTCCAAAGCTGCCTCCCATTCCTCCGCTCATGCCGCTGCCGCCGCCAAATCCTCCTCCCATGCCGCTGCCGCCGCCGAAGCCTCCTCCCATGCCGCTGCCGCCGCCAAAGCCTCCTCCCATGCCTCCTCTGCCACCAGAGATGGTGGTCCTGCCTACCACAGCTGGAGGAGAAGCACAGGTTACATACCCGGAGTGCACCGGCATCCCGCATCTCCAGAAACACATGGTTTCTGCCCAAGGAGAGAAATGCCGATACTTACAGACATTGACGTTGGACATGCCATCGTTGCACAGCCTGCAGAGGGAAATTGGTAGATTTTAATCACCCAGCAAAAGAGACATTGTAAAAACTGCAAACTGTATTTTCATCATCAAACTCTTTTCCTGTTTCATCCTTATGAGCAACTTAATTATCATTAAAATATTTAAGGAGGGAAGGCATTGGCAATTTCTCTTTAGATTAACATTCTTCCATATTTGAGTTCATTAAAAAAATCACACCTAGCAGTAATTAAATGGCAGCTACACCACCTGTAGTGTACAGGTTATGCCAATTATCAGTCCTGGCCATCCACAATGTCACCCAGAGTGCCAATTGCCATATCCACCCATTTTAACCAAATAGCCGGTTTGCAATTACACTGCTATCATTAAAACTGAAGGCATCCAGCATTGATCATAACATCCCTCTCAAACCCAAAGTCAAGTGTTTACCTGTTCTCCTCCCCCTCCAGCAGCTTCCTGTACATGGCAATCTCAACGTCCAGCGCAATCTTGATGTTCAGCAGCTCCTGGTACTCCTTCAGCAAGCGAGCCAGCTCCTCCTTGTCTTTCTGCAGGGCACTTTCCAGCTCCTCCAGTTTTATCCTGGCATCCTTCAGGGCCATCTCACCCCGCTCCTCTGCCTCAGCAATAGCTGCCTGCAGCTGCTGGTTCTGTGGAAGAAAAAAGGGCACTTCCTTCCTCAGGTCTCATTTTGTCACTTTGATCAGCCCTCAAACCCCAAGTGGAGTGAAGTCATGGGGAAAAGAGGAAACATCTCCATGAAGCTAATGGGGGGGTGGCTGAAGAAACCATTCCTGCCCCACACACGGTCATCTGTCACTCAACCCAATGCCAGCATCCCCCTAGATGCTTGCCAACCCCTACCTGCTTCTTCACGCTCTCAATCTCAGCCCGCAGCCTCTGGATATTCCTGGTCAGCTCCTGGATCTCTATCTTGGTGTTGCGGAGGCTGTCCCCATGCCGTCCAGCGGTGCTCTGCAGCTGTTCATACTGATGGCACCGAGAACAAAGCAAACCTTCAATGAAACGTTCCTGATGCCTAGATGAGATTTGTCAACAGTTTCATAGCTTATGTGCTGCTACAAGGAGCTGGCACGTTGGTCATGGATGCCCAGCTCAATGTAAAAGATGGTTTTGAGACTCAATTATTGGTTTTGATCTTTGAAATATGTCTTAGTGAGACTAAAAAGTAACCCCTGGCTTCTGAAAAGCTGCTTTGAGCAGGCGTTCTCTGGTTAAGGTCCCTTTTTGGCCACCTTTATTGAGAAGCTTGTACTGTGCACTGAAGTGATGTTCTAGACGCCTTGAAAACAGTGAGTCAGATCCCTCAAAAGCAACGCAATTCCTCTGGGGACTTCCTTGCACAAGCTCCAGCACCTTTAGCTTGAAGAGATGTCTCACATTGTCATAAATTATAGGTGAACACTAGCCATCACGCAGGGTGCCTTGATGGCTTCCCAACTCACCTGGCTCTGGTACCAAGCCTCAGCTTCAGCTCTGCTGCTCTGAGCAATCTGCTCATACTGACGCCGGACCTCCTCGATGATGCTGTCCAGGTCCAGATGGCGGTTGTTGTCCATGGACACCACCACAGACAGGTCCCGGCTGATTGTCTGCATCTGAGAGAGTTCCTACAACCAAGACAGTGCAGCCCAAGTGACCCTCAAGCCCAGATCTATGGGGGTACCCAGTCCAGCCTCAGTGTCTTTGGCCAACACATGCCTCGATACAGCTCCAGGGGAAGGGAGAGCTCGTACCTCCTCATAGATGGCCCTCAGGAAGTTGATTTCATCAGTCAGAGCTCCCACCTTCGCTTCCAACTCTACTTTAGTCATGTAGGCAGAGTCCACATCCTAAAGGAAAGAGGACAGAAAATCATTTCATTTGTAAATCCTTCAGGATCATGGAAATTACAATCGGTGCTGAGGGTAACAGCTGTGATGGTGTTACTCAATTATTCAAATCAAAAACAAGGGACTTGAAACTTCAGCCCACAGATCCTACAACGTCTACAATTTCCCATCCAAGAGGGATCCCCTGCAAGAGCAGATAAAGCCCCATATTCAAGCGATCACTTTATAGTGCCTGTGACTCACCTTCTTAAGCACCACAAACTCGTTCTCAGCAGTTGTGCGCCTGTTGATCTCTTCCTCATACCTATGGAGAGTGAAAATACAAGCTGAGCTTCCTGAATTTTCCTGCCTAAGGCCACGCTAAACAAACAAACAGGAAAAAAAAAGAACTCAAAATATTTAGACTGAAAAAACTATGTCCACAATTGCCATAAAGAGCATGCATGTGAAGAAGAATGACTACCGAGCTGCTGGACTGGCTTCCTGGTTTAGTCTGTCACCACACTTACTTGTTTTTGTAATCCTCGACGTATTGCTGCATGTTCTGCAGCTCTGACTCCAGCTGGCCCCTCTGCGCCAAGATTGAGTCCAGCTGCCTCCTTAAGTTCTGGATGTAGTTTTCAAAGATGACATCCAGGTTCTTCCTTGGCCCCGAAGGCCCTTGCTGCTGGAGGAGCTCCCACTTGGTGGAGAGGACCTTGTTCTGCTGCTCCAGGAAGCGGACCTGAAAGCCAACACATGGAGTATTGACCATCATACCGGGAACAGCAGCAGAAGCCAGAGCTGCTCTTTCATCACGTAAAAAAGATTCTCCTTTGTACAATCACAAGACACCTGGTTTACTTTTATTTTTTTAAATTTCTGTTGTTGCCTGAAACTCAAGATTGGGAAAAGATGCAAATTTCTAAGCCATATTCAAGTCAAAGGAGCTTTTCAGCGTAGCACCGGCTCCGAGTACATTCCCATCGCAGGTAGTGTAGAAATCTTAGATCTCTAGTCTAGACGTAAAAGCCCGGATATTTGAAAAGGAGAAGAAATGATTATATTACTGAATTCTTAAATGGAAGGGTATTTGGAAAGAGAATGGTTCAGGAGGGGAAATTTGTGCCTGAAACCTGCCTGAAACCTGCCTCCTGATGTTTGGAGGCACTGAGCCTCCTTGCGAGAATCACCGATGAGTTGAGCCTGGTGCAACTGGCTGGATTAAAGCCCTGAAGACACAGCTTTGATCTCATATGGAAGAGATTCTCATCTCTTCCCTAGCAGCTCTTAATAAAGAGACTCGGCTGAAGCGTCTCAGCCCGCTGGAATTCAGCTGAAAAAGGACATTTCTGCAGAACTTGAAAGTTCTTCCCAGTTTTGACCCTTAATTAGACACAATCCCACCCTCTCACCTTATCAATGAAAGAGGCAAATTGATTGTTAAGAGTCTTGATCTGTTCCTTCTCCTGGTTTTTGACTTGCTGGATCTGGGGATCAATCTCAACATGGACCGGCTGTAGGAGGGTTGAGTCAACCTGCACTGGCTGGATTCCAGGGCCACCTCTACCGGGGCCACCAAAGCCTGGCATGCCAAAGCCTGGGCCACCAAAGCCACCCATTCCTCCACCACCCATTCCTCCACCACCCATTCCTCCACCATAACCACCCATTCCTCCAGCAAAGCCGCCCATTCCACCACCACCCATTCCTCCAAAGCCACCCATTCCTCCTCCACCCATTCCTCCACCAAAGCTTCCTAGTCCTCCTCCGTAGCCTCCACCGAAGCCACCCATCCTGCCTCCATATCCACCACCATAGCATCCACCCATGGAAATCCTTCCGCTGCCACCTATGCTATGGAGGCTCTTGCTGCTAAACCCTCCACAGCGTCCACCACCTCCAAATCCCCTGGACATAGAGAACGAGCTGTAGCTGCTCCTGCTCCTGCCGCCACCACCTCCGAAGCCACCACCGATGGCAGAGCAAGAGCTGTAGCCCCTTCTGCTCCCGCCTCCAAAGCTCCTGCAGACAGACTGCCGAGACATGGCTGATTCTTCCAAGCTGAGTCACAAATTGAGAAGATGAGAAAGGCTGGTGGAGTTGTGCTGCAAGGAGGTGCGTGCAAAGAGAAGGGAAGTCAGTCCCTCTGGCGGGAGGGCAGCAGAGACTCTCTTTTATCTGTTTCTGGAGGTGGGCTGGGTTTGCATGGGCGTGAAGGAGGAGACAGTTACTGTCTTCATCAGCGTGGTGTGGTTTACAGATTTTCATCTTCAATTTGCCAAACATTGACCCTACCCAGAAACACACCCTAGAATGCAGGAGAAAATTAAAAAAGATTCAACTGTGTCCACCAAATGGTAGCACTGGGTGACTAAGAAGTCTTAGGCGGTTGTGGTATAGTAACACTCTCCCTAGGACACACTATAGTCTTTTATTTTTTTCCACCTTTCATCCATTGTGGTTGTTTCCCTGCTTATGTTTATCTTTATTTTGATCTTTCACTCCAAAGCCCCATGGCAGGCAAGCGCTGCCGTTCATGCCAAATTGTAGCATGGCTTTCACAATTCCCAAAACACACCTATGTTACACCCTTAGTCTTCTTTTTACATGGAAAATCGCCTTTGGCTTTGAGAAGTAGTTTCTCAATCCAGAGCCAGTGCTCAGCAAATTGCATTTTGATGAGGCTCTCCGGCTTTTCGATAAATAAAAGCTTACCAGAAAGGAGGCACCAGAGCAATGGTTGGCCCTGGAAATTCATTCATTGTTGGACCAAACTCTCGCTGCAAGTGACTCCTGGGCTCTTCGTGCCTATAGTCTCAGCACGGGTGAAGAAATGCCACAAATATCATAGACGGGAAATCCCTTCAGGATGTTCTGACGGCTTCAGGACCATGAGAAGAGCCAGAGAAGGCATCGGCAACCCGGCTGCTCCGGTGGGAAGTGTGGCCAGGCGGACGGAGGGCTCTGAGAACAGGCAGAGAGCAGGAGGCATGCAAAATCACACTGCCCACATCATAAATCCTGTAACTACTCAAAGGCAATTAGCCAGGCAGAGGATGCTGGAGAGCTCAGCTCGTTTGTAGAGACACATAGAAATGAGGAGAACAGAGGGCACAATAACTTTCACTTGAGGAAATGCATGTTTTTCAGCTGCCTGCCTTAGTTCACTATTTATACGCAAATATTTTTTTTGGCAGACACAGACACTTGTGAGCGGTGCTGAGCCCTCCTTCGGGAGGGCAGGTGGATCCCTGTCCAAGCTCCTTTGGAAGTGGGCACCAGGCTCTGGGAAGGCAGAAGCTGGTGGGAACACTCCGGTTTGATGCCACGCTGCGAAGGGATTAGCTGATGCATGAGACTTGCAATATAAGACTATGACCCATCATACATTCATCCTTTTGTCTTGCAGAAGCCTGCTTATCAAATTACTGAGTCTTTTTTTTTTTTTTTAGAAAGTCCTTTTTTTTTATTAGTTTTCAGCTTTTTTGAGCCACCTGAGATATTTTGAAGTTCTAAAATCTTTATGACTACTGAGGCAGCCAGCTGTGCTGGTGGCTTTCTAGCAAGGTTCTCAGAAGTTCCCACAGGACACAGGCAATTAAGTGCTTCTTGAAAATCCACACTAGCAACTCTTGGTGTCTTTAGATGTTTAAATACCTCTAAAAATATCGCACAGACACCTATTTCCAAAAAGTCCCTAAGGACCTGGACCAGGTCACGACATGCAGCCAAACTGGCATTTCCACTGAAAAACACGACTGTCCCGGCACAGCCTGCTCATCCCACCTCCCTTCCCAGCACCCGCCTGGATTCCTGAGCATGTGGGGCAGAGGATCAAGGGATAGATAGGGCTAAAAAAGGTATAGAATAAAAACAAGTCACTTTGAGACCAAAAGGGTGGGGAGGACGGGGGTTGTGGTGGTTGTGCAGCACAGTTTATAGACAAATAAATAAATAGACAATAAATATGCGGGTTGAGGAGGTCCTGTATGGCTTGCTGGTCTTCAGCCAGACTTTGTCTCCTAAACACCTGCCCAGCTTGGGAGGTTCTGCAGCGCAACCTCAAACACCACAGCAGCCGTGAGCCAACAGCCTTGACAAACCCCTGATCCCTCTTGGGGCCGAGGCAGAGCCGGCGCTCAGCAGCCCCGTCCGTCTCGAGGAGAGGCAAAGCGCCAGCAAGACCTGGCAGTGCCGCCTCCGTGGACCGGGCTGAGAACAGGCTCTGCTCCTGGTTCATCAGCCAAGCACATCCCACCGCTGCCTGCCACGCCGCCAGGTTCAGCAGCGTGCCATGGGCTTACGGCTGCTATAGATACAATCACACAGATGCACACGCATCTAACGATGCCTTCCCTCACATTGCCACACATGCGGTTACATTTTTCGGGGGGGGGGGGGGGGGGGGGGGGGGGGAGGGGTGTTTTTTAATTTTTCTGTGGGCGGGACAGCATGATCGGAACGTTTTCCCATTCCCAGCCGTGCTGGGAGGAGATGCGTTAAGTCAGCACAAGGCTCCGAGTCCCCGGCGCCCGTGTTTAGATAACGTTGAGTCACGGCCACATCGCCAGCCAAGTTTGGGAAATCGAACTGGGATTTGGGTATCAACATCGTCAGCCGGTTCAAACGCAAGAGGCAGCTTTAGACCACGGGGATCTCAAACAACATCATTATACCCGGAGCCCTAGTGAAGGAAAACAACCTCTAAAGTCCCTTCCAACCCAAACGATCCAAGGAATCCATGAAAATAAACAGGCAGGAATGTAGGAATAGAAGCCTTGGCTCATTTCAGCAGCAGCACCGTCAGCCACATGCACTGGCCTTAGGAAAAGTCTTCAGCCACAGAAAGGGAGAATTCTGGGGGGAAAAAAGCAAAGCAAAGCATTTAATTCCCACACCTCCCATAAAATGCTTGACATCTAAGTGTCTTCACTGTGCACTTTGAAAATGGGGGGAAATCGTGACAAAATCAAACCAAACTTATTTCTGACCATGCAAAATGTTTTTACTCCTCCAATAAGAGGCAGAAGTTGTGTCACGTCTTGGTCCAGCCCAGCAGAATTTTCCCCTCCTTGCTGCAGCAATCCTAGGGACAAAAGGCGAGGGCTTTTTGGTGTCTGTTTGTTTTAACAACAGCCTTAGCACTCATCTAGAAACCTTTTGTCTCTCCATCATGCTGCCCTGATGGCAAGAGTCATTTGCTGGAGGCAAGTTTACACAGAGGCAGCTAAATCGGGGTGACTCTGAGGGAAGCAGATGTCTTTTCATTCAACGCCATCTCAGGTCCCTTTACGACTCACTAGAATATTTAACTGTTGCCCAAACCATCTCCCCATCCAAGTAGTTACATGCCTTTGCTGGCAGCATTGTGACATTCCGCAGTCACCGGTACATTTATGTCTCGAGCATTTACAACTGGGAAGAGAGCATGGGATAAATGAAATGAGTCATCTGGATCGCAGAGCGAGTCTGCGGTTGACCAGGGATGTGACTCAAGGTCTCCTGAGCAAGAGGTCAAACCACGCCAGGAGTTTTTGGCTCTAAATTTACAGGTCATCAAAAATATTCTGCTTTTGTGGAGAGGCAGAGCTTGACAGGGGGTTGGGATCTTACTCTTCCCATGGTCTCAGGTGCCTTTTGGAGATGCCTTAAAAGCAGCCCATGGATCCCTGGCCAGTCCAGACACAGTGAAAGCTGCAGGGCTGGCTCCAGCATCAGGGATGCTGAGGCATTAGCTCTGATTTAGCTCAGAGGGGTGATGATCACCCCTCCCTTTTCCACACCATTCCTTAGAGGATGCTCCAGCACCACTTAGGGCTGTGCAATGTCTTAGCCATGACAGCACCAGCTGTGGGCACCACAGTGTCGGGACCACCTTGGAGGACAGGGAAGCCAGCAGTGTGCTGGAGGCAGGGGTCAGTCAGAAGCAGGCTAGCTAGGGAATATCCTGGGCTGGCCAGCACGATCAGAGAAATGGCTTAGGAATAGAAAGGAGAAGGGAACGGTCCCCCGAGTCCACCAGTCTGCTCTGCTCTAACGTGGCTAATTGCCCCTGTTACCCCAGGAGACCCAGCAGAAGGACAGAGAAGAACACCCAGGTTCAACCCAGCCACCTCTTTCTCTCCTGCCACACTGCCAGGAACAGGCTCGTTCCCAGCGATGTCATTCAAGAAAACATGAGTGTTTCACAGACTGAGCTGGATCGGACTGTCACACCGAGCCTGGACCAGCGATTTTGCCACCCCAACCACCTCACCCCTGCAGGACCTCCTTCACCTCCTGCCAAACCATCCGTGTGTTTGGAGAGGGGTGCGAAAGATGGGAGAGCGGGCTACACGTTCGCCTTGGCTGCTTCAAAGGGCAAGGAAAGTCAGGTCACACTTTCAGATCTCAGCAAAAGAGAGGTCTTGTTGCAACACGAAACTCTTTGGTCAAAGGAAAAAAAACCACACCAGCTTACTGCCTGTAGTGTTTATTGGGGTACACCACATGCCAAGGGAGAAAGGCTTAAGCAAACAAGCACAATTGTTCCCATGATCACAATGAAAAGGTAAAACCTGAACAAAACTAAACATTTCACAGCAGTTTCTAAAGAAGGCAGGTGAAACTACTGGTATCTTGCTTAGAAAAAAAAAAAAAACTCAAACTGCAGCGGGGTGAGAAACGTCTTCAGCTGGGACTAGTCACCATTAGGAAATTCTTGTTTTGGAGTTCGAGCCCTGGCTGATGAGCAGGACCGATTAAAATTGCACCACGTCTGGTTCCAGCACAAGATCTTGAGAGAAGTCGAGCCTTTCCGTGGACTCCACGGGATGCCAGTTCCCTGAGCAGCACACGGACCAGTCCCCTCTGCCCATAGGTAGGACGCCACTCACATGGACCGTGTTGCTTTACAGCCTTATCCCAGCTGCGTCCGGGGGCCCCCAGCAATGGGGCTGGTCCTGCTCCCACCTCAGCACCCTGCTAACCAGCAGCCTCGCAGTGTCTCTGGGGAGCGAGTGGTCCTCAAGCACTGTTGAGAACCTCAGTCAGTGGCTGGTGAGCAGAGCCCTGGTTTGCTTGTCCACGCAGTTCCTGAAGGATGGCGGTGGTTTAAAATGAAATGGGTGGCCATCACGTTGGCAGTGAAGTGGGGACAGGGCGACAGGGGGATGGCAATCATGAAATTTGCTTTCTTTCTCCTTTGGGTGTGGGGTTGGGGGAAATAGCTTGCTCTCCTAGACCCTCCGGCTGGCAGATGTAGAGCTGGTAGTCTTCTTCAGGGTGGTGCCAGACCCCACCACCACTGAGTTAGACCCTCCTGCCCCTCCGGAGCTGAATCCTCCCCCCACACCAAATCCTACCCCGGAGCCCAGTCCACCACCTCCCAGGCTGTAGCAGAACCCAGCACTGTTACAACTGCCTCTCCCACTTCCAGCACCGACTCCGATTCCTCCTCCTCCCAGGCACAGTCCACTGCCGTATCCACCTCCCACGGAGCTGCTGCCACCTCCCACCACACCTGCAGAGAGGAACAGAAGGCAGCACAAGGTCACCTCTGATGTCACCATGAAGTTTTGGATCACCCATCCCAGCCCGCCATGCTCCTGCAGGAACGCTACTTACAGATGCTCACGGTGCTCTGGCACTCTCCAGACATCCTGCAAGGAGAAGAGACACAGCGTCAGCTCCAGCCAGAGCATCTGGACTCATCCAGCTCCATGAAGCCAGGTTTGGTCCATCAGACCATGGGCATAAATAGCAGCAGCTATAGGACAGCAGCCCATGGCTAACGGCAGCACCATGCGTACTTTAACAGAGGAGGTATGATGGGCCACGTTCTTCCCGTTGGTTTAGCGGGATGCAAGGAATCTCTTGCTGCATCCCCACCCACCTGCTCTCCTCGCCCTCCAGCAGCTTCCTGTAGGTCGCGATCTCGACGTCCAGGGCCAGCTTGACGTTCATCAGCTCCTGGTACTCGCGCAGCTGCCGGGCCATGTCCTGCTTCGCCTTCTGCAGGGCTGTCTCCAGCTCAGTCAGTTTGTCCCTGGCATCCTTGAGGGCCACCTCCCCGCGCTGCTCAGCATCGGCGATAGAGGTCTGCAGAGTCTCACACTGGAGGGCAAGACACAGATACGATGAGTGAGGCAGGGGCAGCCGTTCGGAGATGGAGCCGTGGTCCCAGGTCACTTGGGCTCAGCCGTTCACCAGCACAGGGTCCCTCCCGCCCACCGTGACTCTTGCCAGTCTGTTTGCTTTCAGGGAGGCTCTGAAGGGGGTTACCAAGAGCTCACAAAACATGCAACCCCCACCTGTTTCTTCACACTCTCGATCTCAGCCCGTATCCTCTGGATCATGCGGTTGAGCTCAGAGATCTCAATCTTTGTGTCCTTAAGGCTGTCCCCATGCTTGCCCGCAGTAGCCTGCAGCTCTTCATACTGGTAGGCGGAAGGGAAGGGAGCATGTTAGGTCCACTACGAGTGGCTCCTCAGAACAGCTCTCCATGCCACCCCACACAAGCCGAGGGGAACATGTGCACAGTAGCTCCAGCCCAGCTAGATCAGCAGCAGTGATATCCCAGGTCTCAGCACAGTCTGAGCTACCACCAGTAGCTCTTCCACCCGCTCAGATGTCGGTGTTCATGAGCACCGTGTGGCACGCTCACCTTGCAGCGGTACCAGGACTCAGCCTCCAGTCGGCTCCGGTTGGCAATCTCCTCGTACTGGGCTTTGACCTCTGCGATGATGCTGTCCAGGTCCAGGTTTCGGTTATTGTCCATGGAGAGAACCACGGAGGTGTCGGAAACAGTCTTCTGCATCTCAGACAGCTCCTGCAGTTCCGACCAGACCTGGCTTTAGCCCTGCCATAATTTCCTCACAGCATCACAACCCTTCTCCATCCCAGCATCCCCCCACAGCAAGCAGCTGGACCACTTACCACGTCATAAAGATACTTCAAGAAGTTAATCTCATCTGCCAGAGAATCTAATTTTGCCTGGAGGTCCACCTTGGTCAGGTAGGCTGTATCCACATCCTGCGGCAGAAATGGGAAGTGAAAACCCGACGCACACCATTCCATTTCACCCTGAGCCCTTTGGTGCCCCTTCTCCCCACGGCACATACATCTCAGGGTCCTGGTTGATGTCTGGTGCTAACGAACCGGTGCTGATGGAAGCAAGAGCTCCTCTGAACCAGGATGTGTCTTGGTGTTACAAAAAAAAACCCAACCAAGGACTTTACCTTTTTCAGGAGCACAAAGTCGTTCTCCGCAGCTGTCCTCTTGTTTATTTCCTCTTCGTACCTGTTGATTATAACGAGGGAGATTGAATCTCCACTTGTTTTGGCTCTGGCTGCTGCTGGCAACGAGGTGGTGTTGGCCTCAGACTAACGAATGCAGCAGAAACAGACCTGCCATGGGCGAGATTTATGGACAAGCAACAGCCCTTTGCCTCTCCGAACGAGCCCTGGCTCATGCCACCTCCGTTGCCTGGCAAAGGAGAATCCTGTCCCTGCCTAAACTGAGTCCTGGTGGCTGTGACCACTCCAACCCCTTCTACAAGACCCAAGGACCTTCAGGTCCTCAACACGGGCCATCCCCGGCTGCTCACTGAGGCAGGAGCTGCTGCAGAAGGCTGTGGTGGTGGTGATCTCCAACACAAAGTCAAACTTCAACCTGCAGCCTCAGTAGAGGAAGGGATCCTCCTGATAAGTCCCAAACTTGCTTTCCCACCATTTTTTGGTAACTCCTTCAGTGGAAGCATTTCTCCAGGCTTTGTTCGTCCTTTTCCAACTGAACAAATCAATAAATAGGAGCAGGAAAGGACTTTTTTTTTTTTTTTCCCCCACTTCACATCATCCTTCCAAAGAAAGCTCTGAGCTTCAAATCACGAAGGATATTATGGGAAGGAATCCGTGAGGAAATCCATGAGGAAATTACAGTAGGATTTAGCAACTAATATAATTAGTTCATTAAATCATAATGCCATGGATTTTTAAGTGAGAAAGACAGACAGTAGAGGATCCTGCTTTAGAGAGAAGGATAGCTGAGGCAACAGTGCATACGGAGAAATACCTTGAAAAATCACAAAACCCAGTTGATGAAAACTCCCCCAAAATCTTTTACATTTTCTAATCATTGAAACCAGTGAAATATTGCCAGTTCTCATGATTCTTTCAGTATTATGACTGTTCAAAGTTTTATCTCTATCTTTTCACCACCAGACAGCCCAACCATGACTACACCCGGAGCAACATACTTGGTCTTGAAGTCTTCCACCATGTCCTGGAAGCTCTTCAGCTCTGACTGCAGCTGCTGCTTCTCGCTGGAGAGGGAGTCGAGCTGCTTCCTCAGCCCACTGATGTAGGTTTCAAACACAGCGTCGAGGTTCCTGCCCCCCGCCCCCGGGCCACGCTGCTCCTGCAGGAGCTTCCACTTGGTCTCCAGGATTCGGTTCTGCTGCTCTAGGAACCGGACCTAAATGATCGCAGGGATGAGTAGAAAAAGAGTCAGACTGTTCCCAAAAGCATATTTTCTTTTTTTTTTAATTGACATTTTCCATATTTTTTTCCCATTTAATGAGTTTAACCTTCCTGCCTGTTCTCATCTCCAGTGAGCAATAACTTCAGGGTCCCACTGGGCAGGTGGGGCCACAGCTTTAGGATGGGTGGGCAAAGGTGGGTCCCCTTCCCTCTCCAATCTCACAACCTCTAAACAAGAGAAACATGGTGAACTTCACAGCTTGGGCATCTTTTCTTTAAAAATGAGCCAAAACAGTCAAAGTCCTTAAAGTTCATGGAGGGACAGAGCCCACCAGCAGAGACCACCCTGAGGATGCCCCGCACGTAGTGCGCGGTCCTACAGCTTAGCATCAGCATCGTGGTCTTAAGAACCAAGGATCCTGCTCCTGGGTTTCTCCATAACCCTGGGAAAGGCATTTCTCCAGTCACCACGCTCTGTCTTCGGGGGTTCTTTGGGGTGGTCTGGGCTCCCTGGGTGTTGCTGGGTGGGGATCTCCCAGCGTGAGCTGTGGTGAGCTCAGACCTGCACCCCCCAGCCCTGGCCTGAAGCCACTCTCACCTTGTCAATGAAGGACGCAAATTTGTTGTTGAGCTGCTTTATCTCCTCCCGCTCTTGCGTTCGCACCTTCTGGATCTCAGGGTCAATTTCAAGGTTGAGTGGGGCCAGCAGGCTCTGGTTGATGGTCACCTCCCTGATGCCACCCGGGGGGCAAGGGGGAAAGCCTTGACCTCCAAAGCCACCATCAAATCCTCCACCAAAGCCACCAAAACCACCACCAAAGACTCCACCAAAGCCACCTCCAGTCCCACCACCATAGCAGCCACCAAACCCTGCCCCAGCACCGTAGCCAAAGCCTCCTTGGCCACCAGCCCCAAACCCTCTGCAGACACCACTGCCTCCACCGAACCCTCCCAGGGAGATACTCCTACTCCCTCCCAAGCCATAGAGGCTCCTGCTGCCGAAGCCACCAGCGCTACCAGGTCCCCTGCATCCTCCGCGGGACACAGAGCTGAACGAGACCTTGTTCCTCCCCCCGAAGCAAGCGGAGCTGGAGCTGAATCCCTTGCCAAGACCACAAGACTGGCGAGACATGGTGACCGGTCCCCAGCAGTCAACCCGTGAAGAGAGAGGAGCCGAGCAGTGCGGTGCGCAGGGGGAGGATGGGATACGGGAGGAGGTGAGTGCCGTGGCTGAGTGCCCCTTTTTATGTGCTCAGGGAGTTGGCCGGGTGTCAGGGGAGTGGAGGTGTCTTTTTTTTCTTTTATTTCTTTTTTTTTTTTATTCTATTCATTGTTTTAGGGCTTGGAAAGATGCCCTCCCCTCTTTGCCACCACCATGACCTGCCTCAAAACACTCCCTCGAGAGCTAAGAAAAACAAAGTGATTGTTGGTGTTGGAAGCACAGCCCCAAATCAAATTCCCTTAGCGGCAGCTGTCAACCCATCATGGGCCTTCCTGAGCCTCTCGGGGCAGTGACAAAGCACCGCAAATTCCTTGACACATTACACCCTGGAGGGAGACCCTTGTCTTAGCTAAATCACTCATTTTGAGCCCGGTGGCAGGTGGTTGGTTCACTGAATTCCAACAAAAACGCGGTTTCCTAATCGCACCCTCAGCTGCACCCTGGTTCAACCTCCTGTGCAGAGCAGATTTGACTCGGGTTGTCCAAAACTGTTTCACAACCAGAGAGCATTAGTCCTTGGCAGGGTTTTAAAATTAGCTTTATGTCAACAAAGATGCCTTAGAAACACTTTTGAGGAGGTTTTTAAAGTCATTGTAGATCACTCGGGTGCATTGAGCCTGGAGGGGCAGGGAGGAGGGGACAGGACCTCAGTGGTTCTGTGCCGCACACCTTCCCCCATCCTCAGCAGGGTCGAGATGCCACCACCAGCCTGAGGAGCTCTGCCCCACGCTGGTCCCACCCCCCCTGCCCTGGGCTGGAAGCCTTCCAGGCACTGCCGGGATGTTTCCTGAGCATCCTGGCAGGGTCTCCAGCCACCAGCCCCCTCCACAGCACGTGGCACTTGGCAAAGCCACTCCTGCGCCGGCCCATCAGCAGACTTTAAAAAAACAAATACAACTTAATTGCTTAACCGCTTTTAATTTATATTTTAATGAGCAGAGGTGTCTGAAGATGCCTTCCAACAGAGGATCCCCATTTATCCCACCGTTAAAAAAAAAAAAAAGCCATAAAACTTCCCCCCAAACCACAAGCTGCCGCTGAAGCCATGACAATAAAATCCAACTCTATAATCATCCCTTTGACTGCAGACGCTCGTGGGAGAGGTTTGGGGAAGCAGTTTCAGCTCCGAACCCATTCACCCCCAGCTTTTTTATTCTGCAAACATGAAAATCTGGGCTCGGGTGCACGTCTGCAGGAGGGGGGGCACTTTTCCTCCCCAGCCGCATCGGGCATTCATTGAACTGCCGGATTTTCAGCCCGAGGGGATTTGCATTGCAGGGAACAGGGAAGCTCACGCTCCCCTTTGGCAACGAGCATCCTGCACGCCCTGGTCCCACTGGAAACCCCCTCTCGCCCCAGGCTCCAGGATGGCCGGTTTTCCAGCCGCCGGTGGGGACTTGGTCGGGGTGAGGAGGAAAGCGGCTTGAACTCGGCTCTGGCCAGGAAAGGAGGCGGCGGCTGCATCTCCCCAGCCTTGCGCAACTGGCAGATGGGCTGAGAAACCGAAGGAACCTGTTTGAGCCCAGGCGGAGAGCGTAGCTGCCGGGAGTTCCCAGGGTGGCTCCGCCACCAACTCCTGGCACGGCTGCTGGCTCGCTGCCGGCCGAGGCGCTTGCCCAAGCAGCCGGCTGTTGGGCCAGCAAAGCGCCCTGCTACACCCACGCAGTCCTGTCCCACCACAGTGGGGTGGGAAAACCTGTCCCACCACGCCGGGACACTGGGCCTCCCTCCCAAATCCATCCTGCATCCCAGGGCTGAGCATCTCAGATGCTCCAGCACTTGCTGGGTTGGTTGGCGCACCTGGAGTGAAGCACCGGTGGCAGCGGCGCTTCCTGAGGACCCAACGTTGGCCACCAGCAGCCACCCAGTGCCAGCACAGAGTGACCCAGCAGCAATAGCAAAGTCTCGGGATGAGCACCCCTGGGTGGGAAGAGCACTGGGGAGGTGACCTTCCTCCCAAAGCTGTGGGGTGGGGAACGGAGACAGAGCCCACGGACCAGCCCAGCCCCACTGCAATTGCCCGCGCCGCCTCTCCCGCCTCCCCCGCGGCCGACTGGGAGGAGACGGCAGATCCCAGCAGCTCCACTCTCCTCGCAAGAGCCATGACGGTAGCAGAGCTGACATAGCACGCCACAGAAATTAGATGTTTCCAAATGCAGAAGACGTGTGTCCTCCTCCTAAAGACCAGCTCGTAGCTCAGAAATCCAGATAAAACCTCAACATCAGGTTCCTGCCGGGCTTAAAGCTCCATTCCTGGGGACCTGGACACGCCACCGAGCAGGTCCAGGAGCTCGGCAGCTGCTGGTCCCCTGGCTCGGCAGCAAGTCCCACACACACCCACCCCACTGGGTCCCCTCTCCACGAGAACAGCGGGCAGACCCCAGACCCACATGTTCCCGAGAGCTTCACCAGGCCAGGCTTGAACGAGGTGCTGGGAAGAGAAAATAGGTTCTTCCCATGGAAGGATATAAATAACCTGCTTCTTTGCATGCTAACCCTTGCCCAGAGGCAAAACCTGATCCCAAGAGGTTCTGCAGCTCCACTAATGCAGACGGCTGCATTTCTTTAACGAGGCTCTGAGACTTCCTCGGGGCTCAGCAAGGCCATGGCAGGAGAGCTGGGCACAGGCGCATTCACCGGGGCACAACTGAGCATCTACAGCAGGTCCTCGCTGCGGTGGGGCGGCAGCTGCAGGGCAGGGACCCCCAGGCTGGGTTCCCACCAGGGCAGCGGCTTCATCTGCCATGGGTCACCCTTCATCTACTGGCGGGTACTGGTGCAGGGACATGAGGGTCTTGAGGCTCAACGGAGAAGCAGGCGCGCTCTGTGCACCTCAGAGGAGATGAATGATGGCAGGATGAGACCCCTTCCTGCACCAGGCACCATGCCCAGACAAAAACTGGGATTTATCCCACCAGGAGCTGAGGATGCTCAGCATCTCTTACTAGGATCATAGGGATGGCAACAGTGGGAGCAGCACATTCCCTTGGCTGCAACACCAGTTTATACTGGGAGTATTTCAGAGCCAGGGAAGCTCCCCAAAGCCATGGGTGGGCTCCGAAGCCCACAGCAGCAAGCGCAGCCCCTCAGCAGAGGGTGATGCTGGGTTCTCCGGTCTCACTGCTTGTTCTCCCCACAGGCCAGGTCTCACATGCAAAATAGAGGAAAGAAAGAGAGAAATTCAACCGGGGCAGGCGAGTGAGCCCACAGAGCTCTTTGATGGTGCATCAGTGGCTGCACCCACAAGCCAGCTCCTCTCCCAGCAAAGAGGGGTGGGAAGAAGGTGGGTGTCCCTGTTGGGGGGGCAAAAAAGGCTCTGGATGAGCCCGGGTGTCAAGCCCAGAGCTGGTTACTCGGGATACCCGTACCCACAGGTACCCCTGTGGGTGAGGGGACCACTAAAACGGGCTCAAAACACACGCAGCATCCAACTGCAGCACCCATAACATCAACGGGGGGTAAGCGGAGCCAAACCAGAGCCCAAATACACCCACTTTCACCCCAAAGCTGCCCCGGGACTGCGCTCCACTGAGAAAACCCCGCTTAGTCCCACAGCAAAGGAGCGAGAGACTCCCGGCTGCTCACCAGGCAATTACTGGCCTGGCAAATTGCAGGGCTGGGACGTGAGCTGGGAATCATAAAAGCAGAAATAACAAGGTGGGTCCCGAGAAAGATCAAAGCCATGCGTTGCAGAAGACGGGCGGCACCCCACTCCTGTCAGAGCTGTGATTGCAGAGAGCGAAGCGCCCCGGGCGCTTGCTCCGGAGCCTCCTCGCAATAAATGCTGCTGCTAACACGTAGCTCACAGGCAACCCCTTCTTCTGGGAATGGCAGCCCTCCGTGAGGGATACTAATAACTGCAATAATTCTTCTTCTTATGGTGATGCCACTGGCACCTCCATTGGGTGCCACCTCTCCTGCTGTCCCCTGCCATCCTGCATGGCGCGGGATGCTGCCAGGATGCCGGCTGAGCACCCTTCCCCACCCCAGGGGACCGCGAGTCCCAGCCCTGCCTCCCAGGCTCCACGGTGGGAAAAACAGAGCCAGGTCTCCCATGAAATGAAATTAGGGATCATCTCGGACATGGCCGGGAGGAGCATCCACTTGGACTCAAAGCGGGAAGCAGGGCAGCCCCCCACGGGACACACACCCCCCTCACCAGGAGATGAGGACCTGCTCTGAGGGGGACAGGGTGGGGGTTCTCCCAGGCAGGGGAAGGGTTGACCCGGGGGGTGAGGGAGGTCCCATGGCATCTCAGCAGCCCAAGCAAGGCCAGCGCATCCATCCTCCCGTACAGCCCCATCCCGTGGGAATAAAGACCCCCTGGACACCTATTTCCCCTTTTCTTCCCACGCTGGAGGAGCCCGGCCCCGGTGGGGTTTAGCCATCAGGATCCAGGGGGATCTGGGGCCCAACAGCCTCCCAGTGCAGAGGGCAAGTGGCTTTTCTGCAGCATTACCCCCTCCACTGGCTGCTGGGGTCACCCTGAGGATGAACTTGGGGGGGGGGGGAAGGCATCTGTGGGGTGGTGGAGGCAGGAACCCAGGGCACTGCACCCCATGGGATGTCCCTGTATCTGTCCATCCATCCGTCCACCCGTCCATCCATCCACCCATCCCATGCCTTGGGGTGACAACAGCAAAAGCAGAGCACCCTCTAAAGGGCAGAGATGCTCCCAGAAGCTGAACCATCCACCCCAACCCCCTAAAAACGAGTCCATCCCTCCCCACCATCCCACCTCGTCCCTGTTTCCCGCCCCCTCCCCGGACCAGCACCCAGGGGATGCCCCATGCCTGATCCCGGGCTGTTTTCCCAAAAAATAAAAATAAAAAAGCAACACCCTCCCCAAAACATGCTGGGTCTGGGGATGCTTCACCCCAGGAAGGGGGTGAACACTTCACCCCCATGAGGAGTCACGGGGGGGAAGAGGCCAAAAGGGCAGGAGGGGGCTTGGGGGGGGGGGGGGGGCTGGGGGCCAGGGGGGGTTGGGGGCTCCCGGGGGGAGGGCAGCACCCCGGGCAGGGCGCAGGGGTGTGCGTGTGAAAATGTGAGGAGCGAAGCTTTGGGTGGATCCTGCCCCCGACGCTAATTACAGGCATGAAACGCTGGTGCAAGCTGGGTCTTGCTGCTGCGCCCCGGCCGAGCCACGCCTGGGCTCCGGCGGCGCGGGGGGGCAGCCCCCGCTGTGGGGCAGGGACCCCCGAGACGCCCCTGCACACGGGCGAGGGTGGGCGCACGCCGCCTCAGCACCTGGATTTTGGGGGTCCCCTCCATGGGTGCTGTTTGTTCCCACCCCCCCTGCAGCATCACATCGCTGGCAAAGGGGACCCCAAAGCTGGGGGGGGGCACGGTGGGGGGGGTGGCGGGTGAAGAAGCCTGTTCTGGGGGGGATTGGGGTGGGGGAAGGCTCAGAGGGGCCTCCAGAGGCATAAAGGGGGGTTCAGGTCCCAATTCCAGCAGGAAAGTTGGGGGGGGCACAAAGCACCTGAGCTGGGGGCTCAGCTCCCTCCTCCACCACCGGGGTCCTGGCGCCAGGAGACCCCCACCTTGTCCCCTCCAGCGCCCACCACAAGCCCCTAACCCCCCCCCCCATGCGCTCAGGACCCCCAAACCCCATCACCCCCGCTTCCCCCACAGCCCAAGAGAAACCCAGGTGTCTTGGTCCCCCCACCCACTCCCCCCAGACCCTGGGACACCCCAAAAGGAGCAGGGACCCCCCCCTTCCCAGCCTGGGGGTACCTGAAAAACACGTGGGCAGCGCACGGGCACGTCGGTGGGGTGAGTCACGGCCCCGCCCCACCCGTGGGACGAGCTGCGTCAGGCCTCAGCCTGCCCCCATGTCCCCCCCCAGCCTGGGGTGCACCAGCCCCCTGGGATGGACCCCCGCCATGCTCTGTAGGGTTAAATCCTGCCAGCGGGGACCCATCTCCCCTGGGGGGTACCCCAGCTGCATCCCTGCCTCAGTTTCCCCACTCAGGGCATCACCTCCCCAGTCCTGGGACTTCTTCCGCAGGTGGTGGGTGACACACACCCCCCCAAGGACCGTCGGGGGCCCACAAAGCCACGGGGTGATGCCAGGGACCCTCGAGGTCATGTGTCGTCCCCCTCAGTGTCCCCAGTCCCAGCAGGGTGGGGTGACACTGAAACCCGGAGTAGCACCGCACCATGCCCAGACCCCCCCCAGACCCCCCCCAGCCTGTCCCAGTGCTGCCAGGGCCTGCCTGGTCCTGCCAGCCGGGACCCAGCTGTGCCAGCACCCATGGGTGCCCCATACCCGGGTTGTGGGGTGTGTGTCCCCGGGAAGGGGGTTATGCTTAGCAATGGTGCTGGAACCCAGACACGGTGATGTTTTGGCGGGGGGGGGGTCCCTTCCAGCCCCCCTCCCTGGTTCCAGTTGGCACCCTGTGCAGCACGAGGTTGCATCCTGGGGGTCCCACTGAGCTGCCACCCTTGGGGGGCTCAAGCTGTCCCGGGACGTTGGGTTGGCCAGCCCGCCCCGTGCCTCAGTTTTCCCTGCAAGGTCCCCACGACCCCCAACTCTGCCCAACGGGGGGGTCCATGGGCCCCCTCCGGACTCAGCCCACCGGCCACACCGGGGCTGTTCCCCTCCCACCTCAAGCCCCCGGGTGCATCCAGCCCCCCCAGATGCTCGGAGGGGGCCTGAAGCCGGGGGTGAGGGCTGGGCTGGGACCCCGCAGTCTCGGCTTACCCCCACCCACCCTCCCTGGGGACCAGGGGGGGGACCCCAAGCTCCTGCCCCGCCCCCCCCCCGGACCTGCAGCCGCCGCCACCCATCGCTGCTCCTCTGCCGCCCCCCAGCGTCCCCGTGAACCCCAAAACCATCGGGAGGGGGGGGCTGCTATAGGGGCTGAGGACGAAGCCCTGGGGGGTCCCCAACCCCTTCCTCCCTCCCAAGCACCCCAGTGACCCTCAAGCCGGCCCCCAGCCCCACAAAGGCAGGGTGTGCCCCAAGGGACCTGGTTACATCCCGGGGGGGGGCGGGGGCGGGGCACCCACCAAAGGCAACCCCAAGGCAGGGTCGGGGTGGTGTTGAAGTTGGGGGGGGAGCAGAAAAGGGGGTGCAGGGCGGTGGCCCCACTTTAATCCCATCCCCGGGCAGGGGGGAAGCCTGTGCACTGCGGCTGCTCCCACCCCCCCCTTTTTTTTTTTTTTTTTTTGGAGGGAGGGGCAGCTGTGTCAACCCCCACCCTAACCCCGGCACCAGCCCCACTGTGGCCCAAGGGCCCCCCCAGATGCTCGGGGCCCCCCCGGCCCGGGGGGTGTCGGGGGGCTGCTCGCGGGGAGCCTCCGGTGGCTGATCCTGCAGCCCCCCCCCTTTCACCGCACCAAAAACTGAGGGGGACCCCCCCCAAGCCCCTGGGGTGCAGACTGGTAGGGCTGGGGGCACCGTGCCCTGTAAGGAGGGAGAAGGGGGGGACAGGGGACACCCCCCAACCCCCGGAGCATGTTAATTAGCTGCAAGCGGTAATTGCAGCGGAGGCTGATGGTGCAAACGCCAGGTGTCACCTCCGGACCGGGAATGGGAGGCGGGAGGCTGCACCCCAACCCCTGCAGCACCCCAATACCCTGGGGACACCCCCCAGACCCATCTCAGAGCCCCCCCCCCCCCCCCCGCTAAGGGGTCACCGGAGGGGCCAGCGGTGCCGGGGGGATGCTGAGCCCACCACCACCATGGCACGGGCCCCCCAAAGCTGCCCGCAGCCCACCCCGAACCCCCAAATCCTCCCCCCGCCGCCCCGCCGTGGGAGCAGGATCGGTCCCAGCCCAGACGAGCCTGTGCCGCTAATTATTAACCAAAGGGCAAAGTCCCCGTCTGCATCCCGGCTCCGAGCCAGGGTCCCTGTCCCCTGCCCCCCCCGCGGGAACACCCCGGGGGTGGCTCCCAGCCGGGGCCCCCACCCCCCATGTCTCTGCCCCCAGCAGCTCCGATGGCCCTGGTCATGTCCCCCGTCACCTCCTGGGGGTCGGGGTGGAAAACCCCATTAAACACCCCCCTCCCCCTGTTCCCGGGGCTGGATGTCAAGGGGGGGGAGGGGGCTGGGTCCCCAAACTGGGCTGCTCCACTCCCTCCCTGCAACTCCAGACTGAGGGGACACAGGTGGGCACCCAGTGGGTGTCTCCTCCCCCCCGGGTGACCTGGGGCCGCTCTGGCCCCACTTTTGGCACAGCAGACCCCACAGGTGGGGCGATCCCACAGCTTTTTGGGGTGCAGAGGCAGCTGAAAATAAAAGGCTCCCACAGCTTTCCTGCTGGCAGCACCCCGGGGCTCAGCCCTCCGAGACACTGGAGAACCCCGTGGAGCTGAGCCTGGGGCAGCTCCTGGATCCCGGCGATGCAAGACAGACTTGAGGGGAGCCATCACTTGGATCCCAGCAGGAACCTTGGTCTGGGGGAAAACCCTGCAGGATTTGGATTTTGAACACCGCTGGCCGCAGCCTCGTTACAGCCAGCACTAATGAGGGCCGTAATTAACGCCCGTGTGGGCTGGTGCTGGGGAGCCACAACACATTGTGTGGCACGGGCTGCACTGGGATTTGCAGGCTGGGATGGATCCTGGCACCCCGGGAGGGGTCCTGGCACCCCAAGACAGAACCTGGCACTCAGGGACTGATCCTGGCACCCAAGAGACCCCAGGAGGGACCCTGGCAGTTTGGGATGGATCCTGGCACCCAGACAGACCCTAGCATCTCCAGACGGATCCTGGCACCCCGGGAGGGGTCCTAGCACCCCAAGACAGATCCTGGCACTCAGAGATTGATCCTGGTACCCAAGGGATGGGTCCCGGCCTGTGGGACGCCAGGAGGGAGCCTGGAAGTTTGGGATCTACCCTGGCCCCCAAGGGATGGACCCCAACACCCCAAGACAGACCCTGGCACCCCAGAATGGGTCCTGGCACCCCTGACCCAGCGTGGATACTTGTCCCAGTCCCCCACCTCCCCGTGAGTAGCAGCTCCTGGCACCGGCGTTTACCAGACCCCTGTATTTCGAAGGCTTTATTCCAGCTTCGGAGCCGGCAGGAGCCCCTCGAGGGGGCCGGGGGGCCCCCATTTCCCCCCCCCTCCCCCAGCTCCGATGGGGACATGGGGGGAGGAGCCAGGACGGAGGGAGGGGGGATGTTGGGGACAAGGTGGGGATTGGAGCCCCCGGGGGGGCCCGGGGGGGCACTGGCTCAGGTTGCCCTTTGCCGGGGGGGGGGGGGGTGGGGGGGGGGGTCGGGGGTCCCATCCATCTGCAGGCCAGACCCCGTGGCTCTGGCGGAGGGACCCCCAGCAGAGGGGGCTCAGCTGGCCAGGACGTCGGAGGACTCAGACACCAACTTGCCGTCACGAGTCTCGATCTTCTTGATGACGATGGCGCGGGACTTGGGGAGGGATGCGCTCTCCAGAACCGGGGGGGGCACGGCGTAGCCAGAGCTGGCAAAGGAGGTGCCGAAGCCTCCCCCGAAGCCCCCACTGAAGCCCCCGCTGAAGCCAGCTGCTGGGGGAGAGGGACCAGCCATGAGCATCATGGCACCCAGTGGTAGCACCCAAGGAGGAGGGGTCCCCATCATCCCCCCACCTTACCCGAGTACCCCGTCGTCTTGCTGTGGATGCTGAGGTTCTGCACGCCGGACTCCAGCCTGCCGGGAGGGATTTGGGTGGGGGGGGACATGATGGGTGTCAGGGTGGGGGCTAAGGGACAGGCCTGAGGCTGGGGGGAGGCAGTAGCAGGGGGACGTGGGGTCCTCATGGTCATGGCCACAGCCCTGAGCTGCAGATATGGGGGGGTGGGGCTGTGGGATGCCCATGGGATGTGGGGTGCCCATGGGATGGGGGATGCTCATGGGATGGGGGATGCCCGTGGGACGCAGGATGCCCATTGGATGCCCACAGGACGTGGGATACCCACAGGATGCCTGTGGGCAGCAGGATGCCTTCTGGACATGGGGTGCCCATGGGATCCAGGATGCAGGGTGTGGGATACAAGATATGGGATGGGGGACCCATCGTGTCACCCCCTCCAGGTGCCAGCGAGACAGGGGAGCCCCCACCTGCTCTCCTCGCCCTCCAGCAGCTTCCTGTAGGTCGCGATCTCGATGTCCAGGGCCAGCTTGACGTTCATCAGCTCCTGGTACTCGCGCAGCTGCCGGGCCATGTCCTGCTTCGCCTTCTGCAGAGCTGCCTCCAGCTCAGCCAGCTTCCCCTTGGCATCCTTCAGGGCCAGCTCCCCGCACTCCTCCGCCTCCGCGATGGCGGTCTCCAAGCTGGCTCGCTGCAACGCACAGCCACGGGGCAGGGGGTGACCTGGAAAAGGGGCTGCGGGGGTCCCCCCTGCCCCAGCATCCCCTGTGCCCCAGCACTCCCCACGTCCCAGCATCTTCCATGTCACAGCATCCCTCACCCCCAGCACCCCAGGCCCCCCCATCATCCCTCACGCCCCCAGAACCCCCTGCCCCTCAGCATCCCTTGCTCCCAGCATCCTCCCACACCCCCAGCATCTCTCCCCCTCCAGCATCCCCCACGTCCCAGTATCCCCCACCCTACAACATCCCCCACACCTCAGCATCTCCTGCCCCCCCCCCCAGCATCCCCCACACACAGGCTATGCCCACGCCCTCCACATCTCCAACGTATGGATCCCTCCTTCCATCTGGGACTACCAAGGGTGGGGGTTGCGGGGGTCCACAGGCGGCTGGGGAAGCTCAAAGCCCGGGGAGGCCACTGGGGTGCTGGCAGAGGAGGGGAGGAGCGGGGGGAGCGGGCAGCGTCTCCCTGCTTTCCCACCCCAGGGGCCATTCCCAGACCTGGTTCTTGAGCGCCTCGATCTCCGCCTGGATCCTCTGGATCAGCCTGTTGAGCTCGTTGATCTCGCTGCGGGTGTTGCGCAGGTCGTCGCCGTGCTTCCCCGCCGTCGTCTTCAACTCCTCATACTGCGGCGGTAGAGCAGGTGGGATGCAGACAGATGGGCATCCCCCCCAAAAAAACCAGCTCCCCTTCCCCCAACACCCCAAAACCGGGGAGCAAGGAGCCGGGAGGTGCCCACACCGGGGGGGATGCTGCGGGCAGGGCTGCCGGAGCTGCTGCTGGCTCTGCACGGAGCTGGGATCTCTCCCACACAGCAGCTGCCTGCTCCGGGGCAGGGAGGGGGCTCACCCGGCGGGGTGGCGGGTACGAGCCGGGGAGAGGAGGAGGAAGGAGGAAGGCTGCGGTGGCTCACCTTGATCTGGTACATGCTCTCAGCCTCGGCGCGGCTGCGGTTGGCGATGTCCTCGTACTGCGCCTTCACCTCCGCGATGATCCCGTCCAGGTCCAGGCGGCGGTTGTTGTCCATGGAGAGGACAACGGAGGTGTCGGAGATCTGGGACTGCAGCTCCCGGAGCTCCTGCAGGCAAGGAGCGGGGGGCCGGGCTGAGCACCCACAACTCGGTGCACGTGTGCCCCCCCCCCCCCCCAAAGGAGGGGACCCCCTACCTCATCGTAAAGCTGTCTCAAGAAATTGATCTCGTCGGTCAAGCTCTCCAGCCGCGACTCCAGCTCCACCTTGTTCATGTAGGCTTCATCCACGTCCTGGGGGGCAGCACCAGCCTGTCAGCCCCCCCGGCCCCGCCAGCACCCCACCCCCCCCACAGACCCGGGCACCCCCCTCACCTTTTTGAGCAGAACAAACTCATTTTCCTTCTCGGTGCGGTGGTTGATCTCTTCTTCGTACCTTGGAGAGGAGGGGAGGGCTTGGAGCCAGGCGTGGGGGACACTGGGGTGCAGGGACATGGGGACACAGGGACAGGTGGATATGGGGTATGGGGACACAGGGATGCAGGGACATTTGGATATGGGGTATGGGGACACAGGGATGCAAGGGCATGGGGACATGTAGATATGGGGACACAGGGCTATAGGGGACACGGAGTCACAGGGATGCAGGGACATGGGGACATGGGGATATAGGGACCCAGGGATGCAAGGGCATGGGGACATGGGGATATAGGGACCCAGGGATGCAGGGACATGGGGATATGGGGACACAGGGACACAGGGATGCAGGGATGTGGGGATATGGGGACACAGGGATGCAGGGGCATGGGGACACGTAGGTATGAGGACACAGGGACCCATCCAACAGAGTGCCCCCTGCAGCGCAAGAACCCCCCTACCCTGCAGTGACAGCCGGAGGGGACGCTCCCCCCCCATCCCAGCACCCCCAACCACCCACCAGCACCTCAGGGACACGGTGGGACACAGCACCCACAGGTGGGGACAACACAGGGGGAGCCCGTGACACATCCCCACCCGCGCCCACCACAGCAGCCACCCTCAGAGGGGCATGAGCAGCCGGGCTGGGGCTCGGGGGGCCGGGGGGGGACTGACTTGTTCTTGAACTCCTCCACCAGCCCCTGCATGTTGCCCAGCTCGGCCTCCAGGCGCAGGCGCTCCTGGCCCAGGCCCTCGAGCTGGCGGCGCAGGCTGCTGATGTACGCCTCGAAGAGCCCGCTCATGTTGCTGCGGGTGGTCTTCTGCGTCTGCAGCAGGCTCCACTTGGTCTCCAGCATCTTGTTCTGCTGCTCCAGGAACCGGACCTGCCGGAGCAGGGGGGGTCAGCATCATCCCCCCCTCCTCTGGATCCCTCCCTGGGGGTCCCTGCCATGGATCCCTCCCTGGGGGTGGGCTCTGGTACATGGAGTGGGTCATGGAGGTGGGTGCTCGGTGCTGGGGTGCGAGGGGCAGAGGCTGAGGTGGGTGAGAGGGGTGGCAGGGGACAAATCTGGGGTCCTGGGGGCAGATCTGGGGTCCTGGGGGCAAACTGGAGCAGAGGTGTAAGGCTGGAGTCCTGGGTGCAAGGCTGGGGAGTCCTGCGTGCTGGTTTGCAAGGGGCAGAGGGTGAGAGGGGCGGCAGGGGGCAAATCTGGGGTCCCAAGCACAAGCCAGGGGGTCTTGGGCAAAATTCTGGGGTCCCGGGGTGCAACCCGGGTCTGGGATGCTTCTGGAGTGGGGGGGTGTAAGTCTGGGAGCCCTGGGTGCAGTCCTGGGGTAGCTCTGGGGCACAAGCCTGGGGTCTCACGTGCCACCTGGGGTCCGAGCCTGGGGTGCTGGCTGGAACGTGGGGGGACCCCCAGGGGACCCCCGTCCTCCCGCCAGCCTGCGCCGGGGCAAGGAGCGCAGCCCCAGCGGAAGCGGGTGCAGGAGGAGGAGGGTGCTGGGTGCCGTGGGAGGGGGGCGCCCACCCCAGCGCTAGCTGCTTCCTCGGGGGGGGGCCCCCCGCTGCTCCCCACAGCAACAATGCCCCCCCCCCATCCCGCCCTGGCGCCGATCCCTGCCCGCCAGCTCAGCCGCCATGTCCCCAGCCCTGGGAGGGGACCGGGTGTCCCCACAGCCAGCTGCGTGTCCCCAGGGGAGGCCAGGAGGTCCCCAAGGGGGTCCAAAATGTGCCCAAAGGGGTCAGGATGTCTCCAAGGGTGTCTGGGTGTCCCCAGGAGGGCCAGAAGGTCCCCAAGGGGGTCCAAAATGTGCCCAAAGGGGTCAGGGTGTCCCCATGGGGGTCTGGGTGTCCCCATGGGGGCCAGCATGTCACCGAGGGGGTCAGGACTTCTCCGAGTGTGTCACAATGTCTCCAAGGGGCTCAGGATGTGCCTGAAGGGGCCAGGAGGTCCCCAAGGGGCTCAGGAGGTCCCTGAGGGGGGTCACAATGTCCCCAAGGGGCTCAGGATGTGCCTGAAGGGGCCAGGAGGTCCCTGAGGGGCTCAGGAGCTCCAAAGGGTGGTCCCAGCCCTCTCCCCATGGGGTCTCACCCCAGCCCAGCCCCACCTTGTCGATGAAGGAGGCAAACTTGTTGTTGAGGGTCTTGATCTGCTCCTTCTCCTCCTTGCGCACCCGCTGGATGCTGGGGTCGATCTCCAGGTTGAGGGGCGTCAGGAGGCTCTGGTTGACACTGACGGCTGTGATGCCACCCCCTGTCCCGGGCACAACAGCTGGACCCCGGTACAACCCAGCGCCGTAGCGGCTCCCACCGTAGGTACCGATGGCTGAGGCCGTACTCATCCTCACGGCAGGGCCTGCGGTGTAGGAGTGGGAGCTGAAGGAACGGCCGGGTACGGCCGAGCTGCTTCGCACGGTCTTCCTGGTGATGGTGACAGACATGGTGAGTGGGGAGGAGGTGGGCAAGGAGCTTGGGAGGTGGGCAAGGGGGTCGGAAGGTTGGGAGAAGGTTGGAAGATGGGCAAGGGGGTTGGAAGGCTGGAAGGAGGTTGGAAGGAGGCTGGAAGGAGGCTGGAAGGAGGTTGGAAGGGGCTTGCAAAGAGGTTGCAAGAGGGTTGCAAGAGGGTTGCAAGAGGGTTGCAAGAGGGTTGCAAGAGGGTTGCAAGAGGGCTGGGAGGCGCGGCAGGAGCCGGTTGCAGGACAGGCAGGACGGGCACGACGGGTTGTGGAGGACGGATCCGGGGCGGGGTGCGCAGCCCCGGGTTTAAATCCCGGAGCCGGGGGAGGGGAGCGGGATGGGAGGGACGGGAGCGCACCTGCTGCGCCTTAACCCCTTCGGGTCCGCCGGGACGGCGGGATGCGCCGGGATGCGCCGGGATGCGCCGGGCCGGTCCTGCCCCCCGGAGCGCGGGCTGCCGGCGGGAGGGGCGGGGGCTGGGGGCGGGGAGACCCCGGGTGGGGGGGCTGGAGCTGGCCAGGGAACCCGGCTGCCGCCTCCCCCCCCCTCCCGCCATAGGCACACTGAGCCTCGCACCCAGCTCGGCTGGAGAGTGCCGGGGTCCCCGGGTCCCCAGCCCGGGTCCCCCAATCTATGTCCCCAGCCCCTGTCCCCAACCTATATCCCCAAAGCTGTGTCCCCAGCTCCTGTCCCCAGCCTTGTGTCCCCAGCCCCTGTCCCCAAACTATGTCCCCAGGCCCGTGTCCCCAGGCACTGAGCCAGCCCCATCAGCCCCCCTGCCCCCGTGCCCCCCTGCCCGCACAGAGCCTGGCCCTGAAAACAGAGAAAAACCCACAAAAAAGGAACATTTTGTGTGTTTGTGGCTGCTTAGCAGCTGGACCGAGCACCTGATCCCCCCGGGTCAGGATCACCACCCATACAGAGTCCCCACCACGTTGTGCCATGCTGTGCCGTGCCATGCCATGCTGTGCCGTGTCATGCTGTGCTGTGTTGTGCTGTGCCATGCCACACCGTGCTGTGCTGTGCCATGTCGTGCTGTGCTGTGCCATGTAGTCCTGTGCTGTGCCGTGCCATGCCATGCCATACCATGCCACACTGTGCCATGCCATGCTATGCCATGTCGTGCTGTGCCATGCTGTGCCATGCCATGCTGTGCCATGTCGTGCTGTGCTGTGCCATGCCATGCCATGCCATGCCACACTGTGCCATACCATGCTATGCCATGCCGTGCCATGCCGTGCCATACAGCTCTCCACCTGCCGCTCCAGCTTGCAGGGACGCACGGGCAGCAGGAGGGCTGGGATGGGGACACGGGCGCGGCGGTGGCTCAGGACCAGGCTTGTCCCGCACGGGAGCGGCGGGCACTGGGCCGAGACGGCGCGTGGCACCCAGTACCCGGCACCCGCGGGCAGGATCCGGAGTTTCCCGGGGTTGATTTTGTCTTTGTTTCGTTGCACAAAGGGCAGCGCTGGGGCAGCCCTAGGGGGGCAACCCGGGGGTCCAGCTGGTGCAGGATGAACCCATGAGGCCACCTCCACACCTCCCCAGGGGGTAGGTCCGTCTGTTCACGGAGCCAGCCCTGGCATCCCGCCCGTGCTCATGCCTACTCCTACCCACCTGCCCACCCCTGCCCAGAGCCGCCCACCCACTCTCCTTCTAGGTGTCCATTCATCCCATGGTGTCCAGCCTTGGCCAGACCTGGGCAACCACCCACCCCTCTAGACCCCCATCCACCCTCCCTTCATCTGTCCAGCTCGAGCCAGAGCCCCCCATGCAGGCACCCCCCTGGCTACCCAGCTGCCTGTCCTTCCATCCTTGGCTGGGCTCAACCACCCACCCTTCCAGCTATTCACCCACCCACCGGCCCAGCTCTCCATCCCCCTGAGAAACTCTCCACCTCCCAACAAAGACCTTCCACCTCCTGGAGGAGCAATCTGACTCCCCAGAGACCCCCTGGAGAAGCTCTCCCACCCCCTAAAGAGGCTCTCCATCACTCAGAGAAGCTCTCCCACCCCCCCAAGGACCTCTCCCACCCCCCAAAGAAGCTCTCCCACCCGCAGAGAAGCTCTCCATCCCCCCGAGAAGCTCTCCCACCCCCTCCCACCCCCCTACCCACCCCCCATCCCTGCCCCAGAGGTTCTCCACCCCAGGAGCAGCTCTCCATCCCGCCCAGCTTCTCTTATCTGGAAGGAATTTGCAACCCAGGCAAATACTTCCCTCCCCACGGAGATGCCGCTGGCCGGGGGGGGCGCTGGGTGGGCGCCAGGTCCCGGTGGGGTGTGGAACCCCCCGCCGGCCCCCGCGAAGCCCCCAGGAGTCCCCCAGCGCCGCTCTGGATTAGGCTCAACAGGCAACCTGACCTGGGTGGCTGCTGGCCAGGGCTGCCCGGCCTTGCCCCCCCCCCTTGGGTGGAGGCAGAGGGGCACGGGGCGGGGGGGGCAAACAGGCTGGGGAGGGGGGCAAAGCAACGCCCCTGACCCCCAGATTGCCACCACGGGCAAACCTCGCATTCATTCGGCCCTACGGGTGGGTGGTCCCACGCCAGGGGGTGCTCAGCCATAAATCCCCCCCACCCGCCTCCATCCCAGTCCCCCCAGGTGGGACAGACCCCCCCCATGGGGCTGCCGCTCATCCTGAAGCCCCCCAGGATCAGCATCACCCCTCAGTGTCTCCCCCCGAGGAGCTGGGGGGTCCCTGCACCCCGTTTTGAGTGGGGGACAAAGCTGCAGTTTGCTGTGGGGTGGCACTGATGGGTGGCACCCACTGTCCCCCACTAGCTGCCCCCCCCAGAGGGGGGGTCCGGGGGGAATGCACCCCCTTCCCTGATGCCACGCAAAGGCAGGACCCCTGCAGGGTGCTGGGTGGTCTGGGTGTGCACCCATGGGTGCAGGACCCCCCCTCAGTGTGCCCTGGCTGGGTTGGGGTCCCCCCACATGTCCAGGTTCCTCCTGAGGACAGGAGGTGGCTCAGGGGGGTGTCCCCAGGGGGCTGGGGACAGATGCCACCTCCCTGTCCCCATGCAGGCAGAACCTCAAGGGTGCCCTTGGGGGTGAAGGGGCAGAGAGGGGACCCCACTGGGTGCCCCCCAGCACCCCCTGAGCGGGGCTTGGGAGGGAGGAGGAGGATGGTGGGTCCCAGTTGTGGCTTCACCACAGGACCTGGGCACTGCTTAACCCTGGGGGAGCCGGGCAGCCCCCAGACCCCCACACCTCCGGGGGGATGTGAACAGGGGGTCCCCGTGTCCCCAGGTGTCCTCCATGAGGCCATGGAGGCAGAGAGTGGCCCTGGACCACCCAGTACCCAGGTCACCCCCTTGGAGATGCCACCATGGTGATGGGGGCCTTGGCCGGGGGTCACATCCAGCATCCCTCAGGGTGCTGAGCAGGGCTGGGGGGGGGGGGGGGTCCCTAGGTCCAGCCCCTGAAGCACTGAGGGCTGGGGGGGCGCGGGGGGGCCGTGGCTGACCTTTATCAGCTGCAGGTCCAGGTCTTTCATCTCAGTTTATGGCCCCTGCGGGAGCTCTGGTGGCCTCCGGGGGTGGGGGGCGCCGGGGGGGGGGGGGGGGGGGGGGGGGGGGGGGTGAGACATGGCTGCTCCCAGCCACTCCAGCCCCACCGGCACGGCAGGAATGTGCCTGATAAGAGGCCAGGCTGGGGAATGGCCCCCAGCCCCCCCACCCCATCAGCAGCGGGGTCACGGGGGTCCTCCTGCCCCCATGGGGGGGTCCCCAAAGCACAGCGTGGAGGTGGGGGGGTCTTGGGGGAGCCCCCTGAGCACCCCCACACCCCACACCATGTCCAGCCACGGTGTGGGGCATCGCCCCAAGGTGGTGGCAAGGGGGGTCCCAGGGACATGGGGGGGGGCTTGGGGCAGCGCCGGGGGCAAACGCTGCTGGCACAGGGGGGTCAGACACCACAGGGACCCCGGGGGGGCACTGCGGGGACCCCAGGGGGGGACCCTCCGTGACCAGGGACCCCAGGGGGGCTTCTGTGGGGACCTCAGGGGGGCACCCTCTGTGACCGTGGCATCCCACACCACAAGGACCCCCCGGGGGGACCCCAGGGTGGGGACCCCAAGGTGGGTCAGACCCCTGGGCCCCCCCGGCTCACCCCCCCGCGCTGCTCCAGCACCTCCATTTCCCGGCCCCGGCGGAGCCACTGCGGCGCCCGCGAAGGCGCCCAAATGGCGCAGGGTTGGCAGCGGGACAAGGGCCGGCGTGGGGCAGAGTCCTGCTGGGGGGCACAGCGGGGCGGCGTGGGGCAACATGGGGCAACGTGGGGCAGGATGGGACAGGATGGGACAGGAATGGGCAACGTGGGGCAGGATGGGGCAGGAATGGGACAAAGTGGGGCAGGACGGGGCAAGATGGGGCAGGAATGGGACAAAGTGGGGCAGGATGGGACAGGATGGGGCAACGTGGGGCAGGAATGGGGCAGGATGGGGCAAGATGGGGCAGGAATGGGACAAAGTGGGGCAGGACGGGGCAAGATGGGGCAGGAATGGGACAAAGTGGGGCAGGATGGGACAGGATGGGGCAACGTGGGGCAGGAACGGGGCAGGATGGGGCAAGATGGGGCAGGAACAGGGCAAAATGGGGGTAAATAGGCAAAATGGGGCTGGAGTGGGGCAGGAACGGGGCAGGACTGGGACAGGAGTGGGGCAAAATGGGGCAGGGGCAGCGCGGGGCCGCTCTCCCCCCACATTTCGCAGGGCAAAGGATGGGGCCAGGCTGGGGGCAGCCCCGAGCCCTCCGGGGGGCTATGCCATGCCCCCCCCCCACTCCCTGGGAGGGCCAAGGGGAGGGTGGGGCAGCACAGCCCCCCCGCCGCACCGCACCCCTTTATGGCCCAGCCGAGCAAACACAGGTAGGGCCAGGAACCCTGGGGGGGGGGCGGGGGCAGGAGCCCCCCCCCCGCAGCCCCCCGGCGCGTGGGGCCGTGCAAACGTGCGTGCAAAGGTGCATGGCTGCGCACGGCGAGGGGTTCTGCCAGTGTGATCGTGCAAAGGTGGGCGTGCGTGCAAGGTGACGGTGCCCGTTCAAAAGTGCACGAACACGGAGAGGTTTTGTGACGGGGCGCGCTTGTGCGAGCTGCACGAAGGGGCGTGCTCGTGCAAAAGTGCACCGTGCAAATGTGTGCGCTGGTGCAAGCTGGTGCGAGGCGGGTGTTCCTGCAAGGGTGCGTGCTTGTGCAAAGGCACTTTCCTGCAAACTGTGCAGCTGTGCAAAGGCATGCTCTCACGCAGATGTGCGTGCTGGTGCAAAGCATGCGGCCGTGCGGGGGGTGTTCGCACGCAGACGTGCACACTCGTGCATCAGTGTGTGCTCGTGCAAAGCTGCACGCCCCTGCAGAGAGCGTTCCCGTGCAAAGCTGCGCCTTCCACACCTGCAGTGGGGCAGGGCACACCCCCCCACAGCCCCCCAGGACACCCCCGCCCCCCCAAGGCCATCGCTGCCCTCTCTGACCCCGCAGAGTGGGGGACGTGCCCTGCCCCACGCCCCCGGGGGGCTCCGGCCCCCCCAGCTGCTGCAGATAAGGCTGGAATGCGCCTCCGTGCCTGGTGCGGGGAGGGGGCCCCGTAGCCTATGGGGCTGCCCGCCCCATGGATTGCAGCTGGGGGGCTGGGGGGGTCCCCGAGTCCCAGGACTGTCCCCACGGGGGGGACACCCCCTCCCCGGCCCCGCCTGTGGACCCCAGGAACCCTGGGGGGGGTGTCCTGCCGCCCCCGGGTGGGGATCGCTGGGGGTGGGGGGGTGGATCAGTGGGGTGATGTGGGGCTGGTGTGAACTGGTGGGGACAGCTGGAGCTGTGGGGTACCCCGAAATGTGTGGGGCTGAGCCCCGTCCCCACATCCTGGACCCCATGGGTTATGTGGCTGAGCCCCGTCCCTCTGCCCTGCGCCCCACAGGGGTTATGGGGCAGACCCCCATCCCTCCACCGTACACCCCATCGGTTATGGGGCAGACCCCCATCCCTCTGCCCTGCACCCCACTGGTTATGGGGCAGACCCCCTCACCCCACCCTGTGCCCCACTGGTTGTGGGGCCCATCACGCCCCAGGAACAAAGGGCTCGGCCGGCCCCAGCCCCCCCCACCCCCACCCCTCCCGTGCCGGGCGTGGGGCCAAGCGGTGCCGTGGGGAGGTGCCGTGGGGCCGCCCCTCCCGGTTATAAATCCCGTCCGTCCGCCCCGTCCCGCGTCCACCCGGCCAGCTCCAGCCAGCGACACCATGAGCTTCTCCCACCGCAGCACCTACAGCGGCTCCCACCGCGCCACCAGCCACCGCTTCGGCCCCCTGGGCAGCGCGGCCAGTGTCTACGCCGGGGCGGGGGGCTCAGGGTCCCGTATCTCTGTCACCCGCACCACCAGTGTGACCAGTGCTGGGGGTGGCTATGGGGCAGGCTATGGGGCCGGCTATGGGGGCTACCACGATGTTGACGGGCTCTGGCGTGGTGGCCAACGAGAAGGAGACGATGCAGGACCTCAATGAGCGCTTGGCCACCTACCTGGAGAAGGTCCGGAGCCTGGAGCAGGACAACCGGCGGCTGGAGGTCCAGATCCGCGAGTTCATGGCCAGCAAAGGTCCCAGCACCCAGGACTGGGGCCACCACTGGGAGGCCATCGAGGACCTGCGGGACAAGGTGGGGGCCTGGCGGGGGGGGTAGCCAGTGGCCCCAGGGGTAGTGGCCCCAGGGGTGGTGGTCCCAGGGGTGGTGGCCCCAGGGGTGGTGGCCCCAGGATGGTGGTCCCAGGATTGGTGGCCCGAGGGTTGGTGGCCCCAGGGTGGTGGCCCCAGGGTTGGTGGTACCAGGGCTGGTGGTCCCAGAGCTGGTGGCCCCAGAGCTGATGGTCCCAGGGGTTGGTGGCAACCAGAGTTGGTGGTCCCAGGGTTGGTGGCCCCAGGGGTGGTGGTCCCAGGGCTGGTGGCCCCATGGCGCTGAGTATTACCCTGGTGGGGCTGGGTGAGCTTTGCACCAGGGGTGGGAGGCTCGGTTGAGGTTGGGGGTGTTGTGTATGTGGAGGGGTGTGGGGCTGTGCCCCCCTGGGGGGCTGCACCTCAGGGCGGGGGCCAAAGGGACATGACCAAGGGCACGGGGCAGGGCAGTGTTGGAGCCACCGCAGCCCCCACTCTGCCCCCGCAGCCGGTCACTGAGCCCCAGGGTCCCCCCAACCCACCCGGACACCTGTCGTCCCCCTTTTGCCCCCACCCCATTTTATCACCGCTCTTCCTGGGTGCGGCCCCCCCCGGCCCCCCCGCGGGAGCACGGGCAGCTGCCAGGGTGGCACCGGTGACGGTGACGTGGGTGGCGCGGGGGGGTGGCGGGGGTGGGGGTGGCGCGGGGGGGGGTGCCCGCGCCCCGGTGACAGTGTCACGGCCGTGCCCTGTGTCATCCCCCCCCCGTGTCGTCCCCCCCCCCAGATTTTCAAGGCGACGGTGGCGAACGCCCGCACGGTGCTGCAGATGGACAACGCGCGGCTGGCGGCCGACGACTTCAGGGTCAAGTGAGGGCCGGGAATGGGGCGGGCATGGGGTGGGCATGGGGTGGGCATGGGGCTGGGAATGGGGCAGGGATGGGGTTGGGAATGGGGCAGGAGTGAGACTGGGAATGGGATTGGGTTGGAGTTGGAATGAGATTGAGATGGGGTGGGAGTGAGACTGGGGGGGGGGGATTGGGATGGGGTGGGAATGGGATTGGGATGGGGTGGGAATGGGGTGGGAGTGGTACTGGGGGTGGGATTGGGAATGGGGTTGGGATGGGGTGGGAATAGGGTGGGAGTGATACTGGGAATGGGACTGAGATGGAGTGAGAATGGGTTTGGGATGGGGTGGGAATGGGGCCGGAGTGAGACTGGGAATGGGAATGGGATGGAGTGGGAATGGGTTTGGGATGGGATGTGAATGGGATTGGATGGGGTGGGAATGGGGTGGGAGTGAGACTGGGAATGGGTTTGGGATGGGGCTGGGAATGGGGACGAGAACAGAAATGGGAATGGGAATAGGGGAATAGGGGTGGGAATGGGGCTGGGAACAGGAATGGGATTGGGGCCAGGAGTGGGAGTAGGATGGGGATGGGGTGGGAATGGGGATGGGGACAGGGATGAGGATGGGGACAGGGATGATAAGGACAAGAGTGGAAATGGGAGTGGCAGTGGGGACAGGGACAAGGACAGGGAGGGACAGGAGGGACAGGAGCCGGGTAAGAACATCGATGGAGGCAAGGATGGGGGTGAGGGCAGGGATGGGATGGAGCTGATGATGGGGATGGGGGGGGATGGGGGGGGGACAGGGGTAGGACACGGGGACAGGGATGAGGATGGGGACAGGGAGAAGGGCAGGGGTGGGGTGGAGGTGGCAGGAGGGACAGGAGTGGGGTAAGAATGTTGATGGAGACCAGGATGGGGGTGAGGACAGGGGTGGGATGGGGATGGGGGTGGGACTGGGGTAGGACCACAGGGATGGGACAGGGTGGGGACAGGCGGTGGCCGTGGTGGGGCCACCCAGCGCGGGTGCCGCCAGGTACGAGGCGGAGCTGGCCATCCGGCTCTCGGTGGAGAACGACATCGCGGGGCTGCGCAAGGTCCTGGACGACACCAACATGGCGCGGCTGCAGCTGGAGGGCGAGATCGAGTCCCTCAGGGAGGAGCTCATCTTCATGAAGAAGAACCACGAGGAGGTTGGGATGGCGGGGGGGGGGGGGGGGGGGGGGGGGGGGCTGGGCTGATGGGGACCCCCCCACTGACGCCAGCCCCCCACTGCCCCCCAGGAGGTGAAGACCCTCCGGGCCCAGGTCTCCGAGTCGGCGCTGACGGTGGAGGTGGACGCGCCCAAGTCGCAGGACCTGGGCAAGGTGATGGCCGAGATCCGGGCGCAGTATGACGCCCTGGCCCAGAAGAACCTGGAGGACCTGGAGAAGCAATGGGGGCGGCAGGTGGGTCCGTGCCCCCCGCCCCAACCCGCGCCGGGGGGCACTCAGTGGTCTTCAGGCAGCTGTGGGGGGGCCCATGGGGGTGTCCTCCCCCGTGAGGAACGTCAAGCCATGGTGGATGGAGTGATCATCTGGGGGGTGTTGACAAGGGGGACTGCGATCTGGGGGGGGGTCTGGCATGGGGGTGTTCCCCAAAGGCACCCCATGAGGGGGACAACCTGGGATCTCCTGCTCCAACACTGGGGACAGTCACCTGTCCCATAGGGACCCCAAGCTCAGTGGGGACCTTCTCCAGAGGGTCCTGCTCCACCAGTGGGGTCATTCCTGGGGTGACCCCTGTCCCATAGGGACCCCAGGCTCGGTGGGGACCTTCTCCAGGGGGTCCTGCTCCAACATTGAGGATGTTCTTGGAGGACCCCCATCCTACAGATCCTTGGGGTTGGCTCTCCCTGGGGTGGTTTCACCTGCCGTGCCCCCTCCATGGGTTGGGGTGGCCATGGTGGGCCGGGCTGAGGTGCTGACCCCCAAACCCCACTTGTGCGCCCCCCCCAGATCACCGAGAGCACCATCGAGATCACACAGAGCACCAAGGACATCGACGCAGCCCGCAGCACTGTGGTGGACCTCCGTCGTTCCGTCCAAACCCTGGAGATCGACCTGGAGTCCCTCCGAAACCAGGTGCCCCCCCGAAACAGCACCCATACCCCACCCCTATGCACCCCTGGGTGGGGGGCGCCGAGCTGCCCTCGGGGGGGGCCTGAACCTGGGGTGATGCTCTGCAGAAGGCCGGCTTGGAGGCCAACCTGGCGGAGGTGGAGACACGCTATGCAGCGCAGCTGGAGCAACTGGGCGCACTGGTGCTGCGCGCCGAGGCGGAGCTGCTGCAGCTGCGGCAGGAGCTGCAGCGCCAGGCGCAGGAGTACCAGGCGCTGCGGGACGTCAAGGGCAAGCTGGAGGACGAGATCGCGACTTACCACCGGCTGCTGGAGGGGGGGGGAGGATTTCAGGTAGAGGGGTGGGGTGGGGGGTGCCGGGGGGTGGGGGGTGCTGGGGCTGGCATGGGGGGATTGGGGTGGGGGCAGCACTGGGGATGAGCTCTGGGTGGTGGGATGTCCCAGCTCCATCCTTCAGGATGCTCCAGGGGTGGCAAAGGGACAGCGGTGACATCCCATGGAGATGATCCCTGGATAATGGGATGTCCAGGTCCCATCCTTTAGGATACCCTGGGGACAGCGGTGGCATCCAGTGGGGATGAGCCCAGGCTGATGGGATGTCCAGGTCCCATCCTTTGGGATACCCTAGGGACAGCAGTGTCATCCAGTGGGGATGATCCCTGGGTGCTGGGATGTTCCAGGTCCCATATTCAGGATTCTCCAGGGATGGCAAGGGGACAGTGGTGGGGATGAGCCCTGGGTGATGGGATGTCCCAGCTCCATCCTTCAGGACACTCTGGGGACAGCAAGGGGACACTGGTGACGTCCAGTAGGGATGATCCTAGGCTGATGGGATGTCCAGGTCCCATCCTTTAGGATACCCTGGGGATAGCGAGGGGGACAGTGGTGGCATCCAGCCAGGATGAGCCCCAACTCCATCCTCCAGGATGCACCAGCTCCGTCACCTCTCGGTCCCTTGGGGTGACACAGGGAAGGGGGGGGGACACATCCAACGGGGGCCAGGCATGGAGAGGGGGCACCCTGGGGCACCCCCAGTGCCCTGAGCCACCCCCACGCACCCCGCAGCCTGCAGGACGCCCTGGAGAAGGAGACAACGGCCACCACGCAGCGGAGCACCCAGAGGGTGGCTGACAGCAAGGTGGTGACAGAGACGAGGGAGGTGAAGGTGCGGACATACTGAGCTGGTGCAGAGGGCACCCCAGCACCCGGGGGGGGCCCCACCTCCCCCTTAATAAAATAGCAGTGTGTCCCCCCTCGGGGAGATGTTCCATTCTGGTGTCTTCTTCTGCTGCGGGAGGGGAGCAGGGTTGGGGCTGCAGGAGGTGGTTCGGGGAGAGCTGAGGCCTGGGGGGCAGGGAGCTGGCGGGGGAATGGGGAGACAACAGACAGATGGAGGGACAGATGGGGGGGTGGATGGATGAAGAGATGGATGGATGGATGGGGATGGACAGATGGATGGACGGATGGATGGATGGATGGGGATGGACGGATGGATGGATGGATGGATGGATGGATGGGGATGGACGGATGGATGGACGGATGGATGGGTGGATGGATGGGTGGATGGGTGGGGATGGATGGATGGACGGATGGATGGATGGATGGATGGGGATGGACGGATGGACGGATGGATGGATGGATGGATGGGTGGATGGATGGGGATGGACGGATGGATGGATGGGGGGATGGATGGATGGATGGATGGGTGGATGGGTGGATGGGTGGGGATGGATGGATGGATGGATGGGTGGATGGATGGATGGGTGGGGATGGATGGATGGATGGATGGATGGATGGACGGATGGATGGATGGGTGGGGATGGATGGATGGATGGACGGATGGATGGATGGATGGATGGATGGGGACGGATGGATGGATGGACGGATGGATGGGGACGGATGGATGGATGGATGGATGGGGACGGATGGATGGATGGATGGGTGGGGATGGATGGATGGGGACAGATGGATGGATGGATGGATGGATGGGTGGGGATGGATGGATGGATGGATGGATGGATGGGTGGGGATGGATGGATGGATGGATGGGTGGGGATGGATGGATGGATGGATGGATGGATGGACGGATGGATGGGGACGGATGGATGGATGGATGGATGGATGGATGGATGGATGGATGGATGGATGGACGGATGGATGGATGGGTGGATGGATGAAGGGATGAATGGGTGGGTGTATGGACAGACAGACACACCAATGGACAGAGACAGGTGGGTGGGTTAAGGGAGGGATGGACGCACAGTTGGACCAGGGGTGGTGGTGTACAGACAATAGGATGGACAGACAGATGGAGGGAGGAACAGACAGATAGGTGGGTGGGTGGCTGGCTGGCTGAGGAATCTGTAGGTGGGGGTGGGTGGGGGTGCATGGATGGGTGGGGTTGGGGGGTAGTGGTGTAAGGCAGATGGATGGACAGACAGATTGCCTGGGGGTGCTGGTGCATTGCACACGGGTACTGGTGCATTGCACAAGGGCGCCGGTGCAGTGCACAAGGGCGCCGGTGCAGTGCACACGGGTGCCGGTGCATTGCACAAGGGTGCCGGTGCACTGCCCGGGGGTGCTGGTGCAGTGCACACGGGCGGTGGTGCAGTGCACACGGGTGCTGGTGCAGTGCACACGGGTACTGGTGCAGTGCACACGGGCGGTGGTGCAGTGCACACGGGTGCTGGTGCAGTGCACACGGGTACTGGTGCAGTGCACACGGGCGGTGGTGCAGTGCACACGGGTGCTGGTGCAGTGCACACGGGTACTGGTGCATTGCACACGGGCGGTGGTGCAGTGCACAGGGCGGTGGTGCAGTGCAAAGGGCGCTGGTGCATTGCACACGCTCCGCAGCACCCGGCGCTACCGCCGCGCTCCGCAGGGCCCCCCCGGACGATCGCGGCGCGGGCGGCGCCGGCAAGCGCAGAATCAGCCGCGCCCCGGCCGGCCCCGCCCCGGGGGAGGGGGCGGAGCGCTGGCGGTCACGTGACGGCGCCATCCGGGTCCTTTGCCTTCTCTGCCTCTTCCCAACATGGCGGCCTCAGGTGAGCGCGGCGCGGCGGCGGCGGGGCCCGGCGGGTTCTGCGGGGCGCGGCCGGGACCGACGGGCCCCCCTGACCGCGCCGCCCGCTGCCGCTGCCGGGGGGGGCCGCGGGGCCGGGGGGGCCGGCGGGGCGGAGCTGAGGCGGGGGGGCAGCTGCGGCGAACCGATTCCCCCCCCCCCCCCCGCCGCGTTCCCTCAGGGCCGCGGCCGCCCGCCCCCGCCCCCCCCCCCCCCCCCCGCTGTGGCTTCCCATTGGTGGGGGGGCGCACGGCGGCGGTGATTGACAGGCGACGCGGGGGGGGGCCGGGCGGCAGCGGCAAGCGCGGCACTGCGCAGGCGCGGGGGGGGGGGGGGGCAGGGCAGGGCGGTACCCACGTGGGGGCGCGGCGCGCACGCGGTCGGGCACCCGGTAACGGGGGAGGAGGGGGCCGGGACCGGAGAACCCCCCCTTGTGAGCCCACCCCCTCGGCCCCCCCCACCCGTAGCAGTGCGAAACCCTTGGGTCTTCTTGGCGGGGGGGGGGGGCGGCTGCAGAGCCACCGTGTGTGTGTCCCCGGGCCCGGTGTCCTTGTGTCGCGTCCCCCGCCCCGGGCCCGGTGCCCCATGTCCCTCCCGCCCCAGCCCGGTGTTCCTGTGTCATGTGTGACCCCCCCCCTTCCAGGCCCGGTGTCCTTGTGTCATGTCCTGTCCCCCCCCCAGCCCGGTGTCCCTGTGTGTCATGTGTCCCCGTCCCCCCCCAGCCCGGTGTCCCTGTGCCGTGTCACCCCCTCGGCCCTGGTGTCCCTGTGTGTCATGTCCCCCCCAGCCTGGTGTGGCCCCCACCCCCCCGTGGGTCTCTGTGAGATGGTGGCTGGGCAGCGCTCAGTGCCACCACCAAAGGGGCTCCTTCCCTTGCCCCCTCCCCCCGTGCCATTTGCCCCCCAGATCCTTCCCCCCTCCCACTGGCCAGTCCACCCTACCATGAGGGACCCCCCCAAAAAAAAACCATCAGCCCCCAGAGCCCCATGCTCCTCCAGCTGCCAGCGCCATTTGGAGCCTGGCAGGGCCAGGGGGGGAAATGCCAAAATTATTCATTTCCCCCCCCAAAAAATGAGCGGTTTCCCGGTGAGGCTCCAGCACAGGGGAGGCCTTAACCTGGGGGGGGGCTCCCGGGGGGCTCGGGTGCCCACAAGCCCCATTCTGCCCGGCAGTGGGAGCGCCAACACTGAGCCCCTTCCGTAGCGCAGGGTGGGTGTCACTGCCCGTATCGCACCCCCAGCAGCACCCGGGGGACCCAGCCGGGGTGGGGGGCACCCCTGAGCTGGGGGGGGGCTGTGGGCGCAGGTCACGGACGCAGGGCTCTGCACACCCCGTTGGGTGTCAGTAACAGGCTCAGGGCTCCGTGACAGGGTTAAAACCAGCAGGCAGGGGGTAGGCTTGCCCGGCTGGGGGGTTCCCCCCTCCCCAAGCACGGTGCCTGTAGGCCCAGTGATGCCGTTACCCTGCGACAGGAGCTGCTTGGCTCCGCCAGGCCCCGCTGGGGACCCGGTGGCCATTCGAGGTGTCCGGGGCCAGCCCAGTGCGCTGGTTTCGGAGGCTGGTGGCCCTCGGGAGCGGAGCCAGTGCCGTTTGGGAAGGAGGAGGGCAAACTGTGCTGCCTGGCCCCCCGTTCCTGGGGAATGGCCCTCATCTCCGGCAGAAGAGGGTTCCTCCATTTTTTCCAGGCAGTCGCCACTGCCGTCCCGATGTTTTTATCCAGGACCGACGTCATCTTTCCATGAGTTTCCCCTTGGCAAACGGAGCTTGGGCTGTTCCAGAGGGCTGGCTGGATTCGCGGCTTCTGGCCTTTGCTGAGGGCTGGATGGAGAGCAGCTTCCTGGCCCGAAAACCAGGGGCAAAATCTGAGGGGGCCCAGAGATGGTTGCAGCAGGCGGTAGAAGCCCAGGGGGGCTCCCAGGGGTCGGTGAGGACCCCGAGCAGCACCTGTATCTCATCACCCCCCAGATCCAGCCGCTAATGGGAGGCTGCGGGTGTCAGCCCCTGCGGTCAGGTGTTTCTCACCCCGCTCTGAGCACTCTGCCAGGTGTTGTGTGGCTCTCGGGGGGTGAGAGGTGGGTTTCGCTGGGCCACCCCCTGCGGGGGTCTGCCTGTGTGCTTGGGCTCCTGGGGGAAGTGTTTCCAGTCGCCCGAAGTCCCAAAGCCAAGGCTGTGATTCCCGCGGGACTGAGAAGCAGCTTAAGATGCAAGAAGACGACCAAGCCCTGCCAAGGTTTTCTCTGGAGCGCGACGGGGTCCTGTGATGAGAGCACAAGCCCCTACCTGAAGGGCTGGTGGCTGGAGCCGGGGGGAGCTGCCATGTGTTTCCCCATCACTGCCGGTGCTGTGCCATGTCCCTCGGCTGTTGTGGCTTTACCGAAGCTGCCCGGAGCGGAGCCGTGAGCTGGAGCGTGGCTGGAAGACCCGAGCAGGCCTGGAGATGCTGGCACGGAGCGGTGGCTGCCTGCGGAGGCTTTGGGCTCCAGGAGACGATGCCGGGGCGACCCAAGCCCGGGGATTTATGTGCGGTGGCTAAAAACGGGTCCAAACTGCCACTGAGTTTCTTTTCTGCCCTGGTTCTCCTGCGACTGGTGTGGGTACAGCCCAGGCTGCTCCAAACAGAAACCTTTGGGATTCCTGGTGGGGACGAGGCAGGGGAGGACAGAATGGCACTGGGAAAGGTGCTGGGCCATGGAGCTGGCGCAGCTGCAGGGGGAAGGATCGTTTGTAGGCTCAGCTTTTCTCTCCAGCCCTTCTGGGTCTTAATGGATGTTGGGAATGGAGAACTGGCAAGCGTCAGAGAACAGGAGCTCCCTGATGGCACCTGGGAGCTTCCAGCGTCGTTGGAGATGCTGGGAGCATGTTCAGGAGGGCAGGATGGCTCTGTCTTCCCAGCATCTGGCTGAAGGAGCAGGATACAGCTTCACACTGCCCTAAAAATCCCAGACTCGCAAAGGGGAAGAGCAAGGGCAACAGAAAACCAGGATCTGGGGGGCCAGGAGGCAGGATGGGGGGCCAGTGTTGCACACAGGCAGTTGATCCATCCATGCCTGGAGCCTCCCACCATCTGGCTTCCCTGCTGGAAGATGCTGGTGGTGGTTATATCGGTGCCGGTGCAGGGATTTCTGCGGAAGAAACCATTTTTAAGCGCCATTCGGTGAGCAGTCCCTCGGCTCTGAGCAACAGCAGGCGAGCTTTGGCTAATTAGAGAAGGCGAACGAGTAGCCTGCAAAAGTCCTGCATCTGTCATTTTTTATCTTCGTTAAGGCTGCTGTGACCCTTCACCCATTAATTATCGTGCTCCCCAGCCAGGAGCCTGGTAAGACATTATCTGCGTGAAGTCCAGTAATCCCAAAGTTTATTATTTCTTCTTACCAAAGATAAGAGCGCGTGTTTTCAAAAGCAATGGCTGCTTTTGCGTGGCTCTGGCTGCCATACCTTTCAAAACAGCCCGGCTTTTCTTTCCTTTGGGAGGTTGGAGCTCCAAGCGCCGCTGAAAAGCGCTGTGGAGGGGTGTCCGGAGTCACCGGGGGTGTCTGAGCCCTCCATGCTCTGCCCAGAAGTGGTGGTGGAGGTGGTGGTGGTGCAGGTGGAGGTGGTGGTGGTGCAGGTGGAGGTGGTGGTGGTGCAGGTGGAGGTGGTGGTGGTCCCTGCTCCGGCCATGGGTGCCGCAGGGGGGCAGCAATTCCTTCCGCAAGGTTAAAAAAAAAAAAACAAAACCCAAAAACTGCTGAATTCTGCAAACTGCATCATAACCCGGCTTCCTAAAAATAGCCCGGCTTCCCCGGCACTGCTGGGAGGTGCCGGGGACCGTCACGGCGCACAGCTTCGTCAGGAGGCGACAAAAAGCCTCGGCGGATAAACATTGTGGCCGCTCGTGGCTCCAGTGGAGCAAAAAAAAAAATAATTCCCGAGCTGGAGAAGTTGGGAGGTTTGTTAAGATGTTGGTGAGGCCGGCTCCGGAGGAGGCGGAGGGGGTCCCAGCGGCCGTGGCATCGCCGTGCCGTGCTCCGCCGCATCTCTTGCTTGTGGCCTGGGTGGAAGTGGTGTGGCTTCTCTCTCCTCCCCAAAACCAAACAGCCCCGAGGATGTTTGTGGGTACGGCTGACCCCCGAAATGTGGGGTGTGACTGTGCTTGGGGTGATGGCAGCCTGGATTCTCGGCTGGGTGGAATCGGAGGCTGTTGTCCCTTTGGAAATAGGAAATAAACGGGGATGGGGTGGCCGGCGCCTGCGTCTCCGTGGCTGGTGTTGCGTCTCGGGCGCCCCGGCTGCTCCTCCTTCCCCACCCTGCGCAAAGCAGGCCCCGGCCGCACTCACCCCTGTCCTCTCTCTCTCCCCACCAGCTAAGAAGAAGAACAAGAAGGGCAAGACCCTCACCCTGACGGACTTTCTGGCAGAGGATGGTGGCGGCGGCGGGGGCCCAACCTACATCCCCAAACCCGTCAGCTGGGCCGACGAGACAGACGACCTGGAAGGAGACGGTACTGTCACTGCCCGGCTCCCAGACCAGTAAACACCAGTACCAGGGGTGTGAGGGGTGCAGAGGCGGGTTGTCCACAGATCCTTCCCCTTCTTGCACCGCTGCAGGGGGGGAAGAACCGTGTGGGAAGTGTTGGAAGCCACCGGCTCTGGGTTTGACTGTACCCTCGAACAGCTGGTGACCTGGAACAACATACACAGACATTGCAAAATTTCCTGGTTGTTTCTTTTGGGGGGGGTAATTAAGCTCGGTGAGCAAACCAAGATCTCATTAGGACTGAGGCTCTTGGTCTGGTGAAGGGGAGGGAGATTTGCACCCACATGGGGAACAGAAATGGGATAAAGAGCTTTTTGTTGGCGTAACTGGCAGAACCAGAGTGGGGAAGACGGAGGGTGGGCAGATTCACCAAAGCCCAGGAGTTTTACCGGTGAGTGCAGTGACCTCCAGCTCGGCAGTGTCAAGGAATTTTCTTTCTGAGAACATTAATGATCGAGCCGTGGTATTTTTCCACGAGACGGGCTGTAATTCAAACAGGAATTAATCCCGGGAAGGCTTAAATGCTTTATTAAATGGGTCGCGGGACTAAACGGCCGCTCTCCCGTGCCGTTTTAGCCTGCCTGGGTTCCTCCTGGGGGCTGCTGGTGCCCCTGGGGCAGCTTGTGTCGCGCTGGCTCCGGCAGCTCAGCTGAACGAATTTCAGGGATTTAACGTGCAGCTCCTCGGCTGTAATGCCGCCGGGGGGATGGCGCTGCCAGTAACCGGTCTTGAGTTGGGTGGGTTTTTTGTGATTTGCCAAATTTCTCTCTTTAGTTTCTACCACTTGGCACAGTAACGATGACGACGTGTACCGGGCCCCTCCGATCGACCGCTCCATCCTGCCCACCGCCCCGCGGGCTGCTCGGGAACCCAACATAGACAGAAGCCGCCTCCCGAAATCCCCCCCCTACACTGCCTTTCTGGGAAACCTGCCCTATGACGTGACGGAAGAATCTATCAAGGACTTCTTCAGAGGACTCAACGTGAGTAGCGGCTCGGAGCCCGGCCTGGGCACGGGGCAGGGTGATGCTGGGGGGTACCGTGGGCTGCAAATGCCGTGAATTTGGATGCTGCAATCCCCGTTTGCCCTCCGCCGGCTCTGTGTGTTGGTTCCTGCTTGGCTGTGGGTTGGCCAAGGCAGCTCCCGGCTCCTGCAGGTATGTCTGCCCGGAGCTGGCTGCGAGGGGCGGCTGCCAGACGGCCGTGGCTGTCGGATTGCTTGATCTCAGGTGAGTCACTTGGCTACCAGCAAGCAAACGGCTGTTCCCGCTGTTTCAGCCACGGTGGTGACGGAGCGCGAACCCTTCTGAAGCAGGCAGATGGTGTTTCTCCTGTGGAACCGAGTAAAGAGAGGAGCCTGGGCCGGCTCTTGGCGTGATTTTGGGTGCACAACTGGTGCCGAACACCCACCCGGCTGCTCACTTGCTCCCCCTCAGCGGGACAGGGAGTGGAAATAGGATGAGAAAGTTTGTGCGTTGCGATAAAGGCAGGGAGATGGCTTACCAATTAGTACAGCAAATTAGACTCGATTTGGGGAAAACTAAATTTATTACCACTTAAAATAGACTTGTCGTTACCTGCTTCAGCACCTGGAGCACTGGCAGCAACGAACTTGGCCTGCCTTCTGCTGCTTCTCACTCTTTTTCTTCTCCTCCTCTTCTGCCTGTGGCATTTTCAGTCCTTTCTTAAATACAATTTCACGGAGGCTGATGGGCTCCGCTTGGACCTGAGCTGGGTCCGGCCCTCTTGAGGGGTTTCCCAGCTGGGGCTCACCTGGGACAGGTCCTGCCCCACGGCTGAGAGCGGGAGAGGCTCCCAGGGAGCCCGTGACTGCTACAGTGGCATTATCTTTTCCCAGCTTTAAGAACATTGGCGCCCGTGGGTTTTTCAGGGAGGGCAAAGGTGGGACATCAAGCCGCGATGGGAAGTGGCTGCTTCCCTCCCGGAAGGTCGGCCTGGGAAATGCAGCTGGAGTCCGGCATTCCCCACGCGGTGGCGAGCCCTGCTGATGGCAGCAGATCACTCCCCGCGGGCAGAGTCACGTTGCTTACCGTGATTTTTTATTTTCAGTTGTTTTTCTAACCTCTGGCGCCTGCTGAGGCAGCATCCACTCCTCCTCAGAGAGTAACGGTGTGGGGGAGGAGGAGGAGGAGGGAGCTGAGAGGCTGAAGCCTCGGCCAGGTCTAGGCAGAGGGGTCAGTGCTACACGGGAGAGTAAGAAGCAAAGCCCAGGGTTGGTCCTCACTGTTCTAGAAGTTACTCGCTCTGCATCCGTCGCTTGTTCTCCCTTCCCAGCCTCTCCCGGCGCTGGCTGGAGCAGTGGCCCCTCGCGCCCGGCTCGTCTGAAGGCAGCTTGTGCCTTCCCTTTGCCTCCACGGCTCCTGCCACTTCCCCTGAGTGACCTGGGGGCCGCCACGCTTGGGGAGCCTCAGTCCAGCGAGGAAGGGTTGTAGAAGGCGTTAGTGCAGCGGGACGGGACGTCTGATGGGGCCTGCGGGCGGTGCTGAGGGCTTGGAGCGTGACCGGAGGCGTACGTGTGGCATGCGACATAAAGCTAGCGGAGCCCGAGGGCTCGTGTGGAACCCAGGGTCTCGGTTGAACAGTCCGGAGCTGGGTTTCACCAGGGTTTTTCTGCGGAGCCTGGGATGAGCTGGGGATGCAAAGGGGTGGCTGGGGCTGGCTGGGGGAGCCCACAGCCGTGGGGCTGGAGCTTTGGCTGGGGCGCAGAGCGGCCGCCGCAGAGCAGAGCTCTCCTGGCCCTTCCATCCGTTCCCGCTGCAGATCTGCAGCTGGAAGCCTCTTGCTGGAGCCCGATTCCTCCTTCCAGACAAGTGTTGGAGGCAGTTGTGTGGGGAACCTGTGGTGTGCTTGGAGGGGGAGTTGCACCCTCCTCTTCCCCGCTCATCACTGAGAGGATTTATTCAGTTCCTGGGTGGCCACGAGCTGCATTGTTGAGAGAACACGGTCCTCGCCTGTCATATTAACAAGCTGGAGCAAGGACCCTGACGAGCTCTCCTCTTCTCTCTGGCTGCAGATCAGTGCTGTGCGTTTGCCGCGGGAGCCTACCAATCCGGAGAGGTTGAAAGGTTTTGGTTATGCTGAGTTTGAAGACATAGACTCCTTGTTCCAGGCCCTGAGCCTCAACGAAGAGGTGAGTCCGACCCCTGACGGAGCAGGGCTGGTAGGTACGAGTCCCCGTGTGCCCCCAGCTCGGACCAGGCACGTTCCTGTGCGGCCCTGGGTGCTGGAGATGCGTTAAGAAGTGTCATCTTGTAGAGTGATGGCTGTCCCTGCTTGAGAAAGGCTTAAATGGGGAAGAAAGGTGTATTTTTAGGGCATCGGGGCTGCGGGAGGAGCCCGGTGTTGTATAAGCCGCCTGTTCTGTGTTCGGGTGTCGTCCCGGGATCCGCTCTTTCACCCCTCCGCGTGTCTCGGGGCTGCAGGGCTGATCTCTCCCTGTTGTTCCAGTCTCTAGGGAACAGAAGAATACGAGTGGATGTTGCTGATCAAGCTCAGGATAAAGGCGAGTATCCTGCTGGCTCATGACCTTGGCTTCACGTCGGCCGGCCCGGTAGCTGCATTGCGTGCCGGGCTGGTGATTGGCCCCGGCAATGGAGGGGCAAATCGCTGTTGTCACGACGCAGACGGCGGGTCTGAGCCCTGCTCCAGGCTCAGGCTTGGCTCCTGCCTGCGTGGCTGGAGGGCCCCGCTGGGGTGTTTTGCCTGCCAGCACTTATCTATAACACTGTGTTGGTTCCTCCCACACCCCTGCTGTCCCTATCACGCTAATTGCCTCAGCCGAGGGCTTTCCAACGTTCCTGCTGATAGAGCGCAGTGAGCTGGGAGAGGCTGGGCCAGGCTCGTGCTCCGTTCGCCGCCAGCAGCTGCTCCCATCCCCATGAGCTGAAATTTCCTTCCCTTCCCCGGCAGATCGGGACGATCGCTGCTTTGGCAGAGATCGGGATCGCTTCCGTGACTCGGAGAGGTTTGAGAGTGACTGGAGGGCCCGTCCTGCCACCACGGATAGCTTTGATGATTACCCACCCCGCAGGGGCGATGACAGCTTTGGAGACAGTGAGTTGGCAGAAACATACGTGTTGCCTCCGTTGCCGTCAAATGGTGGCTGAGGGGATCGGAGCGAGACGCAGGAGTCGGGCTGGGGCTTCCCTCCGCCTCTGCCTGGCAAGCAGGTTTCCTGCAGGACTGGGGGTGGCTTCCCTACGTCTGTAGCCCGGAGCTGAATCTGCTGCATCTTCCCATACGGAAAGTTCTTCCTCCTTTCTGCTGTTTCCCCTGAAAATCTGCGTTACCTTGATATCTGGGTGTGCTCTGTCTGCGACGGGACGCTGGCAGCGCGGCCACCCGAGCTCTGCCCAGCCAGGTGGTTCTGAGGGCGAGTGCGTTGGTGCTGTCTCCCACCTGGAGAACGGTAGCGGGATTTTCCTGCTTAGTTATGGGATTTGTGACCGTCACGGTAACAAGTGCAGGAAAACCCTTGCCAGCCTCCATCACCTGAGCGTTCAGAGCAAACCAAGGTGCCTCACTCATGCGGGACCCCCCTTCTCCCACCTCCAGGGTATCGGGATCGCTACGACGATCGGTATCGCAATGGTCCGCGGAGGGATATGGACCGTGGCTTTGGGGGCAGGGATCGCTACGATGACCGCAGCAGGGACTACGACCGAGGTAGGGCATTCCCGAAGGATTGCCAGGCTGGCAGGGTGGTGGTGAGGCTCTGCCACGGCGGACGAGCTGCCCAGTGCGGCCCTGCTCCCCCCAGTAACTGGGGAAGGGGTGCGGGAGATGAGCTGTGGCTTTTCCTCTCCGGCCAGCTTTACTCCCCAGCCTTGCTCTGGTCGTTCCCGGAGCCTGGCTCTGGCCCGGATTTGGAGGCTGTTGCGTGGAAGACGCTGTCCTGCAGGAAGGCCGGCCGGGGGAGAGCGGCACTCACCGGGAGGGGGTTCCTTTCCTCCCGCAGGCTACGATTCCAGGATAGGCAGCGGCAGGAGGGCCTTTGGCAGTGGGTATCGCCGGGATGACGACTACCGAGGGTGCAGTGACCGCTATGAAGACCGCTATGACCGGCGGGATGACCGGATGGATAGGTGGAACTCCCGGGATGATTACGGCCGGGATGATTTCCGCCGTGATGACAGAGGTAATGGCTTTCTTGGGGTGGGGGTGGGGTCTGACCACCCGTGGCTCAGCTGAGAGCGGCTCAGGGTGAGGGCTTCATGCTTACTGGGGGTGTCTTGGCTCCTGCCCAGGTCCCACCCAGAGGCCGAAGCTGAACCTGAAGCCCAGGAGTGCGCCCAAGGAGGAGGAGACCTCCGTGGCCCCTGCGCCCCAGTCCAGCCGGGCTGCCTCCATCTTTGGGGGGGCCAAGCCGGTGGACACGGCCGCCAGGGAGCGGGAGGTGGAGGAGCGGCTACAGAAGGAGCAAGAGAAGCTGCAACGCCAGCTGGAGGATGATAAGAGGATAGAAAGACGACCCCGAGAGAGGTGTGCTGCAGCGGGAGGGGCCTGGGGCAGGGGCTTCTGGCTGCCTTGTGTGAGCTGTCGGGTGTAAAACTCACCCAGTTCCACGCGGGGGATGTCCAGGTGGCAGTGGGGTTCCTTGGAGCACAGCATCTCCCCTGTGGTGGCCACCTCCTTCCCCTGACCCATTCCCCTCGGTAGCGGTGCCGATGATGCTCCTCGGCGCGCTCTAAACCCGCTCGCCGCTCCTCTCCCTCCCCACGTTGCGGCCCCCGAGCTCAGCCCCTCTTGCCCCTGGCACAGGCATCCCAGCTGGCGAAGCGAAGAGAACCAGGAGCGATCGCGGACAGGGAGTGAGTCCTCGCAGACCGGCAACTCGGGGCCCCCCGGCACCTCCGTGGGAACTGGCCCGACGGGCAGGAGTGAGTGCAGAGCTGGGTGGCCCCCAGCATGTCCCTTGTCACCCCTCTTGTGGCTCCGCGCACGACCCTCCGTTTGTGTTTGTCACCCCTGCAGCCACACGAAGGAGGGAGAGCGAGAAGTCTTTGGAGAACGAGGCGTTCACCAAGGAGGATGATGCCCCTTCTCCCACCTCCAAGCCGAAGGAAGAGAAGCAGCCCCTGAAGGTGATGCCGGCGCCGCCGCCCAAGGAGAACGCCTGGGTGAAGCGGAGCAGCAACCCCCCTGCCCGCTCCCAGAGCTCGGACTCGGAGCAGCACTCTCCTACGAGGTTGGCACCGCGGGGGGACACGTCCTGGGCCGTGACCCCCAGGGTTTCCCCTGTGCCGCTGGTCTCTCCAGATATTCCAGTGGTGGCCCAAGGATCCCGTCTCCCCGCTCCCTAAACGCCGCTTCCTGCTCTCGCCTGTGGCGTCGGCGTCTCCTTCTCACAATCCTGATGTTGTTGGTCTTTCTTCCCCTCCAGCGGCAGCCAGACGGCACCGAGCCTGCCCGTGGAGAACGGGGCACCCCCGAAGAACGCCCACAGGAAAGGTGAGGGGGGGCTTGGCCCACCTGGCTCTGCCACAGCCGGGTTGCGACTCATCCTTGCCCCCGTGGCAGGGAAGGGTGCGGACCCCCGCAAGCCCCCGGTTGTGGTGGGTGGTGGCCACGGGCTCGCAGTGAGACCTCGTGGCCTTCTCTTCCCTGCAGGAGATGAGAACAAACCGGACGGGGGCCGGGAGAGTGGCTCCAAGGTCCGAAGCGGGAGCTCCAGCCGTGGCCCGGGAGATTCAGACAGGTGGGTGACCCTGGGCCCTCCCTGCAGCACCCCCGGCTCAGGGATCGGGATGGGGGTCCCGGTCCTGGCTCGGGAATCGGGATGGGGGTCCCGGCCCCAAGCCCACGGGCCGCTGGTTCCAGCAGGAAAGAGAGCAGAAAGGATCACGACTCCCGACCTGCATCTGAGCCAAAGAAACTCGACGAGAACCCGCCCTCCGTAAGCACCTTTCTGGGGGGTGGGGGGCACCCCCAGGACCCAGGGGGCACATGGTGGGGGGGAGAGCCCTGGCTCCAACTCCCAGTGGTGCCGTGACACCCCTTCCTCCCCTCGGATTGGGGATTTGGGATTTTTTTAGCTGGTTTGGGGGGGGGTGGTATTTTTCTCCGTGCGACAGAGGCAGCCGCCCTTTTGCGTGGAGCCGGAGCCACTTGGCTGGTGTGTAAGGAATGTCCCCCCCTCCCCCCCGCAGTTCAGCCACGCCAGCAAGTACGCGGCGCTGTCAGTAGATGGCGAAGATGATGGTGATGATGAAGAATGCGCCGAATAAAAAATCCTCCTCCAGGGCCCTCGCGCCATCTCCCCACCAGCCGCCACCCTGGGATCGCTTGGAGAGTTAAAAACCAAACCTCTATCCAGACAAGACAGAAATAAAACCTAAAACTCAACAGCTCCTGGAGACCTTTCTTAAACTTTTTAAATCAAAACAAAAACCCAACACAAATTTAAAAAAAAAAAAAACAAAACCAAAACAAAAAAAAACAAAAAACAAAAAAAAAAAAAAAAGACCACAAAAACACCCACCCCCGAGCGAGGACCCCCACCTCTTGCATGTGCTGCAGCCGTGACAGCGTCGAGCGCATCGGAGCCGCCTCCGCAGGGAGGAGTGAGAGGAGCAGGTTGGTGCTTCCCAAGGGACCCAGGGTCCCCCCTGGGATGGAGGGGGGGGCGCGGGGCGCTGTGGGGAGCGGGGGGGCTGAGGAGGAAGAGCTGGCCTTCCTCCCGCCTCCTCCCCAGCCTAAACTTGGTGTTGCGCGATGCTGCTGTCAATAAAAGATCAGCGTGAAGGGGGGGGAACGCTGGAGCCCCTCGGATGGGTTTGGGGGGGATGGGGGGCAGGGATGGGGGGGGGGTGAGCCCGGCTCCCAAGGGTGGGCTGCACACCCCTCCCTCCATCCCTCCAGCACCCCCAGCCAGGTCCTGGAAGGTGTTGGCATCCCCTGGGCACCTTCCTCCTCTGGCACGGGTGCCCCCCCCTCCCCCCCCCCAGTTCACCCCACACCTGCCTCCCCGTGTCCCCCCTGTTTTGGGTGGGTGGTGGGCTCAACACCTTCACAGTGACGCACGGTGGGGGGGTCCCCAAACCCACCCGCTTTCCCTAGCACATCCCCCCCCTTTTATTTGGGGAGCAGAGGGGGGCAATGCTGGGACCCCCCGGCTGGGCATGGGACCCCCTCCCCAGGCCACCTCCTTCCCCTGCAGCCCCAAAGAAGAGAAACCTGTAAAAATTTGTACAAAATCTATAAAAATGTGTCGTCGTGGGCACTGAGGGCCTCTTTGGCTTGGGGCTTCCCCAGCCCACCCCCCCCCCCTCGCGCGTTCTGGGTTTGGTTTTTTTTTCGTTTCCTCCAATAAAATGAATCTTTTAACGAACCCTTTCAGGGCCCGATCCTTTCAGCCCCTCCCAGAGGGGTGCAGGGGGCTCGGCCAGGGCTGTGGGACCCCCCATGGCTTCTGTGCGGTCCCCGCTCGGTGCCACCCCCCCCAATGCCACCCTGGGACCTCCCAAAGCTGGGTCAGGGGGTGAAGCGGAGGCAGGACCCCCCGCTTCCTCCACCCGTCCTTCATCTTCTTCCTCCCGTCTTTCCTCCGTCCTCTTCATCCATCCTTCTTCCCTCTGTCCTCCATCCTTCCTCTTCCTCCCTCCCTCCGTCCTTTTCCTCCTCCTCTTACTCCATCCCTGTGTCCTTCTTCCATCCTCCTCTTCTTCCTTGCTCCATCTGACCTTCATCTTTCTCCTCCTCCTCTTCTTCCATCCTCCTCTTCCCCTGTCCTTCCTCCCTCCATCCTTTTCCTCCTCCTCTTCCTCCATCCCTCTGTCCTTTCTCCATCCCTGTGTCCTTCCATCGTCCTCCTCTTCCTTGCTCCCCCTGTCCTTCCTCCTTCCTTCTCCTCCTCTTTCCATCCTCCTCCTCATCCTCCATCCTTTTCCTCCCCCTGTCCTTCCTCCTCCTCCTCCCTCCCACGGCCCCTCCAGGGTGCTCCACACCATCTCCCACCCCGCCGCCAGCGACGCCCCTACCCGGGGGTCCTGGCCCCCCCCGGCTCCCCTGGGCCAGGCCCACCTGGTAACGAGCCTAATTGAAGCTTAACTAGCCGGGGCAGGGGAGGGGGCCGCTAATTGCCACCGCTAATTGCCACCGTTAATTGCCGCCGCTCAGCGCGTCGCAGCCACGGGGGCGACTTCACCCCCGCAGTCTCCCTCGTCCCGGCGCCGTTCCCGGCTGGGAATCCCGGGGATCCCGCCCCCCCCCCCAGCCTCGGGGACACCCCCCCCTCCCCCCGGGGCCTACAGAAAGGCCCCCGCCCCCCCCCCGGAGCCCGACCCCACAATGGGGGCTCTGTCCCCCTCTGTCCCCCGCTTGGCCGCCGGCGGCGCTGCGGGGTGCCAAGTCTGGCCGGGCCCCCCAGCGGGGGGGGCAGGGGGGCTCCGGGGGGCCCCCCCAAGGGCCACAGCTCCCTCCTGGAGTGGGGACCGGGGGTCCCCTGCACCCCGACATCCCTGGGGGCCTCTGGGTATCGGGCTCCCGGCCCTGGGGGGGGGGGGGCTCGGAGCCCCCCGCCTTGGGACCGCGGGGTGCCCCCCCCCCCCCCCAGCCCCTGGCGCAGCCGCAGAGGGGGGGCTGCCCCCCCCCCGCCCCCCCGAGGGGGCGTTGACCCGGTGTGGGACGCGGCCACCGACCTGCTCTGCGCCACCCACCCGTGTCCCCGTGCTGGCACCCACCCGGGGGCACCCACCCACCCATCTCATCATTTTGGGGACCCCCATCCCTCCCCAGGTACCATTTGGGGGCCCGGTCTGTCCCCGGAGGGGGGGCCCACAGCACCCTATGTCCCCACTTAGGGGGCACAGTGCTCCTGCAGGACACCACCACCCCCGTCCCCCCCCCCAGGAGCACGCTGACCCCAACCACGTCCCCATCACGCCGGTATTGTCCCGCCCGCGGTGACGGTGGCCGTGCCCTGTCGGGGGGGCGGGGGGGGGGGGAGGAGGAAGAAGAGGAGGAGGAGGAGGAGGAGGAGGATGGGGAAGGGGGGAAGGGGGGAGGCAGCGGCCGCCACTCTGGGGCCGGGAGCGCCGCGGGGGGGTCCCAGCACCATGAAGGTATGGGGGTTGGGGGGGGGATGGGGGGGGGGGAGGGTGATTTTTGGGGGTGTTTTCCAAGTGGAAACTGAGGCAGCCGTGCCAGGCGCGTGGCGGCGCGGGCGGCTCTCCCCGTGTGCCGCTGCCCCCCCCGCGCCGGCCCCCCCCGCCCCCCCCCGGCCCCCCCGGCCACGGGAAGCGGCTCTGGTGTGCGCGGAAGCCGGGGCGGGCCCGGCCCATCCTCGGGCCGCCCGTCGGTCCCGGCGCCGCTCCCGGAGCCGCTCCCGACCCCCCGGCCCCCCCCAGACCCCCCCGGCCCCCACATGAAGCCCCCCGGCGCCGTCGGGACGCTGCTGCGGGCGCTCGGCCGCCGCGACGGCACCGACACGGTAGGGGAGGGGGGGCGGGGGTCTCCGGGAGGGGGGTCCCGAGGGCGTTGCGGGGGGTCCCGGGGGTGGGGGGGGGTGGGGGTGGGGGATGCGGCGGGACCCCCCCCCCCGCCCCCGGTGCTACCCGCGGGGTTTGGCCCCGGGGCTCCCCCCGCCGGCTCGCGCAGCCGCCCCCTCCCCACGCGTGGCGCGTTTTGGCCGCGGCCCGGCCGAGGGGGGTGCTCGGGTGCGGGGGGGGCGGTGCTGAACCCCCCCCATCTGCCTTCCCACGCCCTCCCCCCGCTGTCCCCCCGCCCTTTCCCCACTTTCCCTTTTTTTCCCACGCCTCCCCGCTGCCCTCCCCGCCCCCCGCTGCCCCCCCCCCCCCCCATTCCCACTCTCCCACGCCCCCCCCCCCGCCCGTGGGAACTGGCCGGGTCGTCCCGGGGGGGTCGGGCCGCCCCCGCGGTCCGTTTCCTGGGGCTGGTCCCGGCCCCGCTTCCTGCGGCGGGACACGGCGTCCCGGGCGGGGGCACGGGGGGGGACACGGCGTCCCGGGGGGGGGGGGGGGGGGGATGGAGGGACGCGAGAACGGACATGGTGGGACACTGGGGGCACACAAGGGGGGGAGACACGGCATCCCAGGGCAGGCACGGGACACACACATGGGGGGGGGGGGACGGGGACATGGGGGGGCCCGGGGGACAGCCAGGCACGGAGCAGCCCACGCTGTGGCTACCCACGGCCCCCACCGGCTGAGCTCCCCCCCCCCGCGCGGGTCGCTCAGTCCCTCAGTTTCCCTCCGGGGACACGGGAAGGGAAGGGGGGCACGGGGTCTCTGCAGCCCCGTGCCCACTCCCACGCGTGTGTGTGTCCCCCCCAGCCCCGGCAGCCCCCCGCACCCCACAGCTTCCGCGAGAAGGCGTTCCGGCGGGGGGGGGCGTGTGCACCGCCTGCCGAGAGCCCCTCGGCCCCCAGGGCCTCGTCTGCAGAGGTGACCCCCCCCCCCACGGGACACCCTGGGTCCCCCCCGGCCCCACACGGGGGGAGCTGGGGGGTGCTGGAGTGGGGGGCTACTGGGGGTGGGGGGTGCTGGGCGGGGGATGCTGGGGGGGTACTGGGGGTGGGGGATGTTGGGGGGGGTACTGGAGTGAGGGGGTGCTGGGGGGGGTACTGGAGTGAGGGGGTGCTGCAGTTGGGGGTGCTGGAGTGAGGGGGTGCTGCAGTTGGGGGTGCTGGAGCGGGGGATGGGGGGGGGTGATAGGGTGGGGATGCTGGTGGCCTGAGCTGGCTTGGCCCAGGGGGTCCTGATGTCCCCTTTGTACCCCCCCCCCCGCAGTGTGCAAGGTCACCAGCCACAAGAGATGTGAGGCGAAGGTAGGGAGGCACAGGGGGGGTGGCCCTGGGGGGTGACAGCATCCCCTCACTGTCCCTTCCTGGTCCCCAGGGGCTGGGGGTGCCCCCCCAGTGTGTCCCCCCCATAGCGGGATGCTCTGGGTTGGGGGGGGATCACATCGTCCTCATCTCGGCCCCCCCTTGTGGCCCCCCCACTGTTGTGCAACGCTGGCCTTGGCGGGCAGCCCGGGCTGCAGCTGGACAAACGGCGGGGGGGGGGCGGGGTCACGGACACGAGGGGGGTCACGGACACGGGGGGGGGGTGTGTGGACCCGGGGCGGGGGGGGAGGGGGCAGGGGTCAGTGTCCACCTGGGCAGGGCACCGTGGTCAGGACACAGCAGTGTGTGCCCCCCCCCAGTAAAGCCCAGGGTCCCCATGGGACCCATACTGGGAGGATGGGCAGGGTGCTTCTGCCCACCCCAGGATGGGGGTGAGGGGTGGGGGGCCTGGATGCCGGGGTTCCCCATATTTACACGCCCCCACCCCCCCCGGGCCTCAGTTTCCCCCCCTGGCTGGGGGAGCAAGGAGGATTTGGGGGCAGGGGGGTGGGGGGGGAATCTCACAAGGAAGATTTTGGGGAGGGGGAGTCCCCAGCTTGGGTGGGGGCTGAGGCCGGTGCCGGTGAAAGGCCCCCTGTGCCGCCAGTGCTATATTTAGCCCCGGCCCCCCCCCTGGCCCGGCCCCCCCACCCCGGCCGTGTCAATCGCAGCCTCTGTCCTGGCCGGGGGCCCGGGCCAAGAGCAACACGGCGGGGGGGGGGGGCGGGGGGGGGGGGGGCCGGGGGGAGGGGCGCAGAGGGCGGCCGGGAGGGAGGGGGTCCTGCGGGGGGGTCTGAGGGTGTGTCCCTCCGTGGGGCTGGGGGTCCCCCTCGGGTCCCTCTATGGGGCAGGGTCCAGCCCCTGGGGGTCCCATTGCAGGGGGGGAGGGGGGGGCTGGGGTGACCCCCCCTTCGCTCCCCACAGGTGACATCACCGTGCCAGGCTCTGCCCCCCCCCGAGCTGGTAAGTGCTGGGGGTCGGTCCCGACACGCCCCCCCCCCCCCGCACCCCCCGGGGCAATGGGGGGGAAACTGAGGCAGGGCCCCGTGCCCCCACATGGGGGAGCGGCTCCCCCCCACACTCCCCCCACAGCCCGCTCTGCCCCCCCAGAGGAGGAACACGGCCCCCGCGCGACGCAGTGAGCACCTGGTGGGTCCCCTGCCCCCCCCCCCCCCCCCCGTGACCCCCCCGTAGGACACGAACCCCCGTGACCCCCCCTCTGCCCCCCCCCAGGGCTCCACCAAGTCCCTCGGAAGCGCCCGGCAGCGGAACACCCTACCCAGGTACGGGGGGGCCGGGGGGTGCTGGGGGGGGAGGGGTGCTCTGGTGGGTGCCATGCCCGGGGGGCCCCCTCACCCCAGGTGGGTGCTGTCATCCTGCATGGGTGCTGTGCCTGGGGGTGCCCTCACCTCGGAGGGGGGTGCTGTACGTGGGGGGGTGCTGTACCCGGGGGGGTGCCCTCGCCCCGGGGTGGGGGGTATCATCCTGCATGGGTGCTGTGGGTGCTGTGCCGGGGGGTGCCCTCATCCTGGGGGGGGTGCTGTACCCGGGGGGTGCCCTCACCCCAGGGGTCGCCGTCACGGCCCGCGCGCGGGGTGCCCCCCAGGAGCGTCAGCCTGGAGCAGGTGATGCAGCGCCAGTTCGATTTTCGACCTGACCTACGTGACCGAGCGCATCATCTGCCTCCGCTTCCCGCCCGCGCTGGACGAGCCGCGGCACCGCGCGCACCTGCGCGACGTGGCCCACATGCTGGCCTCGCGCCACCGACACCAGTACGCGGTGCGTGACACGTGCTGGGCCACTGGCGTCCCCAAGGGCAGGGACACCGGGGGGCCACAAGGGCAGGATGGGGACAGGGTGCTGGGGGTCCTTGGGGACAGGACGGGGACAGGGCACTGTGGTCCCCAAGGGCAGGATGGGGACAGGGCACTGGGGGTGCTTGGGGACAGGACAGGGGGTACAGGGCACCGGGGATGCTTGGGGACAGGACACCAGGGTCCCTAGGGACAGGACAGGGAGAGGGCACCAGGGTCCTTGGGGACAGGATGGGGACAAGGCGGGGGACAGGACACCGGGGGTCTCCAAGGGCAGCATGTTGGGGTCCATGGGGACAGGACATTGGGGTCTCCGAGGGCGGGACATCGGGGTCCATGGGGACAGGACACCAGGGTCCCCAGGGGCAGGAGGGGGACAGGACACTCAGTCCATGGGGTCAAGATGGGGACAGGACTCTGGTGTCCCCAGGGATGGGACAGGGAGGGTGCCAGCTGTGGGGTGGGGGCCAGCATCCCCCCGGGCGCTCTGGGGGGGTCTGGCAGAACTGGGGCTGTGCCTCAGTTTCCCCCCGTGGGCACCGTGGGGGGTTGCCATGACACCCCCTCCCCCCTGCGCCCCCCCACCCCACAGATCTTCAACCTGTCGGAGAAGCGCCGGGACATCATCCGCCTCAACCCCAAGGTGAGGGGAAGGTTCTGGGGGCTGGGGGGTGCCGGGGGGATGCTGGGGGTCCCTGGCACTGACGCTGCCCCCCAGGTGCAGGATTTCGGGTGGCCGGACCTGCACGCCCCCCCCCTGGACAAGCTCTGCTCCATCTGTAAGGCCATGGAGGGGTGGCTGCGGGGAGCACCCCCAGCACGTCGCGGTGCTGCACTGCAAGGTGGGGGGTGGGGGGCTGCAGGGGAGCTGGGGGGCCATGGGAGGCTATAAGGGACTGGGGGGGGGGGGCTATAAGGGGCTGTGAGGAGAACTGGGGGCCCACAGGGGGGCCCATGGGGGGAACTGGGGGGGCTATGGGGGGGGCTATAAGGGGCTGTGAGGAGAACTGGGGGCCCAGGGGGGGGCTATGGGGGGGGTCATAGGGGGGCCTTTGGGGGCCCATGAGGGGAACTGGGGGCCTATGGGGGGCTATGGGGGTCCAAGGTGGGTTATAGGGGGATCATGGAGGGAACTGGGGGGCTATGGGGGCTCATAGGAGGGAACTGGGGGGCTTCAGGGGTCCATGGGGGCCTGGGGAGAAGGTGGGGGGGCTGGGGAGAGTGGAGGTGCTCGGGGGCAGGAGAATCGGGGGGCACTGGGGGTGCTGGGGGGGCACAGGGATACTGGGAGGTACTGGGAGGGGCTGGGGGGCTCAGGGGCCAGCCTGAGGGGGGCATGGGGATGCTGGGGTGTGGGGGGGGCCCTGAACAGCCCTGGCCCCCCCCAGGGCAGTAAGGGCAAGACGGGCGTCATCGTGGCAGCCTACATGCACTACAGCAAGGTGTCGGCCAGGTATGGGGCTGGGGGGGCACGGGGGGCTGGGGGCAGGATGAATGGGGAGCATGAGGATGAGGAGGGCCACGGGGGGCAGAGGGCGGTATGGGGGGGGTTGGGGGGGTTATGGGGGACCTTGGGGGGCAGGAGGGGGGGCTGAGGAGTCGCAGTGGGGGTGTGGAGAGAGTACGGGGGGTGGAAGGGGGGGGCTGGGGGCAGGAGGGTGTTGGGTGCGGGCTGGTTTTGGCACTGGGGGGGCTGGGGGTGGGGGGCTGGGCAGGGGTCCCTGACACCCCCCCCCAGCGCTGACCAGGCGCTGGGCACCCTCACCATGCGCAAGTTCTGCGAGGAGAAGGTGGCGGCCGCGCTGCAGCCGTCCCAGAGGAGGTGGGGGCTGGGGGGGGCGGGGGGGGGCAGGGGGCTTGGGGGGGGGGGAGCAGGTCATGGGGGGGGCTTCAGGGAATGGGCTGGCAGGGGTGCAGGGTGCGAGTGGGTGCTGGGTGGGCGCGGGTGGGTGCTGGGTGCTGGTGCTGGCGGCTGCCGGGTGGGTGCTGGATGTTGTGCGGGTGGGTGCTGGGCATTGGGTGGGTGCTGGATGGGTGCTGGGTGCGTGCTGGGTGGGCGCTGGATGGCTGTGGGTGGGTGCTGGGTGCTGGATGGGTGCAGATGGGTGCTGGGCGCTGGGTGGGTGCTGGGTGGGTGTGGGTGGGTGCTGGGCGCTGGGTGGGCGCTGGGTGGGTGCTGGATGGGTGCAGATGGGTGCTGGGCGCTGGGTGGGCGCTGGGTGGGTGCTGGATGGGTGCGGGATGGGGTGCTGGGCGCTGGGTGGGCGCTGGGTGGGTGTGTGGGTGGGGTGCTGGGCGCTGGGGTGGGGCGCTGGGGTGGGCGGCTGGGGCGCTGGTGTGCGCGCTGACCCCCCCGCAGGGTACATCGAGTACTTCAGCGGGCTGCTCTCGGGGAGCATCCGGATGAACAGCAGCCCCCTCTTCCTGCACCACGTGCTGCTGCCCCCCCCCTGCCCGCCTGCCCCCCCCCCCGCCGGTCAGTGGGCACCCCCCCCGGACCCCCCCCGGGCAACACCTTCCCCCCGGAAACCCCCTCCCCAGAGCCCCCAGGGGACCTTCCTGGGGACCCCGTGCTCCCCCCGCCCCCCCCCCCCCCAAAAAACCACCCCAAGGGCCCCACCAGCACCCCCGGGAACCCCCCCTGCCAAGGGCCACCCAAGAACCCCCCCCTCTCCACATGGTCCCCCAGGACCCCCCCCTGCAACCTCCCTCCCCCCCGGACCCCCTCACAGGGTCACCCTGCGAACCCCCCCTGGAACCGCCCCCCAGGGTCCTCCGGGGACCCCCTCTAGCCCCACCCCCCGTCCCCACCAGGGACCCCCAGACTTCCCCCTCAGCCCCTCCAGACCCCCTGCCCCTCGGACTGCTGCCCCCCCCCCCCCAGGCCCCCCCCTCCTCCCCTGCAGCCCCCCCACGAGGCCGCTCCCCCCGCAGGCTGCCAGCCCTTCCTGAAGATCTACCAGGCCATGCAGCTCGTCTACACCTCGGGGGTCTAGTGAGTGTGTCCCCCCCCCCTGTGCCGGGGCGGGGGTCGCGGCACCCCCCCCGCCTCACCCCCCCTCCCCCCACAGCAGCACCCCCGGCCCCCAGAGCCTCTGCGTCACCCTGGAGCCCGCGCTGCTGCTCAAGGGGGGATGTGATGGTGAGCGGGGCACGAGGGGCGCGTGTGCAAGGGGGGTGTGCGTGTGCAAGGGGGGTGTGCGTGTGCAAGGGGGTGTGGTGCGGTGTGCAAGGTGTGCGTGTGCAAGGGGGGTGTGCGTGTGCAAGGGGGTGTGCGTGTGTGCAAGGGGGGTGTGCGTGTGTGCAAGGTGTGTGCGTGCAAGGGGGGTGTGCATGTGCAAGGGGGTGTGCGTGTGCAAGGGGGGTGTATGTGTGCAAGGGGGGGTGTGCGTGTGCAAGGGGGTGTGCGTGTGCAAGGGGGTGTGCGTGTGTGCGAGGTGTATGTGTGCAAGGGGGGTGTGCGTGTGCAAGGGGGGTGTGCGTGTGCAAGGGGGTGTGCGTGCAAGGGGTGCATGTGCAAGGAGTGCATGTGAGGATTGTGTGCAAGGGGTGCACGTGCAAGGTGTGTGTGTGCGAGGGGGTGCATGTGCAGGGATTGCGTGCAGGAGGGTACATGCAGGCAGCACATGTGCAAGGGGTGCATGGGTGAGGGTCACGTGCAAGGGGGTGCGTGTGCAAGGGGTGCATGAGAAGGGTGCGCGCAAAACGGGGGATGCGCACAAAACAAGAGGCGTGCTAT